>NC_065513.1:37143627-37340580 GCF_006386435.1 Epinephelus moara | reverse complement strand
TAGATAATTCACAATCATGAACCTAATCTGGATCTTAAACCTGCTAATTGCCAACTAATTTAACTAAATGTGTTATATTTTTAATATTTTGTCATGTTTAGATTACATGTTTCAAAGGCATCTGTGTATTGTGTACATAACAGAGCGCAATACGAATTAGAATTGTAATGTCCAATAGTGACAAGCAATATTTATGTGCTTTACTACATTTACACAAGCACTACGAGTGGTCAGGAGCAGGAGTAGATTTTGTTAGTAGCTACGAAAAGATCGGAGCTACTAAAATATTGATGAATACGAACAGTTTACACACAAATTCCTTCTGCTCACGTTTCGTGAATGAGACCCATTGGGTCCTGATTCAAGAAATGTTAGTAAATCTGTGAGTAGAATTGCACATAAAAACCTTGGCAGCTTGCTCCCACTCCTCAGCAATTAGCATGCATTCTCATCCATGAAAAGCCTGTGACCGCCATATATGGAGGTGACAATTACTATGGATTGGTGCATCCTGTAAACCTGCGAACATGGAGTAAGCAAAGAAAGTGAAAGAGAGACAGAAGAACTTTTCTGGCTCCAAGATTTAAGTTATTTTGGATGAAGTGGGGTTTAGAAAAACATTTTATTTTCTTCTGTTATTAGTGATGTGACAGGGACAGGTAAACCAAATGCCTGGAAGGAGGTAACGTGGCTGTTAACTGCATGTCATCTGTTGTAAAAACCATCCAAAAAGTTAAATGAAAATGGTTCGACATGAACCTTGAAATGCAAAAAATACACGAGCACACACAGTCACTTCTCTCCGCTGCAGACGAGCTTACTTGTTGTTAAGTTTAACAACTAGTGAGATAGTGTTGCATAAAACCACACCCTCTCCCTCCTACTCTCTGCCAGATTTGGGTTCAACAGCTGCCCAGTGTGAGCAGAGACAGATGCCGAATTGCTTTGCACGTCCACAAGTCTTATTAAACCAAAAGTAAATTTCAAATAATGTTTACATCTCCTACATCATGTCTCTGATAATTAAATTAAACAAAAACGACATGCAGTTTGGGGCTGCGGTGCATAAAGATTGCAGAGGAGGAGCGCGTTGGTTTGTCATTTTATTAATTCAGAGAACAGCATTTTCTGATTTTGGAATCACGTTTCTAATAACCCTCATCTGAAGCTTAAATCTGCCAAATGCCGACAAGCTAAATGTGTTATATTTTTAAGCTCTTGTCATGTTTAACTCACATGTTTCAAAAGCATCTGCATATTGTGAACATAACAGAGCACAATACGAAATAAAACTGTACCTTCTAATTGTGACAAGCAACATTAATGTGCAATATCTTATTTACTCAAGCACCATGAGCCGTCAGAAGCAGGTGTAGATTTTGATAGTACCTACGAAAAGATCGGAGCTACTAACATACTGATGAATACCGAAATGCATAGAAATTTTACACAAATTCGTCCTGCTTATGTTTTATGAATGAGACCCATTGTGTCACCTGCAGAAATTAAAACTCACCTGGAGAAAAACACGAATGCTTTTAGTCCTAGTGGTATGGTATCACAATAACAAACACAATTTATCCACACAACTTACAAATAAACCTGCCAAAACGTCATTCCACCTGTTGTCACGGATAAAAAGTGACTGATTATGAAAAAAAAAAACCCTGGCAATTCTTTCCTCATCTGTTTCACAGATGGAAGAAAAATAAAATAACAAACTTAACTTTTACCTGTTTTTAAACCCCAGACAGAAAACAGGGAAGAAAATAACGTAGATCAGATTTTAAAGAATAGATCACCACAGTTTGTTTCTCGCTTGCCCTGCAGGGCTTCCGTATTTTTGTGCTCTCGACGGGTTAAACTTGAAACAGTGTTTAATGTAGACCTAAGGTGTTGGACTTGGCCTCCTTCCAGACATTGCAGTTTGTCAAATACCTTCTGAAAAGGCGCAACATAAGAATTTCTTTTTCAGCTCTTGGCACATCAAACTCTCACCACACGCACACAGTCACACATGTAGAAAACGTTATACCCCTAATCTGATGCAACTTGTGCTCACATCTGACAAAGTACATTTTCTAGATTCCAGCTCTCTCTCTCTCTCTCTCTCTCTCTCTCTCTCTCTCGCAATGACTCAAACATCCAATTCCCCTTCACCCCTCTTCCCTCTCACCAACTCCTCCTCCTCCTTTCCTCTTTTCTTCAGAGGCCAAATTGTTGGCTTGGCTGTTGGCAGTTCACACCAAAACATTCAAACATTCTAGAGGCCTGAAGACTTTTTGAGTATTTCATCACAGATTGTTCTTTGGGGGCGGGTCTTTGAGGCTAAGTGTTAATCACAAACATGATTTTAAAGGAATAGTGCACCCAAAAATGAAAATTCAGCCATATCTACTCACCCATTGCCGATGGAGGCTCTGGTGAAGTTTTAGAGTCCTCACAACACTTATGGAGATCCGAGGGGATAGTGGGTAGCAGCACAACTGCACACCTAATGGCTGACAGCGACCCAGACTAAAACGTCCAGGAACACAGAATTGAAACCATAAAATATCTCCTTACTGCTCTCTGTAGTGATCCAAATGTCCTGAAGCCCCGACATAAAAAGTTTGTTTGGAAAGACTTTTTTAGCCTCATTGTAGCCTGTAGCTCTAACTGCCTCTCTGTGGACCGTGCTCACGTGTGCGCGCTTGCATGTGAGACCAGCGAAAGCACGTGAACACACATGAAGGTGGTGCCCATGTCTCACGGTCTCGCGCAAGCGCACACACATCAGCGCAGTGCACAGAGAGGCAGTTAGAGCTACAGGCGTTCAAATGACGTTTTTCCAAACAACTTTTTATGTCGGGGCTTCAGGACACTTGGATCACTACGGACGAGCAGTATGGAGATATTTTGTGGTTTCAATTCTGTGTTCTTGGACATTTTAATCTGGGGCGCTGTCAGCCATTAGGTGTGCAGTTGTGCTGCTACCCACTTCCCCCTCGGATCTCCATAAGTGTTGTGAGGACTCTAAAACTTCACCTGAGCCTCTCTCGGCATATGGGTGAGTAGATAATGGCTGAATTTTCATTTTTGGGTGCGCTTTCCCTTTAAGACTTTGACAAAGCTATAATAGCGGTTCAAGCAGCATATAATGTGTTTCATAAAATAGAAACTAGGAAGTGATCCCTGCAAAGGAACTAAGAGAAAACCTGGATGTGAAAATCTAAATGACAAAAAACACCTTTATATTTGCACAGGAAATGCTCATAATCAGCATATGATACCGATTCCAATCAAGTTGTGTGTAACTGATTGTTTTTTTCACCCTCATCTTGTCTCTCTACAGTGCCTGGGAACTTGGGCTGCTTCAAAGACAGCGGAGACCCGCCCACTCTGTCCGGCAGCAGCGAGACCTCCAACAAACTCACCATCCAGAACTGCATTAGCTTCTGTAGGAAGCAGAGATACAAGGTGAGTTTTGACAACCTGGTGTTATTCCCAACTTGTCAAATATCAGTGCTTGGTCAGTGGCCTGTGGGTGTCAGACACTGATGCACAGAGGCACCCTTTAGCAGCGGTTTGAGACGCCCTGGTTGGCAGCATTTGTTGACCCTTCAGGCATGTACCGTAGTATAAAAAGTGAGAAAGTCTGAGAGGTTAGGCGAGAGGTGAGGTGAATGGGTCTGACAAACTTTGGACTTTTATCAACCAGCCGGCTGTACGTGTCCCATGTGAAACCAAAAGTCGATGAGTTTTTAATAACAATGTAGTGTGCTAGAAAGTGTAAGCACACTATGTTAATCACGTAGGTCACATGACATTATATCATATCATTACAAACAGTTATTTTAAACCAAACCATGATGTTTTGACTGTATGAATTTAGTGAATGGAAACTGTATATTACCTGTGGAAACTGAAGGTTAGTTTGAAAAGAGACGATGCATATAATGAGCATAAGCTGACACGCCATTTAGTCCAAAACTGACGTAGGAAGGGTGCCTAAGGCGTCATGTTTTGACATGACAGGCCACTGATCAAATGTCCATATTTGAGGAGGTGTGAGTGAGAATGTGTTGGATTTGAAGCTAAAGTTGAAGTGTATAAAATGAAAAGAAAACCTGTACCTTAAGAGCACTGTACAGTGTTTTAACTCAGATTAAAGCTGGCAGCTTAGGTCGGAGAATTCATTCGAAACTAAAAGAGAAAAAAGACTGACTGCTTTATCTGAGCACTTGTACTGGAAAGTTAAAATGTGTTCCCCCATTAGTTTAAAAAAAAGTGTCTAGTCAGTTGCCCGTGTCAAGTCTAAAATGGACATGAGCTGGCTCTCGCAACAGTCAAGCTTTTATGCAAATCATCTGCATTTACGGGCAATTTCCTGACAGTCATCACCATGATGTCCAGTGCAGTCTATGCCCTCTTTATTCAGCCATCAAACGTCCTGTTTCAAACCAACCAGCGGATGACAAATCATCACGGCAATCAAGGCTGACAGCTGGAAATGAACGGTTATTAGCCCAGTGGGCACCTCCTCTTCAATGCCTTTTCCTCATCTCCGTGTCTGGCATGCCATTGTCCCAGCTATAAACAGTGCCAGGTGTTCATTTTCTGTCTCGGCAGATCCGGTTCAGCTCCGTCTGCACTGACAGATACTGACAGCTCCCCCCTCCCCTCTCAATTCAGCAGATGTTACAGGATGTGGCGGCAGATTGGCATCCTCTGCCTACCCTTGGTCTGTCACTGTCCTTAATGCGCGTGTGAATCGTCGGTGCTCGGAAATATGGATCCCGTGTGACTTTTTGACAAAGAGCATGCCTGATGAGTGAGACAGCGATCCATCGCTTGTTTGCGTCTGCCAGAAGTATTCACGTTGGTGTTACTTCATCAGATAGAATAATGCAACAAGGACGGAGCTTGATACGTCTTGGCGAGAGCACGGGCTCCATAAATTCCTATTCCATGAGAGAACACGCAGAGTGGGAAATGATGCAGTACCTTCAGTTGTGTGAATTCATTTAGGGCCCGAATATTGGACAATGGTGTCCTTTTGAATGAAGGACAATAACTCTTTTGAGAACAAGCAGCCAGCGGTGGCGAGGTCAAGATGTGTGAAGGTTTCTGACGTTTTGCATTCCTGCTCCGACGCCTTCAGGAACAGTTTACTAACAGTTTTGATTTGGAAGACAGATAGGTGCTATTTCTGTGAGGTTTACTCTCTACACCCTGTGTGCAGCTGTGTGTTTGAAAGGAGGCTTCTAATCAGCTGAGAGGTTGTGGTTATCCAGACTCAGGCTGCAGCATCTTGTAATCATGAGAGAGAGAGCAATTAGGGCGTTTTAGACTCAAGTCAATACAATTTCAAAGAGAGAAGGAGCTCCATGCAGTGAACTGTTTGCTAAATGTTAACACAATGTCACATAGTGCTGAGACAAACAACCTATAGAAGTAGCTTTATTTGAATGTGTTATGTATTTGCAAACTTATTTTATTAATGCAAACTTTATGTGCAACAAGCAGGTAATTACTGTGACATAAATCTGGACGGGGTGATTGCTTCAGTTGTTCTGTCACCCTGAAGCAAGGCTGGGCGATATGGAGATCCTGCTTATTACACAGCTTCTCACGACATTAATTAATAATTTGACACAATATTGGTTTAAAAATGATAAGCTTCCTTCCACTAATACCCTTTTTCCACGCGAGCCAAGCCATGCCTCGACGATTTGTGTTTCAATTGCCAGTTTAGACGCATCATGCAGCGCCAAGCCTCGCCTGAGATGGACCTTCTTAGGAGTAGATCCAAAAGCCTGCCCTCAAGCGGGTAGCACTGACATCTCGCCGACCGTAGCTAACCCCCAAAAACCTCCCTTCTCCCCCCAAAACAAGCATGTGTTATGAGACTCAGAGAGAAAGTTGCTTTAAAAGTCTCTGTGTTCAGCTCTCAGTAGTTTAGTAGCTTCCATCTCAATCTCAGTTTAGTTTCTCTCCTGCGTCCTGTTTTTACTTCAGATATCTGCTTTATTTTACTGTTTCATGTTCACTTTTCGCCGTATTAGTTGTGCAAAGTTGCTGCTCGAAAACTCAACAATTCCTTATTTTAGTGCGTCACAATAAAGGTTTATACATAACAAGTGGGGGACTTTTATTATGAAGAATCTATGAAATGTGTTATTACTGAATCAACAGAAATTTGTTAGCAGCCTCTCTTCAATAATGGCAGGTCTAGTAGTACGGTAGGAAGAATGAAAGCATAAACAGCCACAGTGAGATGTTGATGAAGAGCTGCAGACAACAGGCTCTTACCGCACCTCTGCAAACAGCTCACCTCCAACAGGTAAACTTCTTTTATTTAGATTCAGATTCAGATTCAGAATACTTTATTAATCCCGGGGGGGAAATTGTTTTTGCCCTGCTTTACTTTTAGCCATGGATCATCACTCTGATTTTAAATGTAATCACCCAAGACAAGCTGTCAACAGTTTAAGACGCACCTTCAAGTAGGTAGCCCTGTTGTGATGGAGATGCAAATCCCTGCTGTGCTGAGCTGACGGCCCAAACCAAGCCAAGCCAGCCCATGACTGTTAAAAAGTGGTATAAGCATCTATAATCAGAACTGCGTCCATAGCAACGCTTTTTATCCATCCAGCAATCTGCTGCTCAGAAATAACAGACCATAAAATGCCATAATTGACCAATTACAATCGAGTATTCAACAAAGCCGTGTAATAATCGTCTATAATTTATGGGGGAAATTGCCATTGTGAATTGAGAATTTCCCAAATCTTCATGTTTCCTCCACAGAGTTTGTTCTCTCAGTCGTTGGACTTTGGCATTAATGAATAGCATTATGGGAAGTGTTTTGAATTGCTGATGCGATGATTTGCATAACTCCTTTTGTGTTTTGCAGCTTGCCGGCATGGAGTCAGGATATGCCTGTTTCTGTGGCAACGAAGTTGACCAGCCTGACCACGGCGAGTCGCCTAGCATGGAGTGTAACCATGTTTGCTTCGGCGACCACACCCAGCCCTGCGGTGGAGACGGCTGGGTCATCATCTTCGACAGTGAGTGTTAACTAGTGGCGCTCTGGGTCCGACATCTGTGATCTTTGCACACCTGTGCTGGGATTTGGTTTGAACTTTAATGAATTCTGCGGGGAAAATACCGTGAACTTGAACTTTCAGATTTCCAAAGTAATATAAGGTAAATCACTTGAACAAATAGATCTGTATCTGTAGTGCTCTGTGGGTTAGTGCCTGCAGTTATAAACCTGAGGTGAGGGCAGGTCTGTCACTGGTGTTAACGGCCTTCATCAAAGATGTTTTGTTGAGTCAGGCTCGAGTTCATCTCCAGAAGGCACACAAATAAATTTGCCTGTCAGTAACATCCATGGCTGCCAACACCCGGACATCACCGGATCAGTTGTCTCGGGCCCTGGGGGCAAAGAACCTTTAAAGAAGCTGCTGGAATAATATGTCGAAAATACATATTTGTGATGGCCAGCTGTCAAAAGTCAGGTGCTTAGAAAAAAGAGAGAAACAAAAAGGAGAAAATGAAAGCAGAGGTGTGAGGGACTTTATAAGTTGTGTAGGATCGGGTACGCTTATTAGAAAATATCACGGATTCAGGCAGGCATGCCAGGGACTAAGCAGTGTTCCAACAGTTATTAATGACCTACATACATAAACATTGTGTGCAATAGTCCACCTTCTACCTCCCCTCTCACTTTCACTCAAAGAGACACACACACACATGGAGAGTGCTGCAGCTCTCAGTCCTTGTCTCTATCCTTTTCAGTCCTCCGTCCTGACAGCTCTAGCTACTATAATGCATAAAGTTGGCAGTTTGTTTCGGGTAGTTGATTAATGCCTATCTTTTGGATATCATCTTGTTCACACGAGCCAGATACAGGCGCGCCTGCCAACACCCCTCCTTTCCTCACCCACCACTGTGATCAGACCTCAAGCTTTCCACACTGCTGTTCATTAACACTAGTTTTGATACAGTATTTTACATATTTTAACATCTAATGTGTAGGATTGTGTGGCTTCTAGTGGTGATGCTGTAGATTGCAGCCAACTGAAACTTCTCCCATGTGCCAAGCATGTACATAAACTACACAGGCCGATGTAGATCTTGAACCAGTGATTAGTTTGTCCATTCTTGGCTACTGTAGAAACAATATGGCGAACTTCCTGGGCATGCTCCCTGTGTAGATATAAACAGTTCATTCAAAGGTAACGAAAACACAACAATTCTTAGTGTTAGGTGATTATAAACTAATGAAAACATTGTTCAGTCAGGAACATGTCAGCCAAAGAAAACTTTATTTCCATTTGCAGTATTATATTTGGTGGTATGGCTCTGTTCTGGGGCCCCTTCTGCCCTTCCTCGGGCCTACACAGAAAGCCTCTTCCACGAGCCTACATGGAAAGCCTGAGGCACAGAGAGCACACCTCCCTGCCCTTCCACATGCAAATGAGGAAAGCCTGAGGCACAGAGAGCACACCTCTCTGCCCTTCCATGTGCAAAAGAGGAAAGCCTGAGGCACAGAGAGCAAACCTCCCTACCCTTCCATGCGCCTACATTGAAAGCCTAAGGCAGGGAGAGCAGCAGCAAAGACCCCCGGGAACAGAATGACAGAAATGAGTCAGACACAGCATGAAAAGGAGGAGCTGGGGTTGAGGCGGGTTGCAATTGGGCTTGCAGAGGAAGCAGCAACAGTAGGCAGGCCTGAATGAGATTTGCCAATCGGCTGCATAGAAAGGAATCGTCTGATCTATCAGCTGACTCCCTTCCATCAATCAGCTGCTCCATCAGTTGATTTGACTGTTTGAGATCAGCTGATGTAGCTGGGATGTGAGCTGAGCTTGACATCGTGTCCTGACTGAACTAACGCTATGCTCAATTTTTGAATATTATATTACATTTCTGCCAACATATCCCCCTAAATCCCACACACTGGACTTTTAATATATGTACGCCTTAGAACCGTACTAAACAGCTTTTTAGTCTAAAGAGCATCTTCACAAGCTGTCCAGCCTTTTCTCTTTTGATACCAACTCTGATTCCTTAAAGGGAAATTTTTTCTCTTTTGATACCAACTCTGATTCCTTAAAGGGAAATTTCGGTTTATTTCAACCTGTCTCCTATCGTCCTAAATTTATTTCAAGTGACTAGTGACATAAAAATAATAGTTAGCATGTTAGCCGTTAGCCTAGATACAGCTGGGGCACATAGTAGCGTCAGACCTGTTAAAACGTAAGTGAACGGGCAACCTTCAAGTGCAAAGTTAGTCCACTAAACAAGCTTTTTTTCCACAAAGACCGCCTCATATCGTTAGGATAAATGTCAGCGAACCGGACAGTAGCCTGAAAAGTTCATTCATTTATTTTATGAAAGATTTATAGAATAATGGCTGACTTTTTGCCAGACTTCGACTTTGTGGAGGAGGAATTTGATTTTGCTGTATCTAGGCTAACGGCTAATATGCTAACTATTATTTTTATGTCACTAGTCACTTGAAACAAATTTAGGACGATAGGAGACAGGTTGAAATAAACCAAAATTTCCCTTTAACTCAAGGTATTTGCAGATACTGAAGAACTGATCTCATACTTCTCTTCTTCCCAAATTATGATCTGTGTACCTCACTGGATGGAACGCATCACAGTCATTTTTAACTCGAGCTCAGCCACTACTGTGGTGCTAAAATGAGAGTCAGCGGGTCGCTGTGACCTGAGGGAAAGTAACTGATAGCAAAAACACTGAATTTTTATGACAACATTGACAAAGAAACTGTACTCAGTGTGGATCAGTCACGTCATGGCTCATACCACATCCACTTAATAAAGTCAACCGATACCAATCTGGTGTATCGGATTGATGCATCCCCATTCAATACCATGAAATCTTGGGACAAAAATAACCCAGTAATCAGTTGTACACTGAACAATCGTAAAAAGCTTTTATAGTAAATATTACTGACTATCTTTTTCTCTTTTTTTGTGCTCTGTCTTCCAGCCCGAGTCGGAGCCTGCGGAGGAAACTACTCCGCTCCATCAGGAGTAATCTACTCACCTGACTTTCCTGACAAGTACGGAGCTGGCCGTGTTTGCTACTGGACTGTTCAGGTTCCTGGAGCCTACGCCATCCTCTTCAACTTCACCTTCTTTGAGATCTCCGACCAGACCGACATGGTGGAGCTACTGGACGGCTACAGCAACCAGGTGGTGGCACGCTTCGACTGGCGCAGCCCTCCGAGGGAGCTGGTGAATGTCACCGGGGACTTTGTCATACTGTACTTCTACTCAGACCGCACCAACCAGGCCCAGGGATTTGCTCTGCTTTACCAAGGTAGGATTTCACTGTATTTTTATGCCTTTGTGCCAGAGATAGTAGAGGCCAAAGGCTTTTTATGTGTTCAGGTTTCTTCAAATTTGGCACAAACTTCCACTTGGACTCAAGAGTGAACTGATTCAAATTGATTAAATGATTAAAATTGGTGATTTGATTAATAATGTTGGTGGTCAGAAGTCAAAGGTCAAGTTAGCTGTGACCTCATTTGTCTCATTCTCATGGACATGATACCTCAAGAACACCTTGAAAATTCTTTAAGTTGGCACAAACGTCCATTTGGACTCAACTAAAAACTGATTAGAATATGGTGGTCAAAGGTCACCGTGACCTTGCATCCATCCCACTCTCTTGAACACAATATCACATGAAGGCCATATTTGGCAAAAACGTCCACTTGGACTCAACGATGAATTGAGTAGTATTCGTCATCAAAGGTCAAGGTCAAAGCGCCCTTGTATCTGTCTCATTGTCATGAACACAATATTTCAATAACGCCTCGATGGAATTTCTTCAAATTTGGCACGAACATCCACTTGACTCAACAATGAACTGATTAGATTTTGGTGGTCAAAGCTCAAAGGTTAAGTCAGCTGTGAGCTCATCTGTCTCATTCTCGCGAACATGATATCTCAAGAATGCGTCTATGGAATTTCTTCATTTCAGTTTAATTCAGTTTTATTTATAAATCCCAATATCACAAATCACAGTTTGCCTCAGAGGGCTTTACAGCATACGACATCACTCTGTCCCTTGAACCCTCACAGCGGATAAGGAAAAACTCCCCCAAAAACCTCTTTAACAGGGTTAGAAACCTCAGGAAAAGCAACTGAGGAGGGACATACATGCAATAGATGTCAGGTATACAGAATTTTAGTAATATAATAATAATAGTATTTTGGTAGTATATATGTTATTAGTATTTACTAATATTTAATAGTATACGTATGTGACAGTTATAATCATAGCCGCAATTGGTGGGAACCTGCGAGACAGTGAAGCACAAAGGCTCCGATAAGGAAGCTGAGTTACTGACATGCAGTCACAGGACATGAATGTTAGCAGAAGAAGAACCGGCTTCTCAGAATCTGAGAGCGTGAGAACAATTAATTGATTAGAATTTGGTGGTCTAAAGTCAAAGGTCAAGGTCACTGTGACCTCACAAAACATGTTTTCGGCCATAACTCAAGAATTTATATACTAATTATGTAAAAAAAGAATTCCACAACTGCCTATTGGAATAAAGTGATGAACTGATGTCATTTCATGTCCAAAAGATCAGAGGTCAGCTTCACTGTGACATCATAATATTCTGCAAAAACACATTTTTGGCCATTATTCAGCATCATAACTGGGAACAGATGGCGAGGCATTTGGTTGAATACTAAATTGTTGACACTAATCTTGGGTGCCCATCTTGAATCTGTGATGACTGTACAGATCTTCTGTGCTGCGAGGGGGAGAGAGGATGTGTGTGAAGCATCCATGTTTTTAATTTTGTAGCTTCTTTGCAGCAGCATCTGTATTTGCAGCATCATTAACTGTCATGGTTACATATGGTTTTGGACAAACATGATTGTAAACTGTGACTGAAACTTGACTGTTTCAAGAAGGCATTCGACTGTTATGCGATAATTGTAGTTGGTGTTTATGGTGAGGAAGGTTGTGTCGAATGAAGATTGGTTTTGTGAATTTGCTTTAAAGCCTATGACAGAGTATCACGTCTAGCAGACATCCTGAACCAAACCCAACAAGAGCCATGTTTGCATGATCATGTGCGTGCTGGCTCGCTGGCATTTTGCATGGCAGCCCTTGTTTCGTAGACTAACGCCTGTTAGCTGTGGTGAGGCTGTTGTCACGCCACTGGCAGGCCCTTTTCTCTTTTCATTTGCTAGTCAATGTCTCACAGCCCCGGGTGATTCTGCATATTTAAATAATGTGTTGTTTTTTCTAGGAACTCACTCTCTTATCAAGCTGCGGCAGGCTGCTTTGCTTCTCCAGAGCGTTCCTTGGTGAATTCCACAGCGAGTTTTTATGCCACCTACATTAAAAATACTACGATGCATCGCACACTCTGATAGCATGATTTGACTGGAGCAGACATACTGCTCACAGAAAGTTGAAGACCTCACGGCAAATTATTTTTTATCTCTTCAGACTAATGTGGAAAATGTAGAAAGACTAATGTGGAAAAAGAAAAGCTGTCCTCTGTTGTTTGGCTGTGCGTTATCTCAGGAGTCTCTGCATGAATGCACCAAAAATGATTTAATAGATTAATTTGTGGATGCATGAGAGAAGCACACCCGTATATAATTCAGTGTAGGTGACATTCAAGCTCACAGCTCGATACACTGGGAGGCAATATGTCCCCGCTCCTCCCTCTCTGCCTCCATTTGTAATCCTCCGTCACTTTTTTTTTCTCGCCAGTGGCATTACAGTAAAAACAATATATTGGAAGGTCAGAATCCTCTGACCTCTGGACAGGCACACTCCTCTCTGTTCATGCCTTGTTTTGTGTAAGGCATCATGTAGCCAAGAAATGAAATCTGAGATATTATATGAGAAAAGGTCACCTCCTGAAGTAATAGCTTTTTTTTTTCATAGAAAAGTGGTGAGAAAAATACATAGTGACGGAGATACAGAGACAAACAACAGAAACAGAAAAGACAACCGCGTATCAGCACTAAATACATCTAATATGTGCTCTGTGGCACACTGAGCGGTCGAAGCGGTGATTTCAGAATAAACGCTCTCAGATGACGATGGCGGAGCGTCTCAGCTGAGCCCGGGTTTGAAGCGTGGTATTTTGTTTGCAAATGGGGAACATGTGGGAAGTTTCTGGGAACATCACAGTCAGATTGAACTGTTATGTGAAAAGAGAAAAAAAAATCCCACGCTGCTTTAACATCTAACCACCATTCATGGAAGAGTGGAACAAGCCTGGATCAAACAGTACTTAGAATTCGTTCTGGGTGTTTGATTTAAACTACGTGGGATACAAGATGGGTGGGGTTAAGCATTTAGTTTGGGGTGCAGCTTGTCGGTCATTCTTAGTATCTTGCATTACTACGAGGCCTCCTACATGGGGCTAAAGTTTAAAGCTATGAGTTCCCTCATAGGATCTTTTCAGAAAGCCCATTCTTTCAACAAGTGTGTTTATTGGATTCAAAAACTACAACAAAAAACAAGTACAAAATAGAACATTCACTTAAGGTATCATCTTCATAAAAACTGCTACGATAGGGCAATACAATGAGTACTTTTCCAAGGTTCAAAATAAATAATCAATGTTGACAGTCTAAAGGAAAGAAAGAGGAAAAAAAGTACATTAATATGTTGCATTCAAGAGACGAGTAAACTTCTGAAGCCTTTCCCCCTCTGAAAATGTCATAAAACATCCCCGTATCCTATCAAAAGTAGAATAATTACTCTTAATCATAAAAGTAGGGCAACAGAGTGTGACAGTCCGGTAAGCCAGGCTTGTAAACTTGATCTAATAGTGGATTTCCAGAATCTGGTTATGGTGTGTTTTGCTTGTAACAAGCAGTAGAGTTTCATTTTCTTACATTTTCATTTTCTTTTGATTACACATGCTGTGTCTCAAATCGCATGCTTCTGTACTTACACTTAATATTTTGAGTGCATAAATGTAGAAGTATCATAAAAGTATGGAAAAATGCAGTGCACTATGAGTACCCGGATGGTGCACTCGAAACGGTCAAGAAGTTGAGTGTGGAACTATGGACACTTCTCGCCCTTAATGGTCGCCATCTTGGCTTCATAGCGGAAGGGGAGGGACCACTTCTCAAACTGGAAATAGCGGCCGAGGACTGTGCGACCGTGAACATCGCTGCATTGTACAAATATACATATGTTTTTGCACTAAGCACCACTATACTGTTTTCAGATATAAGCCAGCAGTATGTTTATTGGGTTAATTTAGCAGTCTGTAATGATTTGGTACCGGGAACAATAACGTGAATGCTAATGCTAGTTTGCTAACTAGCTAATTTGCGGTCGTCATTTCCGGTGAGTTCAAAACGGCTGTGTTTGGTTTGAGACAACATGTCCAAATTTGCGCACTACGCCAATGAGTATGTAGTGCACACAGTATACTACATAGAAGTGTACTAACGGAAGTATGTGATTTGAGACACACCAACAGTATCTTGCGACATCAGCTGATGTCATATGAGCACACCTGAAGGTTTGCAGTGGAGCATCCTGGCTTCTTTCTTCCCTTAGTACTTTTATGACCATTTGTAATTTGATTCAACTGTTATTGTAGAAATATGTGCCTGTTTGTGGTGCAAAGGTGGTTACATCACCTGTTAATGTATGCTATTTAAGGGTTAATGTAGTAATGTACTTTTAGACTTAATGGCTAGTTTTAGCTCTCAAAGGCTTTCAGACAAAATTTAAAGTTAGGACTGACATGTCTCTCCTAACTCGGCTGATTAGGAGCTACTTTTAGCCTCAGGATGTTTTGTGAACACAGTCCCAAGCTCACACTTATAATTAAATTCATTTGAAATTACTAATATCTTAATTATTTCTGCTTCCTACCAACTCGGCAGCAATTGAAAGAGACGCAAACATCTCAGCTCTTTGTGAGATGTGTTTGAGGCAAATTAGAAAACCACATCTTACTGCTAATAGACTTCCGAGATGCTTCTCTTCACCAAACCTCACTTGCAAATTCACATGTCAGAAAAGTAAGAGATTAAGAAGTTGAGTGAGACAAGAATTTCAGTGTGCGACATGCCACAGTTTGTTTCTCAGAAGCAAGACGGTAAATTCTCCAAATCAAACAGTGATTTTAAATAAATCATGTCAGTGTTTACGAGAAGTAAATGAAAGGCAGAGGAGATCTTATTTAGGATATTGTTTTCCTCTGGGAACACATAAATGAGACAAATCCGTCCGGGCTCTTTGGCTCTGTTGTTTTATGAAGCAAACTCCGCCACATCTGGTGCTGTGAGCAGGTTAAAACAAACAATTTATCGCAAACACTTTCTGAATGATGTCTGGAGTGGACAGAAATGCTACGACGCCACATGTTTACAGCACGCATGAGTATTTCTGCAAAGTCAATCTGTTTCTTAACAAACACAGTTAGTATTAAATATTCACTCATGACCGTATATACAGCACTTTCAACAACATGATCAACGGGATGTATCCTGTTACTGCGTTCTTGCTGCAACAGCCCTGTTTACCCACGGGAATAATTAAAGGGGCGTTAAGTGATATGTGTCCTCAACTTGTAGAAATTACAACAACATGGCAGAGCTTTTTCCTCCTCTGTGTCTCTGGCACGACACACAGCGCTCACCACTCCTCTCCCTGGGAGCTGTGAACATCTATAATACACAGAAATAGTCCAACTTTTAAGAGGTGATATGTCACACTGCAGAGAACTCTAACAGTAGTCCAATTAGGGCTGGGCAATATGTCTGAAATAAAGTATATCAACAAAATTAATAAGAAGATAGAAAGACGAACTTTGCTACTGAGAGATGATTCATACATTTCAAGATGTACAAAATGAATAATAGATTTGTTTGAATAATGAAGCTGGCAGTTGGTTTGCCTCTTCCATCTTCTCTGAACTTATTTCCACCCTTTTTCTTTTTGTTGTGTGTTTTGCCGTTCATGGATAATTATATGCAAATTACATAGAGCTAAATAAAGACTTGCTGTTCACTATTGTCAGTGATTGTAGTATAAGTAAATGTGATGGTGTTTAGCAACAGTGTTGTGGTTTGTTTTGTTGTTATTGACAAATATAAAAGTATATTAGTGGATTTTAAAGCAGCCATAGGCAATATGTGTAAATTAACAATAGATAGCTTGACTACTTGTATGTTAAAGAGGTCGCTTGTAGTGATGAACCATAGACTGTTAAATAATGGATGTAGCCACCCGTCGGTTTGTGGACTCCTGTTTTGAAGCCTTGACCTTGGCATTTTGGCCGTCGCCATGTTGGATTTTTGGAGCCAGATGTGGTGACCATCTGTGCGTTCCAATACCCATACTACCATACTATATAGTGTGCCAGAAAAAGATTAAGTATGTCCCAATACATGCTATGTCAAAGTAGTATGCCAAAAATACCAGGATGTTCTTCTACATGTGGCCGGATTTTGCAGTCACAAGCCAGCATGCATTCCTGGCTATTCTGACCCACAATCCTCTGCAGCAAAAGATAGGGCACATCAACTGTGAGAAGTCACAGTGATAGATGACAGCGCATTCAGGTGACTGTTGACCAGTTGATTGGTAATAATAGGAATATTGATGGTATTAATGGAGCTTGATGAAGGACATTTTGTTTTCTCTCCATGGTAACGGATATATGAGTAAGAGGGTCAAAGTTTACGGCCTATTGTTATGAGGAAGCAGTATGTCCCGATTGTGTGCATACTACATGTAACAGTACATTCTTTTTAAGGGCAGCTGCAGTATCTACTAAAAGTAAAAAGAAAAAGTATGGCATTCAGAATGCACCCCATATTTGGTCACCACATCTGCCTGTAGCCAACCCCAACACTAGCTGCTAGCATGGTTAGCACAGTGCATGTACAGCTATGGTTAACTGTGATCATGCTAATTCTATTTTTTGCTATCAAAAACAGGCTTAAAATCAGTAAAACAAAATGTACCTGCTGGAAAAACTGAACACCTGACACCCCAGAGGATCTTTTAGTTCATCCAAACGCTGAACTTTTTAGGCATCCGGAATAATACAGTTAACTTTCATAAACTGAAAACACAGAAGAAGCGACGGCTACACTTACACTCTGAGAATCTGGGATTATACTATGGTTACATTATTCTAACCAATACTGCTGTTGTGATAGTGACTTGTCAACAGACAGAGCCCACCTTTCACTTAAAGTGTCCACGCCCCTAATCATGCATTACATTAAGCCTTAATGACACCTAAATGGGTGAGTTATATAAAAATTCACGCTCCGTACAGTAATGGACGGGGAAATTAGCTACAGAGACCAAAATTATTTTGTTTTTTTGTGTGTGTACCAGACTGTAAACATGTTTATTTCTGCTGTAAAGTCGGCATTTTAGCATGGGGTCTACTATATGGGGACTGACTCGCCCTTGGAGCCAGCCTCGAGTGGCCATTTGAGGAACTGCAGTTTGTGGTAGCTTCATTTGTGATGAAGCCACAAAGAAAAAGTCACTCAACTCTGAGTTTCCGCTCAGCTTTATAAAGCATTTTAGCATCTTGTAGCTCATTGTTTTGGTTTTTCGACCCACTTCTTTACTGTTTTGATTTATTGCTCTGCATTGTTTTTGGCCACAGTATGCAGCTGTTCTAGGCAAAAATGTGACTGTATGCCACCTGCCTTGCACCAAGCGGTAGACAGACAAAGTTAGCAACTAGCTGGTAAACGTAGTGGACAGCACGGTCTCACTCCAAAGTCGTCATAATCCGGCGCTTGGGCAGTGACTTGCAGCATCGGATACTGACGAATAAAGCTGTCCTTTAACATCGGCAGAAATAAAATGTCAATTTGCGTTGATGTGCTGTACGTAAACGGTAAATTGCCTGTGAAAAAGGAAATGTATGTAACAGGCAGAACTTGAAATGGTGTCCCAGAACGTCAACAACCAACATACCCAAGGTACCTTTCAGATCGTATCTGAAAGTAGAAGGTCCATGACCAAACGTCAATATGTGATGAGGTCAGAGTGAGAATGTGTTGTAGTAGAACAATTAGCTACTAAAGATTCAGATATTTCCCGCAGCGGCAGGTGGAGACCAAAAGCAAACAAGCAATGAGTGAATATTGGACTTGCATTTGCTAGGTGGCCAGAAACACAACACCAAATATGTGATAATGTTGCTCCATATGTCCTTGCTGTATCAAAAAGTAGCCTTGACAGTGTAAGGAACAACATCCAACTGTTCATAAACAATTTCTAAATCAGGTCTTATTCTTGCTTCCTCAGCACTGAGAAGCCAAGACACCAGAACAATGGAGGCTGAAGGAGATGAGGAGGATGAAGGAGAGGGCGTCTCCAGCACGGCGGGGCCCCAGGTAGCTGGTGGCGTCACCGAGAGATCCAACAGCACTTCTAACGGACGCTCCACCCAAATCCTCTACGTGATCACGTCCAGCCCCGGTAAACCGGAGCACAACATGCCAGGTCAGTGGGCTGGACGCGGCGAGACCACCGGCCACAGCGCTAGTATGTTAACACCCATGATACACTGCACCTACTGCACCTTTCTCTACCTCTGCAGGGATGTTGTGGGAGCTTTCTGGGAGCTCGAGCTCCCATTTTTGCATGACCTGGTTTCTCTGAAAGTATTAAAATCATCTTAGTTTGATGAGAGGCTTCTGGAAGCTTCGTCCCAGAGTGACTTCCTGTGATCACATTTAGAAGTAATGCTGCTTGACGCTTGTTTTTTCCTGTCAGTGACTCACAACTGAAGTTACTTTGGGTCTCCCTGCTGATCACAATCAGGCCTCTTGTCAAAGCTACGCAGGGTGGACTGATGTGTTCTGTGCTTTTCTACTTCTTTCAAATATTACTCCTTCCAAACTCTGAGCACTCCGTCTCAAAGGGCTATCTGATGTGTTTCTCAACCAGAAGAGAACAGATGTGCATTGAGAATGCATCACCATTTCTTGACAATTTGCTGGCTGAACACTGCTAACAGGTGTGCCAGCAGTGCTTGAATAATCTTTCACTTGCTAATCCTTTCAGTCTGCTTCAGTTCGTTTTCATTACCGTGATTCGATATCTGATGTCTTGTTACCGCGCTGCTCCCTTTCTACAGTGTGGACCATTTACGCTCTGGCTGCTCTCCTCATCCTGACAGTCATAGCCATGGTGGCGAAGCTGCTGCTGCATATCACGGTCAAGTAAGTATGAGGATGTTTGAGGTGTGCGTGATCGACCAAGCATCAAATGTCGAAGCATTCATCTGTGGTATTATGTTTCATTCATGTCATACTGGAAAAAGATAGAAGAACAGGATGACATTCACACATTTAAAGTCGCAGTGTGTTGGGTTTTTATGTATCATAGTGTCTTACAAATGTACAAAATGAGATTTAGTGCTTTCTCCCAGTTGCGTTCAGCCAAGCTTCAGCCCAGAGTGACTTCTTATGATCACACATAGAAGTAATGCTACATGACGCTTGTTTTTTTCCCTGTCAGTGACTCATAACTTAAGTTACAGCTACACAGGGGAATTTCAGAGATTCCCCTCGTTGTAGTAACACAGGAAATACAAAAGAATAAAATTAGGAGAGAAAACTTCTCTATCGACAAAAGACATAATATGTAACTTTTATGCACATTAAAATGTCTAAAAAGGTTAAAATGGGAAATAATTTGTTGTTTTGTGTCATTAAAAATAATCCCAAATGTTTCCATCAATTTTTAAACCCAGAGGAATCTTCAAATTTAATCAAGGACACGTGTCATTTGATCGCCACCGCCTGTAAGTGGCGTCATATCCCCTTTGCTTATGCGTCAGGATTGTGGTTGTCTGCCAGACGCTGCCATAAATTGTTGTATTATACAGTTTTAAGCCACATTTTAAGAGTACACTTTGTACATCTTGGTTGTTTTTAACTCTATGTGTTAACCGGAAGAAAGATTTTTAGTCATTAGTTGTCTGAATCTTAAGTCATATGAGAAACAAGCAGAGCAAACGTAAGCTGCAGCTCAGCTCCAACCCCTGCTGTCCGAACAGTGTTGGAGAAACACTGATTTTTAACATGGAACTACTTTATTTAGTATTTTAACTAGTTTTAATTACCAGGTCCGTTTGTTTTTGAGAGGAGGAGACCTCTGCGGATAATTCTGCTCCTGGTAAAAACCTCCTGAATGATAAACACTGAAGGAATTCTAACTAAGAGAAGCAGACTGCAATGACAGCGTTGCTCAATGTTTTGTTAGTGTCATGATTACGAGACCCCAAGCAGCAGAAAATTACAGTCTGTTTTGAATTCTTGGTAATTCTTTAATCCTTTTCTTCAAGTAGAAAATCTCCTTTTTTGTAAATAAAAATAAATAAAATAAATGTAATAAAAAGATTTAACAAATGAATAAAATAAAAAATAAATAATTGAATAAATAATAATAAATAAAAATGGATTTTTGTCTCTCAATTTCTTATTCCCCCTCAAAATGACTCAATAAATACAATACAATGCTTTATTTTTGATTCCTAAAATACACTAGGGACTTAAACCTTTTCACCAAAAGACACAATATTCAGTCCTTATTCATAATTAAACTGAAATCATCTAAAAACAAAGCACAATCTATGTTGCCAGCTGAGGTGTAGCTGCTGTTTTTTGGTGAATAAAACTAAGTATTTTACATTTTGACCATCAATAGTCTTAGATGCAGTGCGATAGACATGTTATCAGGGCAGCACGGTGATGCAGAGGTTAGCGCTGTCGGCCTCAGCCAGTTCTCCAGCTTCCTCCCACAGTCCAAACACATGCAGGTTAACTGGTGACTCTAAATTGTCCGTAGGTGTGAATGTGAGTGTGAATGGTTGTCTGTCTCTATGTGTCAGCCCTGTGATAGTCTGGCGACCTGTCCAGGGTGTACCCTGCCTCTCGCCCAATGTCAGCTGGGATAGGCTCCAGCCTCCTGCGACCCTAATGAGGATAAGCAGTTATGGAAATTGAATGAATGAATGGAAGTAAATGAAGCCTATAAAACATCCACCACTGTAATTGCCATTACTTTGTGTTTATAATAAACAGGCATGAAGTGAATGCATCATTAGGATTTAGAAGGTAGTTTGACACCCTTTGTAAATCTTTCTATTACTCTCTTTCCTGATTCATGTTTCCCTCCCTCATGTTCCTCTCATCTCTGTCTCTTTTCCTCTTTTCTCAGGTCCCCAAACATCCCAACAGTCAGTGGTTCAGACAGCTGCAGCCAGAGCACGGCATCCTCTGAGCCTTGGATCATCCTCTACCGACCCTCCACCATCTCCCTCTTCAAGAAGAAGCTAAAGAACCACCACGGCGACCTCAGCCCCCTGGTGGGCAACTAGCGCCACTGTCGCGCTCCACCGTTAACCAAATGCTACCACCACCCACCACCACTCTGTACAAGGGCCGTCAGATGCCAGGCCCTCAGACAATGAAACTATACGAGGCGCTACGCCAACAAGCCAACAACTGAGTGGCTAATGACAACTGACTGAGTGACTGCTACTAAACGGCCCGTGGGCCAAAGTGGCCGGGCCCTCCCATCCTGCCCAGCACCAAAGAAGAGGTGGACAGGCAGGGCTGTCAGTGACCTCAATGTGGGAAAGGAGGGCAAAGGAGTACAGTAGATGGAGGACAATCTGCAGCTCTGACAAAGATACAAGGACGCTTTTAACATGCGGGAAGCTTCTCTGCTTCAGCGAGGCTCTTTTTCCATCACCCACGGTCGTCCCTAACAATCAACATACCTCCAAAAACCCTCCAGACTGCAGGCTCACCAGTGAAAACACAACCTAGCCCGGTGCAGATTAATGGCTAACTTCACTGTCTGTGTTCAGTTTAGGAAACAGGGAGGCTTACCTCTTCCTGGTGCTTCAGAATCACAGCGGCAGCCAAATCTTCATCAGTACCAAGGAGAGGATGAGGAAATGGATACACACACACATATGGTGTAACACTTAACAGCTTAACAGTTTTGTAGAACTCTTCTAACTGCCTCACGTGGACGACAAACACTTGCAGCCAAAAACCAGAATCCTCCCATCCAAAGAGTTATATATTTATTTGTCTTTTTGATTCCATATGCAAAGTGCTAATGTTTCTTTTGATGTGTTTTACGTGATAACGAGCTTTCTGAGGAGCGGGAACCGGGACGCGGAGCCGTCACACACAAGGTAGATATCAGAGCACTTTGGGGATGAATCACTCTCCGTAACACGAAAAGATCAGAGAGACAGAGAGACAGAGAGAGCGTGCGCTCGCCCACGCGTTCACTTGGTGTTCATGTGGATTTGGGTGGAGAGATAAGTAGCGTCATTCACTTGGGAGGTTGGGTGGTGCAGTTTGCAGACAAACTGCCATTTAGGGAGGCTTGGGAAGATCTGAGGGCTTTTTCTGCTCGGGTGTGGGTGGGAGTCTTTCCGGTTTGATGGTGTTCAAGTGCCTTAAGGATCTCCTCTTCGTTTGTCTCAGATGCATCACATCTGTTTCTTTCACGGGGTCCCTCACAAGAGTCTGCATTTCTTTAAAATTAGCGTGGATGTGAGTTTCATTCCAAAATAGGATTTCCACCACTTAGATGTAATGTAAAAAAATGATGCCACATCTTGTACAGTGATTGAAAGCATTTCATATTCGTCTTTTTAGTACACGCAACTGAACACCTCTCCAGACTGGATCTTTTACATTTTTATTACATGATGGACATTAGATGATTTTTTTGTTTTGTTCTCCAAAATGAACACATAGCCTTTTGGGACAGAGTAACGGACAAGGCTTTAAAAGACATTTTTGTTTCTAATTTCTGTGTGTGCTCTTATGTGTCGTCTTGGACATTTACTGAACATATTGTTCACATTAAGTTGTCTTTTGATTACAGGGGGGATGAATATTGTTGTATATTATGTAATTCAGTGTGGGAATGATGATATTTATGTCCACTCTTTCATTTTGTGTTTCAGCAAAGCATTTGAGAAACCTGTTAAAGCACTTCCTTGTCAACTTAAAGGGTAATTTTGGTAACTTTCAACCTGGACCTTATTTTCCCATGTTTCTGAGTCTACGTGACTAATGGAGATGAGTAATTTTAGAACAGGTCCAGTATGGAAAGGGAGTGCTGTCGATGGCAGAAGCAAAACAGGCTGCAATGTAAGCATTCAGGGCAACTGTGCACCAATCAATTATGTCCACTAAAAGAGTTTGTTTTTTGCTGCAGGCTCAGATTGTAATTATACGTGTGATAACAGAGAAACATTTTCGCTTGAACCATTCTGTTTGTTATTGTGTTTAACCAAGTCTCCCTGGAGGAGAAGTCTCGTTCTGTAATCTCCTGAGAGATGACTCGTTACAGGAAAAACAATGGTTAAAACTTTAAAGTCTGTGTCCGTCCAGGCAGCGCTCGAACTTACCAAATTAGTCGGCAACAAGTTTTAGAGAGACTTAAGTAAGAGATATAAAAAAAGAGAAGTAACGACCGTAACATTTTCACTGGCCTCCCTGTTGCTTTCTACTGTTTGCTAACCTGTTTTCCAGCCCGTCTGTGTAGTCTGTCACACATTAGAAGGAAATAAAAAGCAAAAACACACAGAAAGACACTGGCATGGGAAAAGAGTCTATTGCCCATATTTAGCAGGTTTTCCCGTGTTTAAAAAACTCGCATACACACGCTATATTTGGTTGATGAAAGGGTATTAGTGTTATCTCAATGATTTTCTAAATATTCATGGCTGAGTTTTTAGCTTATTTCGACAATCTGAAAATGTCAGCGAGATTTCAGGAAGTGGCTTCTCCTTGAGCGAGACTCTTAGGATGCATTCACACTGGCTCTATTTAGTCCGCTTTAAACAAACCCTGGTCCACTTCCAAGGATAGTTCGGTTCGTTTGGAGTGGTGTGAACGCTCATTCAAACTCTGGTGAAATGCAAACAGACTATCCAGCGAACCAAAGAGAGAGCGTAGAGTGCAGTGCATTTAAAAAACAAAGCCAACAGCGCAAACCAGGAGAAGCAGAGGTAAAAAAAACACATTCATTCATTCATCTTCTAACGGCTTCATCCTCTTGAGGGTCGAGGGGGGGCTGGAGCCTATCCCAGCTGACATTGGGCGAGAGGCAGGGTACACCCTGGACAGGTCACCAGACTATCACAGGGCTGACACATAGAGACAGACAACCATTCACACTCACATTCACACCTACGGACAATTTAGAGTCACCAGTTAACCTGCATGTCTCTGGACTGTGGGAGGAAGCTGGAGTGCCTGGAGAGAACCCACGTTGACACAGGGAGAACATGCAAACTCTGCACAGAGGGGCTGCCACACCCGGGATCGAACCGGCAACCCTCTTGCTGTGAGGCGACAGTGCTAACCACCAAAAACAATTAAGTAAAAAAAACCAGAAACCCCAAGACTGCATAAAATTGGTGTTGCTCCATTGTTTCTGTGGCGACCAAGCCGGCTGAAGGGATGGATTTCCGTTTTTAGTCCTGACTAATCGATAAGCCGGGTTTTCTTCTTCCTCATGTTTTTTTTCTTCCTGGTCAGTGGTCGTTTCGGGTAATACCACCCCAAACGAGCGTTGTCCAGGAGGTTTGGTCCGCTTTAAAAAGTGCAGTGTGAAAGTGAACCCAACCAAATGAAGGTGTCAAATGTTTCAGCATTCCCCGCCCAATCGAATCGAGTCCCCCGAGTATCCTGGTGTGAATGCGCCCTTACACACAATAACAAACAGACTGGATCATGCAAAAGGAAAACAAGTAAAGAAAAATGTTGAATTCCTCTGAAAGATCATCCAATAATGTTGTCGGACACTTTGAATAACAATCTGAGCCTGTCAGTGGCAAAAAAGCTCTTTGATGGATGTAAATTGACGATGCTAAATGCCCTGAGTGGCTGTTTTGCCGCTGTCAGCTGCAGCGCTCTCTCTTATTTAAAAAATAGTTGAACACTCAGACACCAAAACATTGTAAAACAGGGTCCAGGTTGGCAATACCAGACTTTCCCTTTAAGGTGGAATGCATTTTTTCCTTGGACAGCAGTAAATTGCCTAAATTCTATAAGACGCTGCAGACCTGGGAGCTTTTACTTGTCACTTTGATTTCGGGCCAAAAGGTCGAGCGCAAACAATATACCCAGACAGAAATATAACCAGAAGCACTCAATGGCACTATGCACAACCTGACAGCAGGTTTGCAGCTGTGACGGTTTTCTGTGCATTGCTGTGACATTTAAACTACTTGTAAAAGGTCAAAATCTACTCGTTCGCCATTGGCATAGTAATTGGGCTTTCCTGTCTTGGGACGAGATGTTTCTTCAGATGGTCAACCCCAAAAAATTCGTCTAATCGCTGTCAGGATTAATAAAGGAGAGGTTCAAAACGTCAGTGCACTTGATGAAATAGTACTTATTCACTTTTGCATTCAGTTTCAGTGAAAAAAAAAAAAACATACTTTGTGCAGCAACCTGAGCACTTGAGACAAAAGGTTATATTTTACACATGACGCAGCATCATAGTGACATTCAAGTTAAAGGGTTTAGAGTTTTCCAAGAATCAGACTGAATTTAAGGCTTTTAAAAAAAGATAGAGAGCCTTTCTTTCCCACTCAGAAGTTTGTAAAAAAAAAAGTGACTCTTTGCTATATTCTGCCTGTCTGCTCAACTGTAACTCATGTTAATTATTGCAAGACAAGAGCACATGCCCCTGGGTCTGTGATGTTCAGAGGAGACCATGCGTAGAGGGAGGGAGGGAGGGGAATAAAGAGCAGAGATGTGAGAGCGATGGGAAATTAATGTGCGTTCAAATCAAACACAAGCTAACAAAATCTGACAGTTAAAATCTAACAAGGGCATATTTGTTTGGATAGCCTGGTGAATTATGCAAACTCCCATTTTCTGTCCCGTCCTCCAGTCAATCGGAAAATTCCACGCTATCTTCTGAGCGGTGGAAACTGTCTTTCCCCAAACTGTCGTTGATGTGAATGTCCTGTAGTGCTCCATGACGTGAAAACACCAGGAGCCCTGTGGGAAATGATCTGGAGGGGCCCAAACACATTGTTTTCACGAAATTGTAAATAGCAAAAAAAAGAAAAAAAAATAGTGAAATGTTTAATTTATACAGTAAATTATTGTTATTTTGTATGTGAATGGGATATAATCTATCTTTTGTATAAGTGAAGTATCTTTGTAGTTTTATTTAATGTGTCCTGGTTGCAAAATAAACACTGTATGCATGTTTCTTAAGCTCGTGTTGTGCTTGTTCTTTTGTTTTGTTCCATCCTCTTAATAAAACGCCATTAATTCCATAATCGCACACAATATTACGTACCCAAGTGGCTGAGAAACATATGAGCCACAAAAACCGGATCAAGCTAATCCCATTCACTTTTCCATTTGAAACCATTCCATTACAAAAAAAAAGAAAGATTCAGGCTGCAGTGTTTGCATGGTGGGACATCTGCAATCCCCTCTCCCCTTTTTTTTTTTCTCTGTGCAGCTAAATACTTATCAGATATGCGAAATGACTCCCAGACTGTTTGGAGATGCACACACACGGAGGGAGGATTTGGAGTGCCATGTGTAACCCATTGGTTCCCCTCTGGGATGAGGTCAAGCATGCAACCTGCACATTTTAGAGGGTAACAGCAGGAGTTCAGCTTTACAACTGGAACACTGTGAAAAAAGCAAACATGGAAGGACGTGTAATAAGCTGGAACACTCGGTATGTTTGCAGCGATGATTCCTTAATTCATGAAAGGTGTTTCTGTGTTTCTTTCATCAAGCGCACACTCTGAAACCGTTTAAGGGCTGCTTTTGTGTCTAAAGAACTGGGCAGAGCAGCAGTGCTCGCTGTTTGTTGGCTTCATGACTGCAACTCCACGGAGAAGCAAAATGATGTTTGCAAGTGCCTCCGAACAGGCTCCTATGGAAGTGCATGTGCAATAACAAGGGCTCACAACTTGTCAAAAGACGCCAAGGTGAAGCTGTCAAGGTGTCCTGAGAAATGTCTTTGCTGTTCCAAAAATCCCAAATTGCGTTACCTGTGAACCTCAGACGCTTCTGACTGAGCCTCATGTTACAGCAAAAACCCTGTGCAGAACTTGTTTGATGATATAATAATGCCACAGACGCTCTCAAACATTCAAAAGTCATTTAGAAGTCAGCACAAACACAGAGCTTCAGGCAGAGAGGGACAGGCTTATTCTTCCTCAGTCACTGAATAATATAATCATTAATATTATTCAAAAACATTGCAGAAAGTATGCCAGCTGAATCGCATTAGAATCGTAGCACTTGCTAACACTTCACAAGTGCAGAATATTCATAAAACACCACACCCAGCCCGGTGTCACTGTCACTGGCCTTTACTACCACTCCACCAACTATCCCTGTGGAGAACATTCTGCTGGAGCTAATTCAAAAGCGGACGCAGTCAAATGTATTCTGCAAATCATATTACTAACTTCATTATTTCAAACTAAATGAATTATACAATGGTAAATATATTACACAGTCCATCAAGACAGTGACGTAAAACAAAGGTCAGGGGGTCTCTTTAAGGGGGACCTGACGGACAACACTGTGGGAGCATGACGATGCAACTAGACTTGTGAGGTGAAGGAAAACAGCAGACGCGTTGCTTAATGTATGATATGAAATATGATTTAAAAATATATTTTCTGCCTCACAGAATACACTACTGTTTTAAAATAGTAAAAAATAATTTGGAAAGTAGGGTGAGCTTTTATGGGCTCCTTAATTGAGCCCCTCGGTGAGTGTGGGCCCTGGGTCGACTGCAGGAAACTGGGGAAAGCAAATTGTAAATGCTCCTCTTACTCCCTCTACTGGTGATGCTTGAGCACGTCTGCAAAAATAACCCAGTGATGACACTGGGTGCCAATAGTATCCATTTTTCACTTGCTATGGCAATAAAGTAAGTTTTATTAGCCTCAAACAGACAGAAATGTTTCCAAAAAAGCTGAGTGAAGGGTTCAATTCAAAATAAAGCTGAGGTTACAAATGTTCTATCACCCATACAACCAAAGATATCAAATCTTCATGACCTTCTACGCACCCTCCCATTGACCTCAAAATGTTTTTCTCAATAGCAATTGTGAAGCTGTGACATTAATCCTTTGCAAGACTCGGAGCTTTATCTCCACTCCTCTGGGTCCCTGTGAAAAAGGCTTGGCCTGCAGACCCCCCCTTCGGTCAGCCTTCCCATAGCCGGGGAACAGAGAGCGATGTAAGCTGAGTCTGCTGAACCCAAGTCGACCAGTAATTAAGGCAACAATGGGACAATGCGTGGCAGTGTCTGGTTACTGTCAGAATGAGAAAGTGAGAAGAATGGAAGACAATACCTGCCACTTTCTGCACTCAGGGTACTGAAGTCAGGTAGACGAGGAGGGAGAGACTGTGAGGGGAGGAAAAAAGAGCAAGTCTCTTTTGATGGATGTGAAAAAGACTGTGTGAGAGAGGTTTACTGGCTGTGCAGGAACTTGTCTGTTTTGATCCGCCTGACTCTGCAATATCGTCTATGACCCTGCTGCAATTAAGGCGCTCTCATGCCCTTCAGTGGTTTACAGTACATGCATTGGCCTGTTTAATGCTTGAGATTTCCCTTCTATTATTGTAGCTTTATGCCGCTGAAAGCTGTTTATGTACACTACCTTTTCACCTCTGCCTTCAGGACAGTTGATTATAACTGGAAAAACAATCAGGAGCCATTAAGATACTGCGGCTCCAGCTTCTTAAATGTGAAGATTTGCAGCTTCTTCCTGTTTTGTGTCACGGTTAAGTAGATAAGCTGCAGCTCAGATGGTAGAGCTGGTCGGCCAGTAACTGTACAGTTGGTGATTTGATCCCGTGCTCCTCCTGTTCACGTGCCAAAGTACCCTTGACTAAGACATTGAACCCCAAACTGCTCCCCATGTGTAACTATCTGAATAGAAAGTGTCTGCAAATGAGAATATTTGGCATTTTACACACATAGTGTATCATTTAATATAAAAAGATGATAGATGAGGTGATAATGAAAATAATCACAGTTGCATAGTGATCCTACCTCCATGAAGATTTAATGTTTAATCTGGTGGACAAATCACCTCTTAGGATAATGCAATAACATTCAGCAGCATCTCAAACTTTAACCTCCAAAGTGACCATAAAGTTAATTTTATGTCTCTTAAACAGTATCAATAAAAACTGATTAACCTCTAGGAAGAAAGGACTCACCAAAGTACTCCTGTGTCAGACAACATTAGCTCACTGAAGTTGCTCTTATAAGCTGCCAGTTTACAGTAGTGTGTGTATAACCTCTGTGACCAATGAGCCTTGAATAGAGCAAAGACAAGCACATGAAAGTCCCATAGGAATATAACAAAATAATAAGTTGTGGGGAAGAATCTACAGGTCTTTAATATTAGCAATACCACAGTGTCGGATACTCTGCCCTGCATTTAAAGTGTGATCATCAAAATATGCTTGAAGTAACAAAAATAAAAGTACTCATTATACAGATTGGCCCATTTCAGAATGATATGTGTTGTTGTATTTTAATTACTCATGCAGTCATGTGTTCATCACTTTAATGTTGGAACTATGGGTGAAGCTAATTTAGATCAATAAAGTCTTAAGCTATCATATCTTTACCTAAAGTAACACATCATAATATACTTGTTAATTATGTTACATATGAATAATCTCAATTCTTAAATAACTAAAGTTATCAAATAAATGTAGTGGAGTAAAAACGAACAAAATTTGTCTCTGACTTTTAGTAGAGTAGGAGGAGAAAATTAAGAATAACAAATGCCTTGAAATTGTAAGTAAATACAGTAAAAACTCAAATATCCTACAAGTTTTTTTTTATATAAAGATTTTTTTTATTAACATATTCATTATTACAGCATGTTTGTGCTACATAACATCAAGCACTTGTGCAATGGAGAACAAAATAAAATAAATGTTTTTTGAATCTGTCCGTTTCCAAGGAAAATAAAAGGAGCACCTATCCACAAAAATACACGCCGACAAACCTTCAATCAAAGAATGATAGTAATACAAAAGAGCGAACAGACAATGAGAAGGACGGCTATAGTTCCAAACATCAAGGGTACATCACCACATGTACATGTAAACAGAATAATGACATAAGTGACATAATTCAGGTACTCCAAAGGGTACACGCCCAGTTGTGCAAGCCCACAAAAACACCAGGCATAAACAGGATTGTAACAAAAACAACAATAACAAAACATCAACAACAGCAACAAAAAAATACAGTAATTTTCCCCATCCTACCCCCTCCCTTGTATGGTTCTCAATTTCCTTCCGTTTGCATACCTACACAGTCTATGTACACGCACCCATCTGTACACGCTTATAGATCTACACTCAACTAAGTCCAGAGAAGGCAGAATGTCGATGAAGGGGCCCCAGATTTTCTGAAAGGTTGCAGGCTTCTTTCTCACATTATACAACATCTTTTCACCGTGCAGTGAGACACAAGCTCATTAATCCAGTGTCTTAGTGATGGTGAATCTTCACATTTCCAGTTAATTAGCGTGACACTATTGTAATCCTAGGTATTCTTCTTCTTTCTTCTTCTTCTTCCGAGGAAATCATATTTCCCAAGAGTGAAAACTCACCAAACTTTGCACAAAGGTCCAGTCTCATGCCAGATATCCTCAGCTGTAAACTCAAGCCAATAGTCCTGATGGTGGCGCTACAGCAAGCGTCTAAAGTTCAAAACTTTGAAAATTCATAACAAATCAACCATACGTGCTACAACTTCACAACTTTCATCAAACTGTAGCCCCAATACTGAAGAAACTTTTGTACATTTAAACCTATTAAAAATTATGAAGTTCATCACTCTGTTTTTTTCAAAAACTGTAAAACTTCTTAAACCTATCTCCTCCCACAATTTTTGCTCAATTGACACCAAACTTGCTACAGAGCATCTTCAGACTGTCCTACAAAAACTATGTTTCTCAGATTTTTGATTTATCAAAAATTGAGCCTACAGTGCATCAAAATGTTTGACTGTAAACGGTACTGTAAACATATACATGCAAATTCTTGCTAAATAAATCTTCAATGTTCATGAAAAAAATGACAAAATTCTAGAGTCATGGTAGATGATGTGTGGCAAATTTCAGAATTTTATCTCAAAAACTGAATTTTTGACAGCATTTTGAATTTTGCTCTAATGTGAACAATTGGAGTCAATGTAAAAATGGCAATTTTAAACATCAGTTTTTCACTTATGGAGCAAATCAATCATTGTTACAAACAAATTACCAACATCTCCATGCTGTCTAGATGCAATATGTGTATTTTCAGATTTTTGTTTCGATAACTGAATTTTTTACAGTGGTTTGAAATCTGCTTTTCCATGCATGGACGGCTGCTAAACCTGCACGTCTGGCTTAGTCAATTTGTGAAGCTACACATGAATTGTCACTGACTAATTAGCTCAGTGAGATAGAAATTGATTCTTAGTCTCAGAGATTGTGAGTTCAAGCCTCAGCTGATGCAAAAGGAAAGATTGTGTTGCTAAATTCCTAAATGTCTTCCAATTCTTCTGCTTGTTGCTCAGAATTGCCTAAAAATGCCCGGACCCGACCCATCGCTGCGCAGCAGCTATAATTAAAATGCATTTTTTCACTGCAGTGCTGACCAATAAGATAAAGTACTTCTTATAGTAACCAAGCTTGTGTCTCCCACAACCCATAATTTTGGTTCCTGCTCAATTTGACTTCCTATTACCTTTGAAGTTAAAGCAATAACGCGTTTCCAAAATTCTTCTATCACTGGGCAATTCCAAAGCATATGTAAGAGATCACCACCTGTCATTTTACATCTCTGACACCTGGAAGAAATGTTGTTGTCCATCTTATGTAACCTGTAAGGGGTGTAGTATGTTCTATGAAATATATTGAATTGAATTTGTCTGTGTTTTGTTGAGATTAACGTAGTCTGTGCCTGCTCCAATAGATGATGCCATTCTGCTTCATCATAAACACAGCCTAGGTCTGTTTCCCATTTTCCTTTTGTGGACGTTTTATCATAAACAGGTAGATCATCACTGATGATACCATATGTAGAAGATGTTAGTCCTTTAGTTGTTCTGCATATGTTACATAAGTGGGTTTCAAGAAGGGGTTTCTTCTGGAATGTTTGGGAATATTTCTTTAACCCAGTCTCTAATTTGTAGGAATTTAAAGAAGCTATGTTCAGGAAGATTGAACTTCTTTTTTAGTTGTTGGAAGTTGGCATATCCTACAAGTTTTAATGATTCAAAACATTCTGAGGTTTTTATTGACCTGTTACGACAGTGTGTAATATTTCTGTGATAGTCCATGTCTTTGGTATGAAATTACCTTTATATACGTTTACTTCCTGCTTTACTACTTGTTTCCATCACACATATCTGGTGAGGTCAGGTCATTTGGAACACTGGGTGAAATGGTGCAAATTATTTTTATTTATTATTATTTTTTCTGTATCTGTATGTAGATTTATACTGGGGTTTACATTCTTTTCCCAGTTGGTAGTCCTTTAGATATATATTGGAGGTATCTGTCTATCACTGAAGGAAGGATGTTCACTTGTATGCCTCTACACAAACGTTAGGAAATAACTTTTTTCCTTGACATTACATGTCACTATGACAGTGTTTACCTGTTTGGACATGTCCTATCTTTGGTGTATAATGTGATTGCTATATTGTCTTTTAAATGAACTTTTCTTCTTGATATTACATGTCATGATGTTTTTTTACCTGACGTTTAGACATGTCATATTCCTGACACATGATGCAACTATTTTAGGTCTTGCTACCTACTTTATGTCTTGTAGATGTTTATGTTGTGTATCTCACAATGTTATCACATGACTTGTCAGGTGACCCCTTTGACATGTGTATATATAGAGGTGTGTCCCCTACCAGTCTTTGTCTGATGAAGGGCGTGTAGCTGGAAACGTCACATTACTTTATATTCAACAATCATTTTGATTGGTCTGAGATAACAAGGCAGAGGGTTGATTTGCTGGTTTGGGTGATCAGAGCACTGCAGCTAAAACAAAATGGGATGACAACAAAATGGTTGTAAACTGCACTACTTTTGTCTTTGATACTCATTTTCACTTGTGTGTATTTTATTTATTTCATAAGCTACATATTTGTTTGAGCATTGTTACAGGAAGCCTGGGATCTCAGACCTCCACTGCCAATGACTGCTTCTCTGTATTTGTTGTGTATAAGAAAATAAATAATCTGAAACTTGAAACAACCCAAAGGACTCCTGTAATTTTTTCAAACTTTGTATTAACAGTTTCAACACGATGCATCCAGTGATCATTACATTCATTTTGCACAAAGTGGAGGGCAATGACCAAAATCCACAAATGCAAATAATGTGTCAAGTAGAGACAAACTTCAGTAATAGATGTCTTCCAAAACCAGATAAGATATATAAATAAATAAATAAATAAATAAGTAAATGAAATAAAAATAAAATAATATTACATTTTAAATCAAAATTAAACTTAAATAAGAATTTAATAGAATAGATAGAATAATAAATACAAAATATAATAAAATAATAATTATTAGAATAAAATAGAATAAAAATAAAAACAAAAATAAAATAAAGAATAAAATTAATAATAATTAAAATAAATATAAATAAAAGATAAATAAATAACATTAAAATTAAAATAGACTAAAATAAAAACAAAAACAAAAATAAGACAAAAATGAAAATTGATAATAATAAAAATAAAAAATAAAAAATTAAATTAAAATTAAAATACACTAAAATAAAATAAAATAAAAATAAAAACAAAAATAAGATAAAAAATGAAAATTAATAATAATTAAAATAAAATAAATAAAAAAGACATGAGCATGAACACACACGGGTTTGCCTAATTTGTTGTAAAGTTGTAAGATCTGCATAAATCAATAGTTTTGGTTATTTTTTTATGACACATTTTTAAATTTGATATTATTTTAAGATATGTATCTAGATCTGAATACTTGTGAGCAGGATACAAGGGCAATTTCTTTAAGTATTCTGTTTTATGAATATAAAAGTTAGCTAAACTAATGAGCAAATTAATCATATATTAGGACTCGTGCACAGAGTCAAGTGTGCTGCGGTCTTATTATAGCGTCGCTTCTGAATGACATCAGGCTGACGCACAGTTGCATAATCAGGCAACATGGCCGCATCCATGAGACTGCTGGTGCGGAGGGTGATCCGTCTGTCCCACAGAAACGTCCCCGTCCCCGCTGCTGGAGCCTCGGCCCGGTCAGGATGCTGCTTGGGCCCGTCGACCTGTCGCTGTTTCAGTGAAGCAGCTGAAGACAGAAACACACACTTTGGGTTTGAAACGGTGCCAGAGACGGAGAAGGCGAAGAGAGGTGAGCTGGAGCACAGATGCGCCCTACACTGTAACAAACTTCATTTAAAAAACTCGCTATTTAAAAGTTATTTGCTTCTCTGTGAATGTTCACACCTCGAGGGGCGGGGTTTAAATGTTTTTCGGTTTGTGAGAGTTTGCTGTGTAGTTCGGCACAGCTGAACCTTAGTGATACTAAGTGCAATAAATCCTGTCATCACTTTGAAGGTGATTGCTTCCGCTCTGCAGTGTGTGCAAGTGTGACTGTACTAACATGAGTGGTTGTTGGTGTATTCTTTATGAGCCGAACTTAAAGGCTGCAGGCATTAATCAGTATGACTTTTTAATTCACGTTAAACCTGCAGTGCTGTTGGCATAGGTCAAGAGTCAGATTTGATCGCAGGTGGGCGGGGCCAGTAAACTAAATAAAAAACAAACACATCCAAATGTTTTTTCACATTTCACACATACATTTTTCTATACATTCCCACTCCTCCCACACCAAACTAAAGTGTAAGCTGTTGAGGAAGCAGGTTAAGTCTTCCCCCGCCTTACAAATCAGTTACAAATCTAATGTTTTGGCAGTGTCTCAGCAGCAGGGTTCCACCAATATTGTTTTAAGATAGAAATCGAAAGCAGATTATTTTGTACTGAAGCTGGTGGTCGACAGTATTTTGCACAATATTTAATATATGACCACAGTAAGTGCAAATTACTATATTCTGGTCAGGGTGGAAAAACCTCTGAAGCAGCATTTTAGATAAAGAAAGCTACTCACTGTTTAATTTACTTCTAAAATCTGACACCTCTCAGCCTTCACAGGTGCATCAGTATTAGGGGCCTGTCCCAATACCCACACTTCCCCTAGAACTACCCACTTGCACTTGGTTGTGCGTGTTCACGTTTAGGCTAGTGGTGTCCCAAAACAGAACTGAGGTAGTGGAAGTGGTTTCCAACACTTAAAACCTGCCCTAGATTCCAAGGGAGCCCCGATGCACACTTTCAACGAAGTGGAAGATGAAATTTCCCAGAACACCTTGCGAAGTCAACAACTTCGTCAAGTTTTGGAAAACAATTTGTTACTGTATGATCGGAATGAGCCGACTCGGTCGAACACTGTGTCAGAATATTTAAACAAATCGACTTACCCGAACAAAATCGGTCAAAACTAGATGACGTCATAGTTTTCAGCATTTCTTCTCCATTCATTCATCAGACGGAGAAGAATAAACATAGCACACACCACAACAGAAGCACTGGAGTCGGCATTTTCAAACCTGAATGACTACCGGTATCTTGCGTCGCTACTACGCGTGACGGCAGATCTCTACCCTAATATTTCTCACTTCCCTCATCAAGGGTTATGTCTCAAACGAGGGCACTCAATACCAAGTGGAAGATTTAAGGGGTAGAAATGGGATAGGCCCTAAGTGTGCAAAGTCATCCAGTGGGCCAGATTGGACCCTTTGGCGTGCCGGTTCTGGCCCCCGGGCCGTATGTTTGACACCCCTGGCATAGGTGAAGAAAATAAGAAAAGTTTTGCACACAGCAAATAATCTGTATTATTGTCAGACGAATGTTTTGCGTCATTTTAAATAATATCTGTAGTTTATTGTGTGCATTGATTTATATTTATTGAACGACATCAAATTGGCGTATTTTAACGATGGGAAAATGAAATAATGTCCTGTAGCTATACATTCACATAATGAAGGCAATACCTCTTAGAACCATATACAAATTAAGATATTATTTTGTTGACCATCTAGATGTTCTGACTGTTAATTTCACACACCCTTCTGTCCAATTATTAAGAATAAACTCCTCAAAAAATAAATTATTTGTTAAAAGTTTGAGATGCAAAGTGAAATACAAACCCTGTGTGGTCTGCAAATGATGCCTGACCCCAATTTTAGAGTGCTGCGAGTGATGCATCAAACTGAACACATCACACTATTTTTAGAATAACAGTGTTTCTGAAACCCATGAAACCCTGATGTAAACAGCTTCCAGTGATGAATCTGCTCTGTCTCTCTCTCTGCTCTTCAGTGTATAAGGTGTTTGAGAATGTGGCGCAGAAGTACGACACTATGAACGATGCCATGAGTCTGGGGATCCATCGACTGTGGAAGGACACGCTGCTGCACGTCATGCACCCACAGCCCGGGGCGCAACTTCTGGATGTGGCTGGTGGAACAGGTAAAGCAGTGTGTGTGCAACTCTGCAGAAGATCAAAGCTCAACCCCAGACTGGTGTCACACTTCTGTGTTTTTTTGTCTGTCAGGTGACATTGCCTTCCGTTTCCTGGAGTACGTTCGCTCTCAGCAAGAGCGGCAGAAGCGACGGGCGACGCGGTCCATGCAGACGCCATCATGGCAGGACATTTCCAACAACTACTCCACCGAGGACGAGGAGGGGCCCCAGGAGTCCAGGGCTGTGGTGTGTGACATCAACAAGGAGATGCTGAAAGTGGGCAAGGAGAAAGCGGAAAGCACGGGCGTCAGTGCTGGTAAGGAGACATCTGATCAACTGTGAGACTGTGAGGTTTTTGTGAGCATGTTGACATGTACACAGATCAGGTTATTGGGATATCTCTGTCACGTTACTGTGCATGTAAATATCCCACAGTTACAGGAGCCTGGATTAAACCTCATTTTAGCTTTGAGAGAGCTGGATATTGAGTATTGATTGAGCTGTAGCATGTAAAGATCGTATCCAGGTTTCTCGTCACTGTCTGGGGATTAAACCTCAACCTTTTGTCTGAACAGATAATCATGTGTTCTTAATAACACAGAGTATTAAGTGCTGTCCAGTGTTGTAAACTGGCACTGATATTTTGGTGTTGTTTAGTTACTCTTTGATCAGATACTCACACTCATTTTAGACTGTATATTATTCGGCAAAAGTTGTTGCTTATGTTTTTATCATAAGATAAAATAATGCTGATGCTAATATCATGAGCATCAGTGTTGGGGGGGGGGGGGGGGGGGGTTAGGTAGGGTCCTCATCAGCATCCAATCATAGGACCGACTGACCCATGTTCAACTGCTCTTCACCCCTCTCCACTTCAACCTTCAAAGTTCTCCTTCGAATATTTGCCACTACCGCCAAGATCTGCACCCGTTGCGGCTCCACCCGGGCCCATCGCCAAAAACAAAACCTAGTCAGTCAGTAAAGGTTAGGATATTAATAAGTTAAAGACACCTCTGCATGGACAACAGACAGTGATGAGAAAGTTGGATAACTTCTTGATCAGAGGTATGTGGCTCAGAGGTAGAGCTAAAGATCGGCGGTTCCATCCCTGGCTCCACCAGTCCGCATGTCGACATATCCTTGGGCAAGATACTGGATTCATCCCAATACCCGACCTCGTATTCTTGTTTCCCTAACTTGCAAATCATGTCTTAGCAATTAGACAAAATGCGACGTCCTTCCCTCTGAAGCGTCATGCGAAGCGTCATGCGAAGCGACGTCCGTTTCCAATGACGCGGCAGCTGATCACAGCTGGATCAGCTGCATTCTCAGAACCCATCGGCTGTATTCGGCGTCTGACTTCCGGCAGATGGCGATACAGCCTCTGGGGGCAGACCCCCGATTTTTTGGCATTCCGGTTTGATTTGGGCGGAGGAGGCGAATTTCCGTTTCCGACTTCCGTTTATATATAAGTAAATATGCTGAACCATTGCGATGGATTCAGAGTTTGCAGTGACGCCAATTATGTTCCGCCTCGTTAGTTCACCGCACGGACCGTTTAACCTGGCAACAACTGCAGCCGGCTCAAACGTGATTGGTCAATATCACGCGAACTACAAACAGCCTACAACCGGAAACCAGGGTTCTTCCGCTCTTCTTCCGGAGGCAAGATCTCCGGAATTCTCTCACGAAAATTAAAATGACCGGTAAAAATAGATTATGACCGGATTTTTTTGACCCTGTCGGTCAAAATGACCGGCGACGAAAAAGTCTAGCGCAACGTCTGGTCTGTATATAGAGACTAGATCAGCTGTCAGGAGGCTTTATTAACAGCTATAGAAACTTTTAATGTAGTTTGAGTTGATGGAGGATAGAGGAGTTGAGGAGGGATATTGGGTTGAACCCCCTGAACCTCAAATTGCTCCCGGCTGTGTGCGAGTGCATGTGAGTGGTTACCGATTAGCAGCTAGCACCATGCATTGTAGCCTCGGCCACCATGTGTGACTGTGTGTGTGAATGGGTGAATGTGACATGTGGCATAAAAGCGCTTCGAGTGGTCCGAAGACTAGACCATTTGCCATATACCATATGTTCCATGTGAGCATTTCTATCAAATGTGATCAAAGGCAGCATAAGGTTCCATAGTATAAGTGCATGTAAATGTATTCAGTGTAATAAGCTGAGTTCACTGAGCTCTGAGTGGAGTTGTCTCTGAAAAGTCGACAGCTGTGACTGGCTGTCAACACTCTCAGATAATTTTATGCATGAAATATAAAGTAAATATGTGCAGACATTCACTTCCAAACATTCACATCAGACTCCTGAGTGCAGCGCTCAGACCACTTTAATCATAAGCGTGTGAGAGTTCTGTGCAGCCACCTGAACAGATTAATTGTTACAGAATTATGAAACCGATCTATTGGTGTAAAACTGTCACAAGTTTATAAACTGCAGCTACAGGTGCATCAGTACTGCAATCAAAACACAGCACTTGGAATCTGAGTAGAGAGCAAAGTTAAAGTGAAGACGGTGAGACAGTTATTGACCTGAGCGTCTGTGCCAATGTGTCTTTGTGTGTTGATGTGCATCAGGTCTGTCGTGGGTGGTGGGGGACGCAGAGGAGCTGCCCTTTGAAGATGACCAGTTTGACATTTATACCATCGCCTTTGGCATTCGAAACGTCACCCATATAGATCAGGTAACTGACTGGAACATTACTACAGCCTTTCTCTAATGCACAGATGGATTTATAAAGAGTGCTGGTGCTGGGTTGCACTTAAAGGGACAGTTCACCCCTAAATCAAAAATACATATTATTCCTCTTAGCTGTAGTGCTGTTTATCAGTCTAGAGTGTTTTGGTGCAAGTTGCTGAGTGTTGGGGATATCGGCTCTAGAGATGTCTGCCTTCTCTTGGTTATAATGGAACTAGATGGCACTCGGCTTGTGGTTCTCAAAGTGCATAAAGATACATTTTGAAAACTCAACAGCAATGTCTCTTTCCAGAAATCATGACCAGGTTACTCAAGATAATCCACAGACCTTTTTGAGGGCAGTTTCATGTAGGAACTATTTTCTTTCTACTGAACTACATCCACCAAAATTGTGTTACTGCGCAGAGGCATGAGTGCATCTATTAACTAATGAGAGGCTCATGCTCGTGACCGCTTGGGATGTAAACATTAATGGCGTCCACCTCGGCTGAGCTGTAACATTTGCTAGCTCAGAGGTGCTAGGTGAGCTAGCAGGGGATGCACGCTTCTGTGCCTGGTGATACGGTTGGTGGGTGTAGTTTGGTAGAAAGAAAATAGTTCCTACTTGAAACTGCTCACAACAAGGTCTGTGGATTATCTTGAGTAACCAAGTCATGATTTCCAGAAAGAGACATTGCTGTTGAGTTTTTCGGATGTATGTTTTTGGCACTTTGAGCACCACAAGCCGAGTGCCATCTAGTTCCATTATATTCAAGAGAAGGCAGACATCTCTACGGCCGAAATCTCCAACACTCTGCAACTCACACCAAAACAATGTAGACTGATAATTAGCACTACAGGTAAGAAAACAAATATGTCTTTTTGATTTTGGGGTGAACTGTCCCTTTAAGGTTTCATTTCCATCACTCACATGCTTAAAGAGGACTCACAGTTAAAATCCAATTCCAAAATCCAATGATACTCAATTTACAGTGGCGTTAAATGTGAAAAAGCAGCAAATCCTCACATTTAAGAAGCTGAAACCAACAAATCTTTTGCTCTATAATTAACTAAAGTAATGAATTGATAATTGAAATTGTTGTGAACATATTTTTCATTGTTTGATGAATCATGTCAACGTAAATTCCTTTTTCTTTTTGTCAGGCACTGCAGGAGGCTCTGCGGGTCCTGAAGCCTGGTGGCAGGTTCATGTGTTTAGAGTTCAGCAAAGTGACCAATCCTCTATTGGCAAGGTGAGGAGGAGTGTTGGCTCATGATGGATGGCTCGGTGTGAATATGAATCAACCTTGTGAATCTAAGAAGGCCTCTGTGGATTTATTACCGCCATCACAAATCTGACAGCACATTTTTACTGCTGCAGCTTGTTTTGGCTCCTGGAGGCTGCTGTGTGCTCATGGACAACCTGCACAGAGCTGCTGTAGAAATTCAGAAAAAAAAAAACAGGCTCATTGTAATCTAGAAAAAGTGATTTGTTATTTTGAAATGGAGATATTTCCCACAAATGCTCAGGTTAAAGACAAATGTTAAACAAATGTATTCATATATATTTTTGTTATCTGAATGGCTGCTGTGTCCTTCCATAATATGAAAATATAAGACGAACAACTTTTTGCTTTGTAAGGTTTAGACAAACACTGCCCCCTGCTGGGTTTGTACCTCAAAGCACTTCAGCAGATTGCCCGTTAAAATTACTACAGAGCATGGTGGGCCAACCTTGTGATGGAGGGCCAGTAGTTTGTGGAGGATGTTCCTCCAGCCAAAGACTCCACCCTCTGATGTGTACAGCTACAAGTGGAGAGAAAGGATTAATTAGTGAAGTCACCTTTTACGAGCGCCAGTCAGTCTTTCCAACTCTTTTAAGTGCAGATGTTTGACTCAATTAAAAAAAGCATTTCCTTAAGAAGAAAAAAAAAGTGCTTGTGTGAGAGCACATTATCAACATAGATTTGGTTATAAATCAATGTATGAAAGATTTTGGGAAAATGAGTGGATTGGTCGCAGGTTTAAGCTCTGTCTGAGAAAGCAGTTTTTGGCTTCTTTGGTAATTTGCATCCTGTTCGATTTTTCAGGCTTTATGATGCATACAGTTTCCAGATGATCCCAGTTTTGGGAGAGGTGATTGCTGGAGACTGGAAGTCGTACCAGTATCTAGTAGAAAGCATTCGCAAGTTCCCAGACCAGGTGAGGAAATATGATTCTTTAATTTTTGTCTCCCTATTTCTAGTATTGCTCCTCTCAATTCTGATGTGATTAACCTCAAATTAGAGCTATTTTAAAAAACATTCCCCATTTAGATTGTACAGATCTTTCTCAGGGAATATGCATTGAGCAACACATGAACATTGATTGCAAGACAGCACAACTAAACAGTCCTAGTTTGTGATAGCTCCCTGGACCACTGTATTATATTAATTATAGTTATGTCATAAAAAAGTCAAACTACAGTATGCCGTTAAACTGTCATAAAAAGGTTAAGAATAATATGCCATTGAAAATATTATAAAAAATCATGTATGTTACGCACTATTAAAATTTAAAAAAAAAAGTCATAGTAAAGTATGTCATGAAAATGTTTTCGAAAATGTCATAATGTACTATGCCATAAATATGTAATATAAATTACCATAGTATATAGTATGTCATAAAAAATGCATAAAAGAAGTCATGGTATGCCATAAAATTTCTTAATAAATGTTGCACAGAAAGCATCGAAAAATGAGATGAAAATGTCGTATTATAGTATGTCGTAAAAATGTGATAAGGAAAATATCATATTATAGAATGCCATAAAAAAATAATAAAAAATGTCATAGTAAAGTATGTCATTAAAATATGATTAAGAATCTCAAAGTAAAATATGTCATGAAAATGTGATAAAAAAAGTCATAGTATAGTATGTCGTTCTTTCATGATTTTTGCCATCATAGTAGACTTTGATGTTTCATGATTTTCAACTACATACTATATTATGATGTTTTTTTCATGATTTTTAACGACATAATATACTATGACGTTTTTTTTATCCTTCATAATTTTTAACAACATACGATACTATGACGTTTTTTCATGATTTTCAATGACATACTATACTATGACGTTTTTTTCATAATTTTTAACAACATACTATACTATGACGTTTTTTTTCATAATTTTTAACAACATACTATACTATGATGTTTTTACATGATTTTTAATGACATACTATACTATGATGTTTTCATGATTTTTAACAACATACTATACTATGATGTTTTTACATGATTTTTAATGACGTACTATACTATGATGTTTTCATCATTTTTAACAACATACAATACTGTGACATTCTTTCATGCTTTTTGACAGCATACTATACTATGATGTTTTTTTATGATTTCTGACAACATACTATACTATGACATTTTCTCATGACTTTTAACAACATACGATACTATGACGTTTTTACATGGTTTTGGACGACATACTTAACTATGACGTTTTTTCAAGATGTTCGACTGCATACTGTACTGTGACGTTTTTCATGATTTTTGACGAGATACTATACTATGACGTTTTATCATGATTTTGGACGACATGCTATACTATGACGTTTTTTCATGATTTCTGACGACATACTATACTATGACATTTTTCATGATCTTTAAGGACATACTATACTATGAGGTTTTTTCAAGATGTTTGATGAAATACTATGCTATGACATTTTTTTTCCATAACTTTTAACAACATACGATACTATGACGTTTTTACATGGTTTTGGACGACATACTTAACTATGACGTTTTTTCAAGATGTTTGACTACATACTACACTGTGACGTTTTTCATGATTTTTGACGAGATACTATACTATGACGTTTTATAATGATTTTGGACGACATACTATACTATGACGATTTTCATGATTTCTGACGACATACTATACTATGAAATTTTTCATGATTTTTAAGGACATACTATACTATGAGGTTTTTTCATGATTTTGGACGAAATACTATACTATGACATTTTTCATGATTTCTGACGACATACTATACTATGACATTTTCTCATGACTTTTAACAACATACAATACTATGACGTTTTTTCAAGATGTTTGATGACATACTATGCTATGACATTTTTTTTCCATAACTTTTAACAACATACGATACTATGACGTTTTTCATGATTTTTGACGACATACTATATTATGACTTTTTTTCATCATTTTTATCAACATACAATACTGTGACATTCTTTCATGCTTTTTGACAGCATACTATGACATTTTATCATGATTTTGGACGACATACTATACTATGACGTTTTTCATGATTTTTGATGACATACTATACTATGACATTTTTCATGATTTTTGATGACATCCTATACTATGACGTTTTATCATGATTTTTGACGACATACTATACTATGATGTTTTTACATTATTTCGGACAAAATACTATACTATGATGTTTTTACATTGTTTCGGACGAAATACTATACTATACTGTTTTTTCATTTTTTTTCAACGACATACTATACTATGATGTTTTTTCATGATTTTCAACGACATACTATACTATGATGTTTTTTCATGATTTTCAACGACATACTATTCTATGACATTTTTTCATGATTTTGGAAGACATACTTTACTATGACGTTTTTCAGGTTTTGTCACAGCATACTATGTACTATGATGTTTTTTCATGATTTTGGACAACATACTTTACTATGACTTTTTTTTATGATTTTTGATGATATGCTATACTATGATGTTTTTTCATGGTTTTCAACGACATACTATACTATGAGCTTTTTTCATGATTTTTGACAACATGCTATATTATGACATTTTTACATGGTTTTGGTCGACATGCTATACTATGACGTTTTTTTTCCCCATGACTTTTAACAACATATTATACTATGATGTTTTGTTGTTATTTTCAACAACACTATGATGTTTTTTCATGTTTTTTGACAACTAGTGTAGTATGTTGTTCAAATTCATGAAAAAACATCATAATGTATAGCATGTCGTCAAAAAGCACGTAAAAACGTCAAAATAAGATATATGGTCAAAAATCATGAAAAATCGTAATAGTAGAATGTCGTCAAAAATCATGAAAAAAATGTCATAGTATGTTGTCCAAAAATATGTAGAAACGTCATAGTATAATATGTTGTAAAAAATAATGAAAAAAATATCATGCTAAAGTATGGCGTCCAAAACCATTTAAAACGTCATAGTATAATATGTCGTCAGAAATCATGAAAAAACGTCATAGTATAGTATGTCGTCAGAAATCATGAAAAAACGTCATAGTATAGTATTTCGTCAGAAATCATGAAAAAACGTCATAGTATAGTATGTCGTCAGAAATCATGAAAAAACGTCGTAGTATAGTATGTCCTCCAAAATCATGCAAAAACGTCATAGTGTAGCATGTCATCAGAAATCATGAAAACACGTCATAGTATAGTATGTCCTCCAAAATCATGCAAAAACGTCATAGTATAGCATGTCATCAGAAATCATGAAAAACGTCATAGTAAAGTATGTCGTCCAAAATCATGCAAAAACATCATAGTATAGTATGTCGTCCAAAATCATGAAAAAATGTCATAGTATAGTATGTCGTCAGAAATCATGAAAAACGTCATAGTATGGTATGTCGTCAGAAATCATGAAAAAACATCATAGTATGGTATGTCGTCGAAANGTATGTCATCAGAAATCATCCAAAAACGTCATAGTATGGTATGTCGTCGAAAATCGTGAAAAAATGTCATAGTATGGTATGTCGTCAGAAATCATGAAAAAACGTCATAGTATAGTATGTCGTCAGAAATCATCCAAAAACGTCATAGTATGGTATGTCGTCAGAAATCATGCAAAAACGTCATAGTATAGTATGTCATCCAAAATCATGCAAAAACGTCATAGTATAGTATGTTGTCCAAAATCATGAAAAAACGTCATAGTATAGTATGTCGTCAGAAATCATGAAAAAACGTCATAGTATAGTATGTCGTCCAAAATCATGAAAACACGTCATAGTATAGTATGTCGTCAGAAATCATCCAAAAACGTCATAGTATAGTATGTCGTCAGAAATCATGCAACAACGTCATAGTATAGCATGTTGTCCAAAATCATGAAAAAAACGTCATAGTATAGTGTGTTGTCCAAAATCATGAAAAAAAACGTCATAGTATAGTGTGTCGTCCAAAATCATGCAAAAACGTAATAATAAGGTATACGGTCCAAAATCATGAAAAAAGGTCATAGTATACTATGTCGTCCAAAATCATGAAACAAAATCACATTAAAGTATGTTGTCCAAAACCATGGTAAAATGTCATAGTATAGTATGTCGTATAAAATCATTAAAAAATATAGTATAGTACATTTTTTATTCCTTTAATATATGTTTATTGCATTTTTTACATAAAACACAGGACAGAACAGCTCACACATCACATGGCAAATAGAAGGAGTAGTTGAAAATAACAGAATAAGGTAACAATGAAAAACAGATTTAGTGGAAATAAATAAAAATAAATAAGAGAGAGTGGGCATTACATCCATCCCCAACGTCCCTCACCTCCCACAGCCACACAGAGGCAGCAATAACCAAACAGACTGGGCTATACAGACAAATAACAAGGTTACAAGAGGGCTAATTTACAAGAAGTGTCCAGAGACTGGCTAGGCCAATTTAGGAAACCCCTGTAATATAGAAGATGACAGTGTAGGTCCGTTGTACTTTAAGTTAGGATCCCAAACTTTATGAAATGCCTCTACTGAAGAGTGATGCATACAGGTTATATATTCGTTGGGAATACACTGCATTACACGATTGTGCCATGACTTTTTTATTGGAGCAGCATCCTTGATCCAGAAGAGCAGAATATTTTTCCTGGCAGCAAAAGTCAAAAGATTGAAAAGTCTTTTGTGTTTGATGTTTGTAGTATGACCATCTGAGAGTCCAAGGAGCCACATAGGGTCCAAATCTATTTGCACAACAAATATAACAGACAGTTCACTCACAATACTGGACCAATAGCTTTGTAGCTTCACACAAAGCCAAAAACAGTGAATATAGTTTCCAGACTTAGAGTTACACTTACAACAGAGATAGGAAACATTAGCATCCATTTTATTTTTGAGAGTAGGTGTTATATACAGTATGTGCGGTGTACAATTCTGAACTGAGTAGATTTGGTTCGATTGCAGATAGATATTTCTATAGCATGGATCCACACTGCTTGCTACACCAGGTCGCCAATAGTGATGCCAAAGTCCATAGTATGTTGTTAAAAACCATGAAAAAAGCTCATAGTATAGTATGTCGTCCAAAACCATGTAAAAACGTCATAGTATAGTAAGTAGTTGAAAATCATGAAAAAGGTCATAGTATAGCATGTCGTCAAAGATCATCAAAAAACGTCATCGTGTAGTATGTCGTCCAAAATCATGTAAAAAGGTCGTAGTAGGATAGCATGTCGTCAAAAATCATGAAAAAACGTCATTGTATAGTATGTCGTCAAAAAACATGAAGAAACGTCTTAGAATAGTATGTCATCAAAAATCATGAAAAAACGTCATAGTATAGCATGTTGTCAGAAATCATGAAAAAAAACGTGTAGTATGTCGTCAAAAATCATGTAAAAACGTCATAGTATAGTATGTCGTCAAAAATCATGTAAAAACGTCATAGTATAGTATGTCGTCCAGAACCATGTAAAAACATCATAATATAGCATGTCATCAAAAATCATGAAAAAAGATCATAGTATAGTGTGTCGTCCAAAATCATGTAAAAACGTCATAGTATAGTATGTCGTCAAAAATCATGTAAAAACGTCATAGTATAGTATGTCGTCCAGAACCATGTAAAAACATCATAGTATAGCATGTCATCAAAAATCATGAAAAAAGGTCATAGTATAGTATGTCGTCCAAAATCATGAAAAAACGTCATAGTATAGTATGTCGTCCAAAATCATGAAAACATTTTATAGTATACTATGTCGTCAAAAATCATGAAGAAATGTCATAGAATAGTATGTCATCAAACTCATGAAAACTCATGAAAAAAGGTCATAGTATAGTATGTTGTCAAAAATCATGAAAAATGTTATAGTATAGTATGTCGTCCAAAATCATGAAAAAACATCATAGCATAGTATGTCATCAAAAATCATGAAAAAAGGTCATAGTATAGTATGTTGTCAAAAATCATGAAAAAAACTTAATAGTATAGCATGTTGTCAAAAATCATGAAAACATTTTATAGTATACTATGTCGTCAAAAATCATGAAGAAATGTCATAGAATAGTATGTCATCAAACTCATGAAAACTCATGAAAAAAGGTCATAGTATAGTATGTTGTCAAAAATCATGAAAAATGTTATAGTATACTATGTCATCAAAAATCATGAAAAAAGGTCATAGTATAGTATGTCATCCAAAATCATGAAAAAAGGTCATAGTATAGTATGTTGTCAAAAATCATGAGAAAACGTCATAGTATAGTATGTCGTCCAAAATCATGGAAAAAGGTCATAGAATAGTATGTCATCCAAACTCATGAAAAAAGGTCATAGTATAGTATGTTGTCAAAAATCATGAAAAAAGGTCATAGTATAGTATGTCGTCCAAAATCATGAAAAAAACTTCATAATATAGCATGTTGTCAAAAATCATGAAAAAATGTTAAAGTATACTATGTCGTCAAAAATCATGAAGAAACGTCATAGTATAGCATGTCGTCAGAAATCATGAAAAAATGTCATCGTGTAGTATGTCGTCCAGAACCATGTAAAAACGTCATAATATAGCATGTCATCAAAAATGAAAAAACGTCATAATATAGCATGTCATCAAATATCATGAAAAAACGTCATAGTAGAGCATGTCGTCAGAAATCATGAAAAAATGTCATCGTGTAGTATGTCGTCCAGAACCATGTAAAACATCATAATATAGCATGTCATCAAAAATCATGAAAAAAGGTCATAGTATAGCATTTCGTCAAAAATCATGAAGAAACGTCATAGAATAGTATGTCATCAAAAATCATGAAAAAAACGTCATAGTATAGCATGTCATCAAAAATCATGTAAAAACGTCATCGTGTATAGTATGTCGTCAAAAATCATGAAAAAAAAGTCATAGTATAGCATGTCGTCAGAAATCATGAAAAAACGTCATAGTATAGCATGTCGTCAGAAATCATTAAGAAACGTCAAAGAATAGCATGTCATCAAAAATCATGAAAAAACGCCATAGTATAGTATGTCATCCAGAACCACGTAAAAACGTCATAATATAGCTTGTCATCAAAAATCATGAAAAAGGTCATCATGTATAGTATGTTGTTCAAAATCATGTAAAAACGTCATAGTATAGTATGACATCAGAAATCATGAAAAAAGGTAATAATATAGCATGTCATCAAAAATCATGAAAAAAAGGTCATCATGTAGTATGTCGTCAAAAATCATGTAAAAATGTCATAGTATAGCATGTCGTCAAAAATGATGAAAAAAGGTCATGGTATAGCATGTCGTCAGAAATCATGAAAAAACGTCATGGTATAGCATGTCGTCAGAAATCATGAAAAAACTTTGTGTAGTATGTCGTCAAAAATCATGTAAAAATGTCATAGTATAGCATGTGATTAAAAACCATGAAAAAAGTTCATAGTATAGTATGTCATCAAAAATCATGAAAAAAACGTCATAGTATAGCATGTCGTCAGAAATCATGAAAAACTTTGTGTAGTATGTCGTCAAAAATCATGAAAAAAGTTTATAGTATAGTATGTCGTCCAAAATCATGAAAGGTAGTCATAGTATGTCATAGTATTTTGAGGACAAAAGTCATAGTTTTGTATGTTGCCAAAATCATGAAAAAATGTCATAGTATAATACAGTATAACACCTAAACCTAGTATGTCAGAAAAGGTAACAACAAAAAAAGTCACGATATATTGTCCAAAAATATAGAAACACAGGTCATAGTATGGTATGTCTCACTAAAAGTCATGGTATACTAAATGTTATAGGTACATGTAATGAATTAAGTCATACGAGACCAGTGAAACTGCACTTTGCTGTTATTAGAAATGAGAAGAAATGCTGATTCATTTTTTTTATCAATTGAATATTTAACTGTCTCAACACTACTTGTCATTGTAGGTTCTGAAATTTTGTTTCCATTACTTAAAGCTTGTTAGATTTTCACCTGTATTAATTATTTGTTGCCAAACACCTACCTGACTATGTGCAGCAGTGTAACTTTGTGGATTAAATGTTAGTAAATCATTTCCTGTGCTCTTTTGTTTTTTTCTACAGGAGGAGTTTAAATGTATGATTGAGGATGCAGGTTTCTACTGTGTGAAGTACCACAACCTCACCGGCGGAATTGTGGCTCTTCACTCTGGTTTCAAACTGTGAGATGCACTTCTGACACCTATGGAAAAAAGCAAAAGGACTTGATCTGTGTTTCAGGCTTTTTTGCCTGTATAACAAACTGTCTGCAGTTATCAGACATGAATTTCAGAGCATGAATCCCCAGAGCTTCTCTCTGCACAGTGACAGGAAATCAGGTCAGTGGATATATTTATTGATTTACTTACCTGCTGTTGGTCTTCATTAAAAACAGTACCAATGTTGGTGTATAGAGTGCATGTCACTGAATCTGTGGTGGTAATGTTAAGACTGGCAAGTGAGTTAAACCATGTAAGTGTTGTTAGTTTTGAATATTTTTTATAATGTCAACATTTTGGCAACAAGTAATAAATTTTTTTGGAAAACATTGACACCAAACTACTTATTACTACTAACAACAATACAACTACTAACTTTTAGAAAGCAAAATGTAAAAATGTCAACGTGGAATTCAAACAATGGAAAGAAGGACACCACAACATGAGTTACTTGAATAAAACTGTATATTTTACAGATCTTTGTACACTTTAATTACAAAACTGTATGGTACTAAAGTTTTAAAATCAGTTTTTTGGTCAGAGAAGATTTAATCGTCTTGTGTGCAATTACCATGTATATACAAAGTCTCATGTTAGTGATTTTTCTCAAAATAAAAAGCAACCAAATAACTCAAACGTTCATACACTCTGAACATAAGACATGGCTTAAAGATAAATATATTAGTAAATAAATATTCAGAGAACATATTTCCATTTATGAAATGTGTTTGCTATACAGGTACAGAAATATACACAGATTGATTTCTAGCCTTTTTTTTTTTAAACATTTGTAATGGTAATGACAGAAAATAATTATATTCTTAAAAAATTAAAAAATATTAATTTTTGTACACATTTTAATCTTCTTAAGTGCTAGAAACAATAACAAAAAAAATTAAATAGTGACTCAAGTACCCCAAAATGTTATATTTGCAGTAGGTACATATCTCTATGCAAAAGGCAAGATTAGATTCTCACTTGATTACAGCACTGGGTTAACTTATAAATAGGGTTATTTCAGAAAGTTTTCCTCTGTGTAGAGAATGTGTATATTTCATAGAAACAGTATAAAAACAGTCTGCAGGACAAACAGAAAGGCATGAATGACAAGCATTGATATCGCGAGTATGTATTATGCATGGCACGATATGATTCAAACGGATACACTGTGGTATGTATAACTGCATCGATTAAAAAAAAAAAGTCACAGTACAATAAGGAACCCTTATGAAATATGAGTCTTTTCCAGCTACTTTCCTTTGGCCTTTTGATACATGCTAGAATCTTTTTATAGATATTTATTAGAGCATGCCTCATTGAGGAAAATTGAGTAAGTGACAGCAAAAATACACTTTTAAGGGCTTCCAAACAGGAGGTAGAGTGCTACACTCTACTTCTGGAGAAATCTACTGACCCCGAGACACTGTCACTTCAGACTGGAGTTCGACTAAAAGCGGCGCAGTGTCTTTTAGATATTGCTACAAACAGCTTACCAGCATAAGGCTTTCATGTTGCTCTGGCACATCTCATACAGGTAGGCCACTACTGGACAGAAATGCAATGCATAAAACAAATTCTGTATTATATTGAATAGAGACCAGTGTCAGCCTTGCATTCACATTTCTATGCATTTTTTTCCTGTAATATATAGCTTCTTCTCCTCAGAGAAATGTGTGGGTCGCAAACACTAAGAATGACCCATTTCCCTGCTTTTGAAAAAAGTAAAAGAAAAAAAAAAACAATCATGTCTTTCTGTTTTGGTATAGCTATGTCCGTACAACCTATTTGAGTTGGTGGTTGAAGCTTTATAGGCAGTCAGTGTTCATGTGCGCACATATACATGTAGATGCAGATGTTTGTGAATTAAGAGTGTACATTTTTGTAGAGAAAAAAAATCTCAGATTCCTAGATCTTGCACCAAAGATATCTTGTTCTTGAAAAAGTCTCACAAGAAATGGGCCCGGATTACTTAATGCCGAAGGGGCCGAACCCTTGATGGCAGCAGACAGTCTGCAAATAGATGCCAATACCAACCTACTTCTAGTTTCAGTTAACAACCTCCATCCATATTTGTAGTTTCACTTTGTCTCAGTACTATGGTAACATCGTCGGCTCTGAGACGTTTGTGGCCACAGGAATGAACTTGATACACTGTCTAGAAATGACAGGCCATTTCAGTAGAAATCCACACAATCGAAGATGATAACATTCAGAGCTCAGAGAGCAAGGTTAGAACAAGGCAGCTGAGGGTTTCAATGATTGACTGACTGGTTCGGTACCAAATACATACTTTAGACTGAGTCCCTTGTCTCTGGGCTGGAGTTCATATACCCAGTCCACCCTCATTTGTCGAAGTACTGCTGCTTCCCAATGCAGTGGGGCTTGCAGAGAGCTGAGGGTGGAACAAAGCCCTGGTCTCCTCCTCCTGAGGGTATGGCTGACCTCTAAACTGTCCTGAGGTGAAATACCCCTCCCGGGGCTCGTGTCGCTCCCCTGTCCGCACCTCTGCCTCCACTGTGACGCTGATGGGCAATAAACTGCTCTGGGTCTCTGCCCCTGTGCCCAATTCACAATCTGTGTCCTCAGGAATTATGGGTATTCTCTGGTTGAGTTCGCAGCAGCCCTGTCCAGAGCAGGCCTCTGAGTCTGCATGCGCATACTGCACATTAACAGCATAGTCCTCGGTGTAGCGCCCCGTTGAGGCCCTGTGCACCTTCATTTCTTTGTAGAAGCAGCAAGGCAGCCCTTCGTAGCTCACCTGCTCTGAGGAAGGGCACATGTGCTCAGGAGCAAAATAGTTCTTGGAGGCTGAGCTCTGAAAGTCCACCCCCCTGTGAAAGCGTCCTGTGGCCAAAGCCCCAGCTTGGTCCAAGTCCTGCCCTTTGCACTCCACATTGGGAGGCAGCACCTCAAAGCAGCAGCTACAGGCTGCAGCCCCAAGCTCTCCCGACTCCTCCTGCGCCCCCTTCCCCCTGTCTGCTCCAGTAGCCTCTGGAGCCCCGGCTGAGGTAGTGCTAATGTTGCTGTTCTCCCTGGGTTCCAGTGATGAGCGACTGCTGTAGTTGGGCTCCAAACTGCAGTTGGAGAGGTGGTCCCCCGAGTTATATCCCGAAGCTCCAGGAGGGAGCTGGAGGCAGTCATGTCCCAAGGGAACAGGGGATGATGAGTCCTCTGCAGGAACTGAGGCGCAGGCCGCAGCCCCTGCTTCCCCCACGGAGCCCCTACATGGACTCTTACTCCTGTAGACATAAGGATCGTAGTCACTGCTCAGTGAGCTGCGGAAGGTAGAGCAGCTACCGTACACCCCCTGGTTGCTGACCTCAGTACAGTCTAACATGGAGTCGCTGGAGGAACAGTGGCACTGGCCTGAGCTGCTGCTGCTGCTGTCACTACCAGGGCAGTCAGCAAGGTAACCGCTGCACACTGAGCGGTGGCCATGGTAACAGCTCAGGCCAGAAGTGCTGCCAGTATCACCTATCCTCGAAGAAGAGGCAGGTGCCATGTGTACCACTGTGGGGTATAACAGCCCCTGCTGAAAGGCCCTGCTGTGGTGGCCCTTGTGGGCCCCTCCTCCTCCACCAAGCTGCCCTGCCATAGTAGGCCCTTGGCCTCCCTCAGGCTGAGGGAAAGTCAACCCCTGAAAATAGTAGTGCTGGTACATAGTCTCGTACTGCGAGAAGCAGGCTGCTCGGGAAAAGTTGCGACCATGGAACTTGGGTCGTTTAAAAGCAGTGTGATGCGGCTGTGCTGGGTAGGCGGGTGGTCCGCGGTGCTCTAATCCACAGTGGTGGGGGTTGAGTGAGTGGTCCAGATGAAGGGTTGGGTGGTAGCTCCGGAGAAAGGCAGATGTTGACTGGGGAGGGTAAAGACCTTGAGGATCTGGGTGCTGGTCCACAGTGAGTACGGTGATGGGGTTGCCGTGGGGGTCCATGCTGGTTCTGGTTGGGTAGGCTGTCACCTGGCCAGCACGGTGCACCCTGCCAGGATAATGGACTGGCAGCACCACACGCTGCCGGCCATGGACTGGGTTACCAGGGTCCATGCATGCTGGTCCTGGATTTCCCTTCTTTTGCTCTGTGAAAACAAATAACGAAATGTCGCAAATGAAAAGAACCAGGAAACGTTTTCCCTAATATTTCTGTTTCTAACAAAGATTATTTTATTGAAATGTCGAACCAGTCAGAGGTTGTGTACAAACTTACCGATGATGTTGTGTCTACAGTGGGGACAGGTGTGATGCTGGAGTAGCCAGGGGTCGACACATTTCTTATGAAATCTGTGAGCACAGGGGATGACTCGCAGCTCCTGAAAGAGAAAATACAACAGCATTTAGTAGTTAGATTTGACCTGTACTGTCATTAACAAAATGCAGGCAGCAACAAATACAGTAACAATAAATGCAATAAGATGATTGGACTACATATCAAATAAATGAGACATACTATACTGTGACATTTTCTGACATTCCTTTATGACATACACCCATTCAAATTATATGCTACCAAAAAACAACCAACTTAAAATTATATGTATCAACTTAATTCAAATTTTGGGTGAAAGTGTTTTTAAAGGGTGTTTACCTATACGAAGTAAATATGTTTGATTATATGTTTTGATCTGCTTTCACTTTTCTTTTGCTTCCAAAATTGCCCAGTGCCAGAAAACACCTTGTCCAAGACAGATTTCACCACTTGAAAAAAAAAATGTTTATGTTTAAACCCTTCAATATTTTTAAACTAATATTATCTACTGATAAGATAGGTGTAAAATGAAATAGTATAATAAGCCTTTTTTTTTAAATTATAAATAAATTAAACAGTGAATAAAAATGTGATGGTGAGTGGCTGAATGTCCAGAAGGTGGCAGCAAAGTTGTACTGGACTGTCAGTAGGTTTGATGGTTTTCAGTCTTAATCAAATTTTTCCCTCTGAGGAGCCAACTATACATGATGCCACAAACAAAACTCTTAACTAGATGCCACACCACAGTACAAATACAACTTTGATGCTCAATGTCACCACTTTCAGGAACAAAACAAACAAGAGGCTTTCACTTGAGGATTGATATGAAAAGAATGCAACACTTTGTATTCAGATGGAGAATTGGCATGGAGGAATTCCAAGACACAACAGCAGGAGCAGTATGAATATGAATTATAATATTCTTCTCCAGTGAGAGCTCTTTCACTGCCATAAATACTTTACTCTGTGGCTTAATGTGACTCATCTTTGAGCTCTTTTCCACCCAAGCTTTTGTTGCTTGGTTCACTGCTCAAAAAGCGCTTTGATGCCATTCAGCCTTTTATATCGCCACTTCCTCTGTGCAATCCTGGCGCCATGCTTTGTTGTGTTTTCTTCTCCTCCTTACCGAAGAGACACATTACCACAAAAAAAAACACTCATGCATGCACCAACTATGTCCCCCTGGGCAAAGGGGTTTGTCCCTGCAGCATCCGTGTTGAGGATGAGCAATGCTGTTACAGTAAACCCTCAGAGTCCAAGATTAGGATACATATTTTGACAATGACTCCTTTTAAGGATTAAAGAAGGCCACACTGGGAAAACAGGAAGCAAAATCACAACCCAATGCACTCTGGGTACCGTTATCTCTCCAGGTGCTCTGAAAGACTGAGCTAAACATCTAAAAGGCGCCGGAAAGAACGTCACAGAAGATCGCGGGACTGCGGTCCCTGAGCACATCAGGGGAACTTCCATTCTATTGTCCACAGAACTGCATTATGTTTCAGGTCTACAGAATATGTAATGAAAAGAAAACAAGCTCAGTGGGTTGATGACCGCACAAACACTGCCAGAGTTAAAGGTTTGGCTCACAGATGGTCCACTTAATGCACGTAGAGTCTGGGTATTCCTGTATTTTTGTTGAACTGCTACGTGTCAGGAAAACTGTTACTCTAAAGCAATGACACTTGATTGGTTTTGAGGTATAACTTTGTCACCAAGTTGAGGTTTTAAAAGACTTTTAAGTGTATTGTCACTTATATGCGTTAGGTACCAATTAATATGGACTGACTTACAGGTGAATATTGAGATGGTATACATGCATATAAACATCAAAGCAAGAAATGTCTAACTTTGTATTCACTGTAAGAGCCTATTTAGTATAGCAAGCCACAGTTTATGGCAATTAATACCATCGTTTGCCTTTAGACGTGACATTCCCCAAAACAGATTAAGTTATTAATTCGAATCAAAGGACATAGTGTCTTCTCTTACCTCCCCATCAATGTACTTTTCCAGACAGATGGCGCAGTCAGAGGTGGAGCTGCTGCTCAGCGAATCCGAGGCTCCACAGCTGCTCTCGCGCTGGCCCTTTCCTTTGGCCTTGAACTTTCTCGTCTCCATCTTCTCCAAGGCTTGGATGGCCATTCTGTTCATTGAGCTCTGTGGTGGGGAGGAAGGTGGGACAGGGTCAGTGGAAATATCGACATGTTTGATAAGACACATTTAACTTTAAAACATGAAAGTCAACAAGCATGTAAGCCACAATAAGACATTAAAGGAATACTTCACGTGTTAACATTGAATTCATAAAGAAAACTTTGTATGCCTCTATTTAATGATGAATCAAATAAAGAAAATTCTTCATGAATTGAAGTCAGAAGCAACCGTGTCAAACAACTGCACAACTTAATCAAAACATCTGTTTATTAACAACTGTTTCCAATGAGGAACAGAACTAAAGTGAAACTTATTTATGCTCTCTTTGTAGCCAGATTCCATTGACAAAAGCTTTTGTGTTTTAAAGGATTAGTCCACAATAACATAAACAAACTACGATCATGGCAGTGGCAGACCGGCAGCTCCCATGTTCAGCGAGGTTAAATCACTGTTTTCGTCAATGAAGTCTGGCTTCAAAGAGAGCATAATTAAGGGTGCTTTCACTCCTGCCCTGTTTGGTTTGGTTCAATCAAACTCAAGTTCATTTGCCCCCTAAGTGCAGTTCGTTTGGGCAGGTGTGAACACAGCAATCACACTCGAGTGTGCACCAAAACAACTGGGCCGAGACCTTCTTGGAGAGGTCGTCTCGTTTTCAAACTGTATGGTTTGACTAAAATGAACAATGACAGCAATATAGTCCACGATGAGCAGCGCTAAAATCAACCTGCGTAGTTGTCCCTCCATTGTGACATTAGAAAGTGTCACATTTATCTTGCAAGTGTACTCTTCTTCAACGTTTGCTTTACTTCCTGGATTTTTCCCACATGGAAATTCTGACCAATCAAGAGCAGCTTTCTCGCACAAGGCATTTGATCTGGTCCACTTGTAAATGCTGCCGTGAGAGCACGAACCAACTCTAGACAATTACACAACTTTGTAACAAAATAAGTCCCTGATTCAGACCAAAGCAAGACGACTCTGGGTCTGAAAGCACCCTAAGTTTCAATTTTAGTTCAGTTCCCTGTCAGAAAGCACTGTCTGTTTTGGTATTAATCATATGACTTGATAAAGGAGACCTGGATTATACTGCACGAGTTGTGGGAAAGTTTGTAAATGGATGTTTTATAAAGTTTTGCTGCTGTTAAATGAGGTCGCCTATGACTTCAGCTCATCAAGAACTATTTTTGTATTCTTGGTTTACTGCAGTCATATGTGAAAAACAAAGTTTTCTTTACAAATTCAATGTAACACCGGGTGACATAAAACAGTCTTGGGTGGGTGAAGTGCTCCTTAAAATAACAAAACTATGATTTGGGTCAACTCAGAGATGATGTTTTGCAGTAAACATCCCGTTAAATGTCTTTACGTCAGTGTTGGCAACTTTTGAACTGTGCTCTTCTGAGCTGTTAATGAGAGAGGGTTGATGTTGCCATGATTTGAGACTTTCCCCCTTGACACAGTACATCATTTTGCAATGTTTAACTGATGCATTAGCAACTCTCTCTGGCTCTGAATCTCTGGTCTCTTTTTATCTCTAATTTGTTTCGTGTTGCCTAAAAAATGTTTCTTCTTTTTAAAAAAAATGGTGAATGATAAGTTGACACATACAGAACCACTTATTAGGATTAAACTTAATGTTTCACATGTGTAGCAGACATTGTAAATATAGCAGCCGCTGTCTGAACCGCCAGTGCATCACTCGTTTAAAAGAGTTATTTATGCTCAGGCTTAACTTTAAAAAAAGGCTCTCCAGAGACCGTGTCTTCCTTTATGTTGCCTCACGACTAGATAATTGTAGACTTTTTAAGGACGTGGATATCCTGGTCGGCAAGAGAGCACTGAACTTTGGCATGAAAGCCATTCTCATCACAGGGTTGACAAAACATGAAACATGTGAAGTTAAAAATCTCTATTTTTTAGTTTGTAATTAGCTGCAGTCTTGTGGGGGCAAACCCTTGAGGATTCCTTCACTAAACCCAAAAGTATTCTGAATGTTTCCCCAATGTTTACAGTTAAATTGGAAAGGAAATGTTAACACTGTATTAACAATATTTACTCCACAAGAAGTTCATTAATTTTTCACATTTCAGGAAGGAAAGGTTGATACATGTGACAAATGTGCCCCTGGTGTGAGCTGTTCTCTTAATTAACCACCAAAGGAAGTCACGACCAAGTCATCTGCTGCTGTGATACACACATACACACCCATTATACACCCACACACAGAAAGAAAGTCACACACACAGACACAGACACAGACACACACACACACACACACACACACACACACACACAGACACAGACACAGACACACACACATTCCTGTCCTTGTATCTCAATGAGGACCCTCACTGACAGTATGCATTCCCCAGTCCCTTACCCTAACCTTTAAGTCCAGGTAAAGCAAAAACAAATATGTGTAATGAGTCTGTCACACCATAGAAAAATATAAGTAGTATAAGTATATAAAAACTAGGTTTCAAAATCGTGAAAAAATTAGTATTAGCAGTATTCTCTACTCGTGAGATGGTAGGGGCATGTCTGCTGAAGGACCTGAAACAAACATTGAGCCTTTGCACAGCTACAAACTCTAACACCTCCCCTAAGCCAGAGATCCAACCGCCATGCAGCGACAGACTCTTATGAGCAGCTAACCAGTAGCACAACAACATTCAGAAACCCTGAGCCAAAAACCAAGCCACCATGCAGCGACAGACTCTTATTAGCAGCTAACCCAGTAGCACAATAACATTCAGAAACCTGGAGCCGAAACACGAGCCGCACTGCAGCTACACACCCGCTTTAGCAGCTAACCCAGTAGTACAATGCACACACATACCCTGAGCCAGAGAACTAGCTACTGTGAAGCTACAGACTCTTGTTAGCAGCGAACCTAGTAGCACATGTAGTCTACGGTAGCACAGCATGCACCCTCCTAACCAAAGAACGAGACAGCTGCAGCACGGCAACAGCCTCTTGTTCAGCAGCTTATGTTAGCACAGACCCACAGCAGTGAGCAGTAGCTGCTAGCAGGCAGGGCACGGTAGCTGATTCTAACTACCCAAAAATGTGTTAGTGACGGCTATTTTTGCTTGAGTTCATATGATTGTGGCATTTGATAAATATTTTTATTCATGTATTTAGTAGACTAACAGCGTTAGGGGAGCTTGTGGAAAGTAGCTTCCCAGTGGGCTAACCAAATAAGAACAATGCTATGCTTTGTGACATTAATGGTATCGTAGGTTTATATAGTAGGGGACGGGTTATGTTAAGGATGGCTCCAGTGCATCATCAAGCCATAATTTCAGTCCCCCCCCCAAAACCCTGGTCACAGAAGAACAGTCACAGACCGTTTCACTAAATCCACAGTTTAGTACAAGACAGTTCACAGTCTTTTCATGTTTTCAACAACTATTTTCCAACATGTAATGTGATCAGAAATAAATCACTGATTTTGCTTTACCCAGACTTTAACCATCACAACTAAATGCCTAATCCCAACCCCACCCTACCCCCTAATCCTAACCTAAACCTTGAAACCAAGTCTTAAGTGATAACCTACCAAAATGTCCTCACTTTCCAAAAATGTCCTCACTCTGTAAGTTACTGTTTCGGTCCTTACAATGTAGCAAGTACAAGTCTGACACACACACACACAGACACACATGTGCTGGCAGGATTACACCTGTCTTAACGGATGCCGCTACAGGTTTTCTGTTCTGTCATGACATCTTTCTGTGTTTGGCTCCAACCTCTCATCTGCGTTAATTAAATGCTAATCCTGATTCATGCGCCCGACATAAGCCTCCACTGAGAGCTTTTTGTCAACACACGAGAGGAATCAATCAACAGCAGCGCTACTGTCGCCTGACTCAATGCCTGCAACTCCAAGTGAAGTCGAGTCGACTGGAAAAACAAGGCACGGCGTCATGGATTTGGGTGTGTTTTTGTGTAAGAGACACACATCACTTTTAGTCCTGTGTGACTCAAACTGCGGTTAATAAATAAAGTTGCTCAAGTTGTTTCTGTTCTAATAGCGATGAGTGTGTGTTGAGATACTAACCTGGCTTCTCCTTTGCTTGAGTTTGATCTTGATAAGCAGAATGAGGCACACCAGCGACACCACCACGAAGAAAGCCAGGAAGATGCCCATGTCAAAATATTCTGTGGGCTGCTGTGGGAAAAGGAGAGCAAGAGAAACACAGATTTTGTCAAATAATCTTCACATCCAGCTGTTTACAGGGGTTATTAACAGGGTTATTCTGCCTGAAAACAGTTGCATTTTCTATTCAGGATATTTGATTATAGCCTTGTCAGCTCCTCAGCAGATCAGAGCACTCACTGATGTGACTCATTCGACTCATCGTTATGCAATTAAATCAAAAATGGGATTTTCACACATAACTTGATGGTGCTTGGTGGAATAAATAGTACACGGTTCATTATTCATGCACTTCATTTCCATCTCAGAATCATTTTCCCCTTCAGGACTACTTTAGTAATTTACTCAGGTAAGTGCTGCATCTCTCTCAAATGAGACCATCCTGCAGACTGGAGCTAAAAATGATTGGTTGATTTAAGGAATACTTCACCCCTGAAAATGACCATTTGTGTATCAGTCACTCAGTCTGAGTAATGATATACTAATGGTCATTTGGGGGGCAGAAGTGTTCCTTTAAATACCCTGACACACCAAGCTGGCAGTCAGCCACTGATCAATGTTGGGCTGTCCCCTGTCAGTGAGCGTCTGTCGCCCTAGTCAGTATGTGTTTCCCGCACCGTTGCCCCTCGTTGGCCCCTGTTGGCTTTTTCGGCAGGTTTAGCACATTGAATCAGTAACGGCAGAGCCCAATACGTAAAAGAAATCAGTCTTATTGGCAGTTCAGCTTGGCGCACAAGAAGAGAAGTGAGGAACGTAAACAAAGAGCTAAAGTCAAGAGGCAATGAGACCAAAACAAACTTGTTACATAAATTCAGATTATTTTTCTTTAGCCACTGGGCTCTTTAGCAGCAACGTTTTGTAATTGTCAGTGTTTTTGTTCAGTGGCGCACAGCAAAGCTGCTCTGTTCTTTCAACACTGGATTGTGTTGTTAAAGTGCTAACTGGCTAACTAGCATCAAGACAGTGTTCTGGTTTCCCTTTTGAATTACGATTACACACTAGTGTCGCTGCTAGTGTGGACAGTTATTTCCTCTCATGCAGGCACAGAATGTATGTGTTGGTTGGCCGTCAGCTGTAGGCCTTGCGATGTGTTCATGTGCAACTTTTTCGATGAGACATGGTGACGTTAGGCAACGTGGCAGGGGGCCTTCGTCATTGCTAGCTCTCAGCTTGGTGTGTTAGGGTCTTAACATATAAGCTGATCTACAGAAAATGTTTTGTTGTTTTTCAAGCATGAAAAATGGTAAGTGGTTCCAGTTTCTCAAATGGGAGGGTTTGCAGTTTGTCTCTGTTTTATATCATTATTGAATAACTTTGGGTTTTTGACTGTTGGTCAGTTGAAAAAAGCAATTTGAATATGTCACCTTCGGTTCTAGAAAACCATGTTGAGCATTTTCTGTCACTGCTTTTTGCCATTAAACAAACTAAACCATTAATTATTAAATGACACAAAAGGCTTGGACTAATTGATAATGAGAATCATTAGTTGCGACCCTGCTGCAGAGTTCAAGAACAGAAAAAGAGCAGATTTGATTTCTTTGCTTTTTCTATGGAGGAGTTGGCTGACTTAAGAGGGTGATCATTTCCAATAAATTCAGCACCCAAAGAGCTGCTCAGAACTCCCACAGAATGGCCAGATTGTTTTATTCTCCATCAGAAAAATGTCTCTTATCGGACAGTCCTTTCTCTCAGGCTTTCATTATGTCAAGTTATTTGACCTCAAAGTGTGCTGGTCCTCTTATCAAATATTCCAAGCAAACAAACAGCTCTTTGAATGGCTGATATTAATCTCCCACAGCGCTGCGGAAAAAAAGTCCTCGGCCTCGGGGCAGCAGAGAGCAGAGAAGAAAGGAAAAGGGTCAGATTTCACAGCTGGAATTTTCGTTTGTCTTCACATCTAAAAAACTTCTCAGCACTGTTTGGTGCGTGGGCCTCACAAACATGTTCACCTCTTCCTCATGTTCCTCACATGTGCCTTAGATTAGTCTCACACTCACTCACACACATATGAACGTCATCTCCACTGAGTGTGGTTTTGGGTTTTGGCATGTGCGCTTACCCTCGGTGGTCTGTGTTGTATCCGAGCACGAGCCACTTTCTGCTTGTTGACGATGTTCATCAACTTAACGGCGTCATTGCCCTTCACGTAAACCACCGGCCGCTTCAGTGGATCCTCTGCGACCTGGTTGAGCTGAGAAGAGGAGAGAAAAAAAATACATCAAACACAAATGTTCTCAAACATAACAAAATTATACGTATTGAGCTGGTCAATAATGACCCTTTGGTTACACTGATTTCACAGATAAAGTTCAGTTTACTTGTCATGTGATGTCATTCTGTGAAAACTAGCACAATGTCTTCTGTGGCATTATGGGAAATGAAGGATTCAGTGTTTTTTTTAAGTTTCTGCTGCTTCCATTTTGACCAGTCTGTTTAAAAAACAAGGGGAAGTGCAATAGCCTAATAAGCAGTGGAGTACTCCTTTAAAATTCAGATGTATGCAACTAAATTTTTTGTTTTTTTATTATATTTTTCAAAATGTTCCCATTTTCAAGTCTGCAGAAAATAATTAGCATGTATGTTTTTGTTTTTTGGGCTTTAAAGTTCTATTTAAACACAATGAATGCCTATATTTCTGTTAGGAGTTACACCTAAAGAAATATCGCATGGATCAGAGGTATACACTGAGGATACTCTTACTGACTGCCAAGAAATTGATGACGGTGAACTGGAAAGATGTGATCCCAAAAACTATGATCTAGTGGATGCAGAGACTCAGAATGGTAGAACATGATAGAACGAATGACAGCAAGTCTGCAACTGAAAATGGACAGTGTTACACTAAGGTGGACTCGAGTTACACTATATCTGGGGATCTAATGGAATAGAATGGGTTGTTGTAATAGATTGTATGATAATGGAATATCACTCAAAATGCCATTGTTGTGTTCCTCTGTAACTAAACCTGCTCGGTTGTAAATGCAACCCCCCTTTGTAATTATTAGTTTCTTGTTCATTTATTTATGTTTTTTTCATGATTATATACATAGGTATATAGTTTACCTCTTATTGTTTTGCTTTTTAATATATAAACTTTAACATTCCCTATGTCAGGGGATGTTTTATCTGAAAAAATTGAACATTAAATAACAATTAAAAAAAAAAATTAAACAGCTTTCAAAAACTGATACTGATTCACTCCTGATATGCTTAGGTCAAAGTCACACCGTGATGTACTGGTATCTACAAAACAAGAAAAGGATGGTTCTTAAACACAAAAGTAAAAAGAAAAATCTGACTCTCTTGTAACCTGTTGAATAGTTTTATCTCTTACAACTGCTTAAACATTCACATGTAACACAAAAAAAGGAAGAAAAAAAAACATGGTTGAGCATAAATGAATCAAAATGAAATTAAAAAAAAAAAAAAGGGTCACACTCAATGAACAAAGTTGGAGTCAAGGTCCAAACCAATTGCAAACAAAAAGGCACTTAGAGAATAATAAAAAAAATAATCCTGCATGTTGAGGGAAAAGAGTTCACTTTTAAAAGCTGAACACTTTTATTTAAAATGTGATGGTGATAGCCATGCGATGTTAAAGGGACAGTTCACCCGAAAACAAAATACATATATTTTCTCCGACCTGTAGTGCTATTTATCTGTGTAGATTGTTTTGGTGAGCCATGGAGATGTCTGCCTTCTCTCCAATATAATGGAACTAGATGGCACTTGACTCCTGGTGCACTTATCACCAAACTATACATTCAAACTCAACAGTAATGTCTCTTTCCAGAAATCATGACCCGCTTACTCAAGATAATCCACAGACCTTGCTGTGAGGAGTTTCCTGCAGACACTATTTTCTTTCCACTGAAATACACTTGCGAACCGAATCACTGTGCAGAAGAAAGAGTGCATCTACTGCTAGCTCAGCTAGCACCACTGAGCTAACTATGTTACAGCTCAGGCCTTTACGACGCCGTTAAGGTTTACATCCCGCACTGTCACGAGCACAAGCCTCTAGTGTACAAGTAGATGCACGCTCTCTTCTGCACTTTGATAGGGGAAAGAAAATAGTTCCTACATAAAACTGCTCACAACAAGGTCTGTGGATTATCTCGAGTAACTGGGTCATGATTTCTGAAAAGAGACGTTGCTGCTGAGGTTTTCAGAATGTATTTTTTGGCACTCTGAGCACCACAAGCCGAGTGCCATCTAGTTCCTTTATATTGGAGAGAAGGCAGACATCCCTAAGGCTGATATCTTCAACACTCTGCAACTCACACCAAAACCATCTAGACTGATAAACAGCACTACAGGTAAAGGGAAAATATGTCTTTTTGATTCTGGGGTGAGCTTTTACTTCACAGCCGATTTATTACTAACATGACTTGGATTTTTCTCATTTCTCACAATAATCTAAACATCACTTTGTGGTTAAAGTGCTCACAACTGATCAACAAAAGCAACGCCTGATGAGAGGTCACAAGTAGACATAGTTTAAATTTTAGAGGACTTTCAGAGAAAAGTTTGGGAGCCACTGCCCTAATGCGTGTGAACTGTCTGAGTGTACAAGGCATGAACTTCTCTTCTACCAACTAAGGAAAATGACCTCTAGGCTCAAGACATGGAAACTGCGGTCGCAGCATTGCCAGAAGGAGCCGGGGGAAACAGTCAATGAAGAGTATGTTCTGGCTTTTGAGTCAGTTTACATACTCCTTTACTCCTCCTCTCCCTCTCCGTTCTCCCCTCTCGTCTGCTGGTTGGAATCTGTAATTTGAAAAGCCCAAGGGAAATACCGAGGATATTCGCATTTCTATTTCTTCTGCTGCCGTCATGTTCTCCAGTGAAATACTGTATGTTCTGGTTTCAAAGTATAGACTCTGAAACGTTTGATCTCTCGCTTCATTCTGCTGCGTTGCTCCCACTTTGAGAAATGACTCCACCAAGACTCAATCTCGCCTCAGACAAACAATACACCTTTAAAAAGTTTAAGTCCTGTAGTAAACTTTAAAGAAAAAAGTTTGGATTTCTGTTACGTTTTCCCCAAACAAAACCTCGATGTGTTTTGAGAGGAAAAGAAGGTCAAGTACATTAACTTCATAAAGCTTCTCTCCTAATTTCAGCCCAAGGACCTTAATTCTCCCTAAGCTCCTCCTCCCTGCCCCACGGCCTTGTGGGTCCTGTCTCTGCTGATCGGGCCGCTCTGACTGGAAAAGCCTCTCGGGGGAATTTAACACAGCCGCCCAGCGCTGCCTTTCATGTGGTCTGCGCGCAATCCCTTTTATCTCTCAGCTACGCGCTTTATGACCCAGCAGCAGAGAAGAGGAGGCGAGGAGGGAGGGAAAAAAAGAAAAACCTGCAAGTCCAGACCTGGTGTGGCGAGGATGAATACCACAGGAGAATTCTTGCGACAAAGGCACCCAGAGGAGCAACTCGTGTATTATACCTCTTAACAGCATGGGAGTAAGAAAGAGTGGAAGAAGAAGAAGAAGGAGGAATGTGAGTGTCTGGCTGTGTGTGACAAGAAATACACTTTGTTCTTACTGTAGCCCAATGTGCTCCCCCAAATGTGCACTCAGAGACAGACCCATAGTCTCAGGGGATGAGGTAATGTGTGCTACCTGTGCAATTATGAGCTCAACAGAGTTTGGTCATGGTCTAGTGAAAGCTGAACCTGGATATCCATTTTCAGTCCTCTCAGAGCACCGTGCACTCCTCCACACACAAGTTGGAGAGCTCAAAGGCCCAGAATGGTTGAATAAGCGCGGCTGATCCACATGCTTTAGAACAGAACTAAAGATAGAAAGATCATTGTTTGTACAAACAGCGCACACACACACACACACACCACCAGTCAGAGGGGCAGGGCATGCTGCTGAGCTTTCTTCAGAAGTGAAAAGCGAAGCGGCTTTCACAGAGAGAGCGATACAGATTAGACCGTTTCAGTGTTGTGGAAACGTGAGTGTGTGAATGCCTGGGTAATTTTAGGTGTGTGCGAACCTGGTCGATGGCATCCGGATTCTCCGACACATCAAAGATGACGGCCGTGGCTCCCCGCTGCACTGCTCTCTTTGCCTGTAAACACAGAACAAAAGCAATCATTAGATATATTCAACAACAGTGCAAAGAAAAAAGCCAAGGGAATGTGTGATCAGTGTGTCAACTGCATACACGTTCAGGTTCAGGCCACTAGAGGGAGTTCTCTGCCTGAGTGTTACATGCACATCATCTAGAATGAGCAAATGAGAAAGAAAAGAGACAGAAAACCAATACAAGCCATTGATAACATTTGCTAAGACGCTCATGTGGTCTCTGTCTCCACTTCTCTGAACTCATCATGACATCACTCAAAGTAAATCTGCACCGCATTACCCTGATAATACGACAGATACTAAGAGCGCTGCATCCCGTGTCAAGAACTAATGCATGCTTGGCTCCATGTGATGCAACTCTGCAGCTGAATTTGAGCCGAATCCTGCCGTGCACGCTCAGGAAAGTTGAATAAAGTTATCAAGGATTTCCAACTGCTAAAAATGTGAGCTCCTTTCATCTGAGAGCAAGGAAAGTCACAGCACAGAGGTCTTTTGAAGACTTCTGCTAAAGGCAAAAGATAAAGGAAACGCTTGGATCTGCAGAACCCCAAGTATCTCCTCGCAGAATCCAAATTGGCTTCCTCTCGTCTGGGAAAAAAAAAAGTTCCTTTATCTTAACTCCTGCCTCTGCCCCCCCCCCCCCCCCCCCCCCCCCCCCCCCTCTTGATTCACGGCGCCCTATTTAGACAACGTTTTCATGTCTGCACTACATGATCTAAAATAGCGCGGCTGGGATCATATCCTGGTATTATCAAGTGCCCTTGGGTTCTTGCCAGCGCTCTTCATAACTGGAGGGGAGAAGGAGGGGGGGATGAAGATCAAAGTGACAATGTACAGTGCTGTGACTCTGCTGCCGAGTGGCTGGAGAGTGTCATCGCTGCAGTCAGCAGGCACTTACAGAGGACACAGAGAGAGGGAGATGGGGAGAAGTGGTATGTGCGGGGGAGGCGCAATAACTCTTTTCACAACACATCACGATGATTTCTGAGGTAACAACATTCAGCGATGGGATGTTGAGCAAGTTTATGCATCTTTTGCTCAAACAGGAAGAAAGGAAGGGATTTTAAAACTGACCAAATCACCACTGCAAACACTTGTTAACCTGTGATATACCAAAGAGTATACAGAAAAACTCCCCCATTAGCCACCAGGACAGCTTCCCTGCCCCTTGGCATCGATCCTCCAAGTGTGAGGAACTCTACTGCAGGGATGAGCAGCATCCAAATGTTACTCCGTCATTTGGTGTTTTGATTATGGTGGTGCAGAGCGCTGTCTAAAGCCTGGTCCAAACGGACGTGGGTATTTTAGAAAACAGGGTTTTTCCCTCCTTTGTTCTCCAAAAAAACTGCCATCCACACAAACAGTTATATAAAAAAATCTGCCCAATGAAAACGCAAAACACAACTGAAGCTCTGTTAACATGCCAAACCAACAAGCGAAGATGTAACCCTAACCCTAAAGCCATGCGAAGAAGAGTAAGAGGAAGATGTTGGCCAATCAGAGGTCTGAAATAAGCCATTACACTAGAGCAGAGACCTCTGTGGCACATTCTGACACCTCTGTTCCTTAACATAGTGGAAGAGTAACTGTACTTTTATGTGTAAACGTGTAAGAAGTCCTGTTAGAAATGTTAGAGCCAGCACTATTTTGTCCATGTCAGCCATTGCACAAAATGTCGCCTCATCTGTGACGCCTCACAAAAGAGATAACAGCGCACACTCTGATGTTCCAAGCCAAGTTTTCCCTGTCTACACATCAGGAGTGTATATTCCATTCCAACAATTTGGGGGAGCACATATGAAATTGGGGGTTTTGGGTGCTCTGCCAGAAAATCTTCATCATCAAACACCTAATTTCCTTCATTCTGGTCATTTTTATGCATAAATCTACCCTTTCTACATCAATTTTTGGTGCAAATCTGTTAAATTTTGCCTGCTAATTTCATGTGTTTATTGGGGAAGCAGATGCACATGTTCTAAATATGTCCCCTGCGTCCCCCATGAAATCTACACCTATGCTACACAGCAACACTGAAAACAGAGTTTCTGAAATCCTGGACCGAGTTCTACAAAAGGTCAGTTTTCAGTGACCTAAAACGCAGTTTGCACGTGGACAAAAGACCAAAACACAAAGAAAAAGCTATGTTTTCAAATGTCCCCGTGTATGTGTGAACAAGAGCTAACATATCAGTCCAAAATGTGCTAGCTGAAAAACTTTCAATGGGCTCTTGTGGCTGTGAAGGTCACAGCATATGACTGACATCCTTTTCATACTTGCATACATTCAGTGGCCGTTTGTCCTTGGTATGAAAGCATCTGTTTCTCTTTATATTAACTACTACCTTCCTTTGATTTGTCAGTCATCCGTGTGTCTGTAATGACCTTGCTTCTTAGTTGTAATTTGTGATGAGTGCTGCAACTTTATTATCTATTAATCTGTTGATTGTTTGGGTGCGTAAACTGAAATCAAATAGCCACCCTAAGTCCTGTGAGCTCAAAGTGAGGTCTTGGTTTGACTGACCAACGGCCCAAAACCCAAAGATTCTCAATTCTTAATTATATAAAACACCAAATGTCGAATTTACTTTAAAAATAAAAGACCTCATCTAAATTATTATCAATTACTTTTGTGTCAATTGACAAATAATTTCAGCACCACTTGTAACTACTATTCCTCTTTGTCAAAACAGTTTGTTTAGCAAGACCTGATGTATCAAATTATTTACCTGCAGTTCAAGCAAAGATGATTGGGCAACTTTGCAGCTATAGTTAGTTGTTTCCTGCTGCTTTAAAGGGACAGTTCACCCTAAAATCATAGTTTTGGTGTGAGTGTTGGAGATATCAGCTGCAGATATGTCCGCCTTATCTTGAATATAATGGAATTAGACCACACTGGGCTTGCTGCAGACCTTGTTGTAGAAAGACTCATGTAGGAACTATTTTCTTTCTACAGAACTACATCCGCCAATCATATCACCCCACAGAAGGAAGCCTGCATGTACTGCTAACTCACCTAGCACCACTGAGTTAGCTAACATTACAACTCAGCCAAGGAGGACGCCATTATTGTTTACATCGCACAGTGCCACAAACACAAGCTTCTCATCCATGAGTAGATGCACTGTTCCTTCTGTGTGGTGATACGGTTCGCAGGTGTAGTTTGGTAGAGAGAAAATAGTTCCTCCATGAAACGGAAAGGTCTGTGGATTATCTTAAGGGTTAGGGTTAGGGTTTTGGCGTTTTGAGTACCACAAGTCAAGTGCCATCTAGTTTCATTATATCCAAGTGAAGGCAGACATCTCCACAGCCAACATCTCCATCACTCGGCAACTCACACCAAAACAATTAGACTGATAAATAGCACTACAGGTAAGAGGATAATATGTATTTTGTTTTGGGGTGAACTATCCCTTTAAACCTCATGTCAAAGGGCTTATTTCCTATACTCCTGTAGCTGATCAAGTGGCATCAAGTAGAATATGATTCAGTTTTGCGACCGTTTTCCTTTCCCATAGTATTGTTATATTATTTTCCCCGCTCCCTGCATGCACCACGAGTCTTTAGAAGGAGGTTAATGATTAAATATAGCTGTCCAAGAAGTAGCATGTGTAGCTAAAGTAATTCTTTACCAATGCGTCCACTCAATATACATGGCAGCCTGCTATTGTTTAAAGCAGCTGGCTTCTTTTTCCGCCAAAGCAAGAAGAGAACCAGAGGTATTTGCATTCTCCAGAATCAATAACCGAGTCAATAAGGACACTAAATATGGACAGTGTTTGATTTTTTTTTTCTAGTAACACACGTGTGGGTCTTCTTCACTGCAGGTACCTTTGGTGGGATTGCTGCAGCACAGACAAGTCACAGCAGGAGGAAAAAAAGAAGTTAGCTCACAAAAGGCCTTTGATATAAAAGGTGGCATTTGTACCACACTCTGGGAATTCAACTTTAAATCAGCTTGAGGAAAACATAAACACATCATGACTCTGAAGTGTGTGAGGCACGTCTCAATTACATTTCCCCTCGGTTTAATCCACAGACAAGATGTTTATGAATCTGACTTTCATCGCTCATTAAGGACTAATTAACCCCGCAAACTGATTCGATCTTTCCCAGCAGTGTATGAAAGCCTTGTCAAACAGCGAAACATTAAAACAGCGACGCGCCATAAATACAAGCTCTTCCAACTTTCTCTTTCGTCCTCCCTCCTTTACATAAACTAACATCGCTCTTTTCTTTCTTCTTTCACTTTTTTTTTTTTTTTTGTACTTGGAAAGTTCAAAAGCGAAGCGGAGCGAAATCTCGCTCGGCTTTTCCCTCTCACCCAGTTTTTCTCTCAGCTCCACACTGCCAGGCTCCAGCCCCCATTTAATTCAGCACAAGTCTGCTCCTTTGATGTTAGCTCTCCCAGTTAATAATTAATAGCTCTTGGTAAGACGCTTTGAGAAGAAAGAGATCTCCCTCCTAAAGAATCTCCACTCGGGCAGGCCTGCGCTGCAGTGCAGGGACTTGCCTGACGACAACAAAAATGCACCCACAGGCAAACTGGCTCTCTTAAAAAACATGACACATCTCCTTCCCGACCCCATAAAAAAACTACAACCTCGGACACCAAAGGAAGGATCTCGCTTTGAGACTGTAGCAATATAAAATAATCCCTCTCAGGACTTTGTTCATGTTGCTAAAAACTTAATACTTTAGTGAGGAAACACTGTTTACTTCACTGACTTACACCGGCTATAGAATGTCAAGTGGCAGAGCTCCTGTGTAAGGAGATACGGTGAAAGGAATTTGAGACAGCATTCAGTCCTCTTCTGAAAACTTAAAAAAAAAGATGAGTAACAGGCTGGAAGCTTTCATTCATCAGTTTCATTGAGATCTAACAGCAATTTCAAGAGCGTCTCTTCATTAAGCTTAGCGGGGGTGAAGTCGATGCGAGATGACATTCTCATCGTCTCATTCATGATTAAAGATGAGATCAAGACGTGCAGATGTTATCGTTTTAGGAATCCAATATTTCAAGGGCAAATACAACATAAAGACCCAACTCGGAGAGAAAATCAAGTGTTGCTTTTTCAGCCATCAGAGCGCACAGAAGAGTTTGGGCCGTAGAAGTTAATAAGATTTGAGCTGTATACAGTACGCCTGCAACTCTTATAAAGGGTAAGCTTTGATGGAGGGCAACTAAATACATTTATTCAAGTTCAATACTGGTTAGTGCTACTTTGTCTTTGAGTACTGCCATTTTATGCCACTTTAATTTTCACAATATTTACCTGACAGCTGTGGTTACTGGTTACTTTACAGATAAGGAGAAAAATATATGATATGCTTGTAACATTCAACACATTGTTAACATTTTAAACCAGTGATTCACAGCCTCCTCAGCTTGGGACAAAAAGCAGCATCTAGTTTGGGTCCTTTGTTAGCAGTTACATCATTGACACAGTTCCCCTCTTTACTTCTCAGGTGGTTTGTAACTTTTAGAGGCCCAAAATATATGACAAAAACGTATTAACTATCCAAAAAATAAATACATGACTTTGTGGAGCAGGACTTTGACCCAACGGTAAAATGCTAGATGCAAATTAATGCATCAGTATCAATCTAATAATATCATGTATCAATCTAATAATATCATGTATAATACATGACATATTATTCGCTGCAGCCATTTAACCACAGACCTTGTTGTGAGCAGTTTCATGTAGGAACTATTTTCTGTCTACTAAACCACACCACCAACTGTAACACCACACAGAAGAAACTCGTAACTCATGCCGTTACGAGCACGAGCCTCTCGTCCGTGAGTAGATGCACAGTTCCTTCTGTGTGTTGATACGGTTCGCGGGTGTAGTTGGGTAGAGAGAAAATAGCTCCTACATGAAACTGCTCACAACAAGTGGAAGTCTGTGGATTATCAGTAACCAGGTCATGATTTCTGTAAAGAGACATTGCTGTTGAGTTTTTCAAATGTAATTTTTGTCGCTTTGAGCACCACAAGCCGAGTTCCATCTAGTTGCATTATATTCAAAAAAGGGAAGACATCTTAACAGCCGAAATCTCCAACAGTCGTCAACTCAAACCAAAACAATCTAGACTGATAAACAGCACAACAGGTAAGAGGAAAAATACGCATTTTTGATTTTAGTGTGAACTGTCCCTTTAAATACAATTTGCTTTCTTACTTCAGTGGGATTCTGAATGCACGACTTTAAGTTTGTGTATGTCTTTCTCGTATTGGCACTTTTACTTGAGAAACCGGTCTAAGTGCTTTACCAACTGGAGACGAACAGGTAATCAAGAACTAGAAAATCTATAAAAAGTGCTCCAATAATAAACACTAATAACTGAAACATCCCCATCTGTTGTCCTTGATTAGTCAGTCATGTTCTAAGAATCAGAAACCTTGTCACTGTTCAGCTATTAGTGTGCAAAGACAGATTTGGCAAGTGGGAGTTTAGAAGACCTGAAATTTATATAACATCCCTCCGACAATAAATCAAGGTAGATAGAAATAGGAGAAGCCGACATATAGTAGTCTAAACTTGGGCTCCTACAATAAATGCACTGCTAATATTTTTCTCCAAGCTGAAACGTGATCTCTAGTTGCCGACGTGAGTGCTTGATCACTCATCCATGCTCAAACTCTCAACCTGAACTGCGCTCTGGGGGCAGTTTCACAGGTACTTCACAATACTGCTGGCTAAACAAACTTCCCGCTGGCTCGGAGGCATGAGAATTAGGGTACAATCTTCCCTGAGTGAACAGAAACCGCAGCAGAAAGTACTGAGAACCCAGTCTAGACACGGAGGAAAATGAAAGCTATGTTTAGCATCCCAAAGTAAGCCTGCCAGCTTGTAAGATCTGAGGGAGAGAAATTCTCACTCGTCTGGAAAGAGACTTTTTCTCAGCGTAGCGCTCACTTCATCATTCGCATGGACCGAGGCTTCTCATATTAACACGCCAACACATGCAGGCAGAAAACAATGCATGTGTAAATATGAGCAAACACTCGTTAAATATGCACAAGGAACACAAGGTTATGTGCTCACATGCAGACACACCTGGATTACACCTGCAACATCTGGCTCACGCACTAGCTCCTCTATCACATCACTCCTGCTTTCTTCTCCTCTGCTTCCCTCCTTTCTCTCCTCCTCCTCCTCTTCATGCTTTCCTTTCCTCTCTCTCTCTCTTTCTCTCCGCACTGCTATAATTAAGGCAATTAAGTCTTCAGAAGACTCTCCACTGCTATTATGCTGTAATTTCATGTTGCCTCCTGGCTTTACGGTTTATTAAAAGATAAAGGCATACTTTTCTCCCATGGATTTTCTTATATGTGGTCGCCCCTTTTTTTTCCTTCTCTCCTTCCTCGCTGCCTCTCAGAGCCGGCGTGTGTGCCAAGACATTATTTACATTCAACTAAAATAAAATCAAAGTTTTCAACGTGGCTATGCGTCATCTGATTGGAAGCTTGTGCAGCCCGGAGAACGAAATGAAAGCTACGTTTGAAGCGCCTCTCCCTCGTTTATTCTCCTGTACGTACTGTACTTTCGCACATGAAGTCATCATCTGTGTTATCTTGACATTTTCATTACAACAGGATTTAGTCATTCTTCCCCTCGTTCATGAAGCACATTACTCACCGTCTTCATGATCGCCTACTGATTGATGTTAACACCTCACTGACAGACTGTTAAATCTGTCATAACGTTTTATTCTGTTTACAGATTCCTGGCATCATCGAATTGGCTGTGTGACATGTCATCAACTGGTTTGACACCTTCGCCGTGCCGGATCTGCTACCTGCTGCTGCGTCACGACAACAGCTTAATAAGGACTTTCCTGTTCCCACATAAACACCATCCTGAAACCGTTTACAACGTGAACTCGACTAACCCCGTTGAGGCTAATCCTGCCAATAACTTGCTGTCATGAATTCACTTCCACTCATTAAGGTTTTGACCCGCATCCAAGGAATTTTATGCCAAAACTGCAGCTTAAAAAGAGGTAAAAGTTAGTCTGTTTTCCTTGGAGTTTGAAACAAGTCATCTTTCAATTTCTCCCTCCACCTTCCCAAACTTATGAACTCTCCCATACTCCTGTTTAATATTAATCTGAATGCTGCGGAGCTGCCAGCTGGAGCATTTTACATGAGTCCCGAGACATCTGAGGCACTGTTTCTCGAGCTGCATAAAACATGTTTACGAAGCACATAAAAATCCACTTGTGTGTCACACCGGCGGAGGACAGGGGCCGGCAAGCCTCCTTGAGCTCCTCTCTGTTTCGGCCGCCTTCATATAAACGGACAGTTTACCGAATGTAAACACGCAGGGGAAAGACTCACTTGAAGCTCTCAGTGAGCTCAGTGGCTGCCATTAATATCAAACTGCAGATGAGAGGTTAGGTCAGGAAGTGAACGCAGACCTGTTTATCAAGCATCAAGTCCAGTTTAGAGGAACACTTCACCCCCCTGGATGGCCATCTGTATATTATTAAGTGGGACTTAAACTTGTGTGTCAGCTCCATGCAGAGCCTACGCATGTGGCCTACGTCATTGTGAGCATTTATACTTGTGAGGTGGTGTGTCTGTGTCACTCTGCAATTACACCTCGAAAACACTAGTCCGTGTCAGGGCTTCTCTGAAGTGAAGTGAAGTGAAGTGAAGTGAAGTGAAGTGAAGTGCTGTAAAGTTAAGTTGATTGAAAACACACATTAAACAAACATTAAACATGGCTTAATAGAGACAATTTCAAACACAAATACACAAATCAGCTTCACTATAACTCGCAGCATTCACAGACAAACACTTGTCTTTATCTGGACACATTTTCCCCACGAATACAACATGCTAGTGTTTTTAGCACAAGCCTATGGCATTTTACATTGTCTAAATTAGCCTAGCAGCTAGCAAACTTTTCCACTACTCATATAAAGCCAGGGACAACAGCAGCATTTAACAAAGGTAACGCTACATAATTCAGCTCTAATACAACTCACAAGGTTCACTGACAAAAAGACTGTCTTATACTAAACTATACTATTTGTTTTCCAAACAAATACAACATGCTAATGTTATTAGCACAAGCCTATGGCATTTTACATTGTAGGAATTAGCCTAGCAAATAGCGGAGATTTCCTCTGCTCATATGAAGCCAGGATAAATCACACACAAGTCATATGAAGCCAGGATAAATCACACACAAGACTTAAAATGATATTTTTGTGGAGGCTTTATTGTCCTCACAATTTATTGGTTTCTTATCTGTGAAATAAAAGTTAATAAAAGATTTGTTTGGGAAATGGTTTTCAGCTTACAAAAATAGGAGGTCTACATCACCGTAACACGTAGTTACATTTTTGGGGAGGTGCATGTCAGGCTACGGTGTAGGTACGGCGTCAATTTGACGCAGAAGTAATAAATCCTTTTTAACTCATGCCGTGTAACATTTAATTCATAAAGAAAACTTTTTTTTCTCACATGCTTCTTGTGGACAAAGAATCCAAAATCTTAGAAAATCTTTGCTGAATTGCAGTAAAAGGGGGCCACGTATAACAACAGAAATCTATATCAAAACATCTGTTAACGAAACAAAAACTTTAATTTTACCTCACTGATCAGGGGAGCTGATGATCCAACACTACTTCAATTGGTAGTTTGGTTGGGTTTTTGGGCAACACTGGTGTTTTAAAGGGCTAGTTAAGATTTAGCAAAGTCACAAAAACAAACTAACGATCAAGGCAGTGACAGATCAGGAGCTCCCGTGCTCAGCGAGGTAACTGGTGAACATGGTGAGTAGCCTTATTCATACACAAATAGTCATTTGGTGGGGTGAAGTATTCCTTAAAGAGATAAAAATTGTTCAGTAAGCTAACCGACACACAGCCACCACAGTTCACAGGCTTATGAAGTCGTTAAGGTCATTGACAGATCCAGCAGACACAGAGCAACATAAGCATTCATTTGGAGGCGTGTTTCCGCCACCTGATTAATATCAGTCCAACATTCACTCTCCTTTTAACTCTACCAACCCCTGAGAAAACACCTAGCTCTTTAGCTGCCAGAAAAATGTCTCTTTTCTCCATTTCATATTGCTCCTGTCTTTCTACGTGAATATTCCACCACTGTATTATTACTGTGGCAATGCCATCTAAATTTATTTTCCCTTTTTTTCCTGAATGAATATCAAAGTCCTTGTACCTCCACTAAAAAGCAAGACACCTTTGTCAACTGTCCTTGTAACATGTTGTGAATGAAAGCGGTGCCGAGAGTGTGAGCCTCTGATGGATGCTGCAAACAGGGACGGGTATCAAATCTCATTATTTTTCCCTTTAATAACAAACTGGCATCAAAAGTCTGGTCAGATTTTATAATCTTGTTTATGTAGTCTTTAGTCGGTCTTTAGTTTGGTGTTGGTGGTGTGTTCACAGACAGGCCTATAGCTTTGGTTCTGGCACCGTCTCTCAATATGGAGAAACAGAGGGGTTTGTGGGTAAACTGTACGCTAGCCCAGGAGGAAAGGGAGAGGGAGACAGAGAGTGAGAGATTTGGGGCGGATGTAATGACCTCACTATCAGACAAAGACAAGGCCCGCCCCAGGTACACTGATCCCCGACCCTGCCTCTGTGCTGTACATCATGTACATGATCAGCCAGCGTGCACAAACACACACACACAGATAGTGTGTAATAACTGTCTGCCTCACTGTGTCACCATCCCCGAGGGAAAATCGGTTCCCATGGGTGCAGTATCTTCTTACCGCCAGTTAAAGTCCCCAAAGGGGAGACAGTTGTGGAACAAACAGACAACACGCCAGTAGTCCTGTTCCCCTTTGACTCTGAGACTCTAAGGGAGATGTTTTTCACCAAAAGGACAGTTTCTGGATTGGTTTGAAAAGCCTCTGTTAAGGTGGTATCATCATCTTTGGAGGAAAAACCAGAGCTCTCTAGAGGACAAAAACAACACATCCCCAACGATATATACCATCATCCAGCTCCAAGACAATGTCTCTCTAAAGCTAAATATCTGTTGGTGTATTTCTGACAAATCTGCCCCCTCTTCCTCCTCTTCACCTCAACTTTCCCAACCAGTAACCACCACCAACCCCCCCACCTCCAATTCTGTCTCTGCCTCAGCGCACAATGTGGGGTGGCCATTCACCCACCATTGCATAACCAGAATTATACAAGAGAATTGTGCTATCTAAATGTGTGTGTGTGTGTGTGTGTGTGTGTGTGTGTGTGTGTGTGTTTGGGGGCACCTCTGAGGGGGCCTGCCAGTGGACCTTGGCAGAGAGCCGGCCCCATTAAAGAGTCGCGAGAAAGAGAGGTGTACCGGGGAGCAATCCCTCAGAATAAGGCCAATATATAGTGTCGGTCTTCTATTCTCATTTCTATCCTCTTCCTGATATTTCCTGCAAACCTCAAAATATAAAAAGCATTTCAACTGCAAATGTGTCCTTAGCACCGGTTATTGAAACCAGTCAAGTACCAAAAGTTGCCACTGAATGCCTGGTGAAGGTCATACTCCTCTTAACCTATTCTTCAACGGTATTGTTCCTGACTTAATTCAGATTTTTGCCAATATCAGTCTGTATATCCTTCACGAGAAAGAAGCTCGTGAGAACTTCTTTTGTTAAGTGGCGTTGAGAAAGAAAAATCACCGCATATTGATTTGATGCAATGAAAAGAGGTTTAATAGTGTAGGATAATGTTTTATTGCCAATAATGTTGATATTTCTTGAAGATATTGCAGCTTTGGTATCAGTACTAAAACGGCGCTATCGGTATCGACTGTGGCATCAAAACATTTTCAAACAATACCCACAGTATTCACATGCTGTTTCAGATGAAAAATAGGCCCTTTTTACACAGAGATCACCCTAAAGAGCTGCAACTAAGTCTCATCTTTTTTACATTTTTACACAGAACCAAGCAACTGCAGCATCGCGGAACCAAGAAAGGCGCGACGGGTCTGACACAAAAGCATAGGCCTCTAGTGTGACATATACTTTATGCATCACAGTATTTTATAAACAATAACAATGGCATTAACATGGCAATAACAATCCTTTACCATCCCTGTTATATGGCGACTGATCTCCTTTGCTCTGAGGGTAAGGAGCTCTTGAATCTCATTGGTTTCCCAATTTGCAGACATTTCTGGCGACTGTTCTTTATCTTTGAGTTAGCCGCTAACTGCAATCAGCTGCTTTTTAAATCTCCCGTGGCATCGTCAAAACTTCACGCTCGCCCTGCAGGTTGTCCTGTTTACAGACATCGTTTCGGCACGGTTATTACCTCCAATGCCTGTCCCCCTGTTCAGCGATCTTATCTTATAAACAGAACGACTAGGCCGTATAACAGCGCAATATTCCCGTCTTGAACAGGCAGTGTAAAGAGACTACTGACGTGGTAGTAATAGATTAGAGAGGTTGACAACTGCAGGTCAAATGTTGTTTTGCTATGTACTGTAAATTAGATTAACTGTGATTTGTAAACAACACATATTTTCATTGTCAATTACTCTTTCAGTTATTTTTTTATCAATTAATTGATTAGTTATTTGGTCTTAAATGTCACAAAATGGTGAAAAGCATTAATCAGTGTTTCCAAAAGCCCAAGATGACATCCTTAAAATGTCTTGTTTTGTCCACATCTCAAATATATTCAGGTTTTGCTGTCATAGAGAAGTAAGAAAACCAGAAAATATTCAAAGTTAAGGAGCTGGAATCAAAGAATTTTCACTTTTTTTTCTCACTCAAACAGATTTATTGATTATTAAATTTGTTGGCAATTAATAAAATAGGTGACAAATAATCAATTCTTGTGTGTTTTTTATAACTTTATATCTTTAAATGGTAAAATAAATAATGTGTTTCTTGAGCCTATTTTCAAAGGGTTTTAGGGAGTGACAGACCAACGCTTCATCCTGACAGTGTATCTTATACTTGCAGATATGCGAGGCAAAATCACCTTCTCTTGGAGGATATCAAACACTCTAACCCTCCAAACTTTCTGTGGTGCCATTTTGGCAGAAAGCCTTCATCGGGGTTACATAACAAAGAAACAATTCTGAAACATTTAAACGCTTGTCATCATGTGGCCATGAAGAACGATATCCCAGCAAACACTGTGGTTTTTATGAACTAACAGACTGTTTTTAACTTTCATCAAGCTCTGAGCTGAATTTGTCCGTCCTCTCCTTTACGAGCACATGTATTTTGATGATGAAATGAAACGCCGGGACATTAGTTTTTCTTGTGTGTGCTGTGGAGATACCATAAATAATAAATGACGGATGAGACTCAAGAGTGTGAAATTTTTTACTTTTTTTTTTCGAAATATACATGTTTGTCTTGCTTGTTGTGCACCACATGCAGCATTTCCTGTCTCTCCCTGGTTTGATGTCTTGTGGCGTCGGGCGTGCAGGCTTACACAAACACGCAGCACAGATGCAAACGTATTGACTCAGACCGCCGCTAATCAAGAAGCCTTTTAGTTTTCTCTCCTCCTGCTGCCCACTGCTCTGCCCTGCTGAGACCAAACGCTGAGCCGGAGGAATGGACAACCGCTAATTAAATTTCCTCCACTTTTCCTCTCTGTCCCTCCCATGTTGTTTTCTTACCGGTTTTGGGCTCGGGCCCTTTGTGATTCTCAAGAAAATAAACAAGCTTTCCGGCTATGGACAAGAATACTATTTTTTAAGTGCTTCTTATCCACCTAGTGTTGGGATGATGGGAAGTCTTGGTTAGAAATGATCAGTGATTACCAGACCCTTTTTTAATCTGGTCAAAAACACTAAAAAATCTTAATTAGATTAGTCCTACTGTGAGTCAAAGACCCTGTCATGTTTTTCCTGTGAATCTGTTTCAAAGACGTGCACTGCGTTAAGAAATACTAAGGCATGCATGTCTAATTTTTGATATGCGAAGTAGGAGATAACTTGGACTAAAAAGAGAAATCAGAAATTTGGATATAAGATGTTTTTCCCCCTCTCAGCTCTCAAAGGAACACCCGAAGGTGGGAGAAACTTTTTGCTGGTATTGAAAATCCTGAATTACCATATTTTTCATGAGATGAGAGCTGTCAGACGAAGGGAAGGAAGGAGATAAAGTTGGGAGCAAGTAAAGACAAGCGAAACTAGATTTGTGCCTGCTGCAAGTCTCCTGGTACATAATAGATCAAGTGTTAAGGATTTTTCTTCAACTTTCGAGGATATAGAGAGTCTTGGATGTGAAAACAGCGGGTCAGACAGGGTTAAGAGATGTAGGGCAGTTTGAGAGAGCGTGAAACAAAGGCTGTCTCACTTTGAATCTTACAGTACGCTTTAGTTTTAATATTTTGCTGGGAGTATCTATTTTTCCGCTGTGGGTTTAATGTCATGTACTGCAGCAGCAGCTTCAATCATCCAACTGTGTCTACACATGATGCATTCAAGCACAGTATAGAGTGTGGATCACACGCATTTTGGCAGCACTCAGAACCAAACACACAGGCTATATACACACTAAATACGTTTAAATCTTTTAAAACTGAAATGATTTTTTGCACAGTTTCTCCGTCCATACTCACACACCTGAAAATGCATATCACATGACCACTCATGTACACTGGGCACATGCAGATGTAAACAGAAAGCAGACTGTCCACTATATGGTGTGTTGCTTCGTTACAGAAAACACCTCTTCATCAGTCTAAGCGATAGAGAGGTGGAAATGTGACTGTAACAGGAGTATACGGCTGTTCAAGTGGAGGAAAACGCATTTGGAGTCACTGCAAAGCAAATACGGCGGCGGGTTAGAGTGGTACCACGAGCATTATCAGCCATGGCAATGTGACAGAAGCACCCTCACAAGAGGAATGAGTTCACAAAGGTATGTAGACCGAGCTAAAATGTCTGGCTTCGCATGGGGATTGATTAGATCCAACTGAAAATCGAACGTGGGTGTCTACATCAGTGGTGCCCATTTTTTTCGGCCATGGGGTCCAGATTTCTCTTTCATTAGTCATTAGTTCAAGGTCCACACAGTTCAAAACATTCAGCGTTGTACTTGTGTTTCTGGCCATGCAATCAAACTAGTTTGCTGTCTCTGTCAAGTAGCTGCCTGTTAGTCACTCACTCTACAGCAGGAAATGGCACTTCAAATTAAAAGCTCTGTTCCGAAAATTCACTGTACTTTGAAATTTGGTGTCTTTTTTAGAAACTCGTCAGATCTGACTTTGCGGTTAGTCATGTATAGCCTGAATGAAACGACAACCTGCGTTGATAGCTACCTCTGACTACAAGACTCAAACACACAAAAACCTGCCATTAAAACCTGCCATTGACAGCCGACATTATTGACAGGCTGAATAAATTCTAAGCAACGCGCATTTTGACTGACATTTCTATACCTCTATAAACTTTAACAACAAAGTAACAGTTTGAAACGGCTTAATTAAGACTTCACTGAGATTTCTAAATCTGACATTACTACAAAATAAAACAGCAACCTTGCAGTTTTTGTGCTCCCCTGTTCCCAGGATGCTTCAGTGTGAACATGCACTATAATCCAAATGTAGTCGAGCTGAGGCGTCTCTCTAAACGGCCACTTCCATTAATTCGTCTGCACTCACACGGTTTTTCTCTAATCTCTCTTTGCCTCGAAGCTGCTTTAGGAGACCATGTCCCTGCTTGCATGAAAGAGAAGTTGCTGTTGTTGCCTCTCTCTTGTAATACTCTATCCTGCTGCTGGTGGAGGGGTGTTGCTGCTGCCTGCTGTCTCCTTTCCCTGGGCAAACAAGGCAGAGCAGGTCAGGACTCGGCCCTATAACCCCCTATTTTTGCCTTCTTTCTCACTGTACCTCTCACCTCCCGCTGTGCAGTCTTCCTACCGGCGAGCCGGCAGAGGAGACTGACGAAACCTTTGGTTGTTTATTTCATTCTAGCAGATAAACATGTAAAGAAAAAGCTGACTGGGTCCATGATTTGTTTGGAAGGAAGAGGAATGTTTCTCAGACTGTTGCTCCTTTGATGATATCCATCACGGTCAAAGTTGAAATACAGCCGTACATGTTTGCCTTTTGATGACAGTGTATGGATCAACTGGTAGTCAAAGAAGAAGATATGCACTGGGAGTACATGTTTGGCATCGCACAGTTTTAAAAAAGTATAAAAAATTGTTAAAGTAGAACCAAAGATATTGTGCACACATTTTCCTTCCTTGTCAAAACCTGGTGCCAACATTATCCGCAATGCAACCCAACTACTGAAAGTTCAGTTTGAGATTGAGGTGTGTGGTGCTGGTAGCTGCTAATGTAGCCTTGAGCCACTTGCCTTAGAGATGACAAGTGAGCTACAGAAGTCTGGCTAATCTCTACAAAATGATGACAAATGTACATATGTTTGCAGAATGTGTAGGCAACGAATCAAGAATTTGGTATTTGTATTTGTAGTCTGAGTAGTAGGGAAGCCCGGTAATATCTGCACGTCATCGGTATCAGCCGATATTGGCTTTAAAACTATCACATGCTTTTTCTTACTCTGCACAATGAATGAATATTACATACATTGACAAGCACTGTATTTCATGTCTTCATCTGCTGGTGGGCCATCATGACAAGAGTATGCAAGTATAATATGATGTTAATTCCACTACAGAAGAGACTCGATGATCACTAAAAGGTAGAGAAGATAGATAGAGGATATATCAATATCGGCATATTGGCTATGGGGAAAATCCAATGATATATCCTTACTGAGTAGTATTGACCAATCCTGTTTGAGCCGGCTTTGGTTGCCTGTTGGTAACGAGTCCATGTGGAGAGCAAAACAGGTGGAGCTCATTGGCCAAAGTTCAATCTCCGAACCAATCAGCTATCGTCTGGTAACAATGTAGCTTTTTCTGTAATTTATCTGCATTCACTGGCCGAAATGTTGTCTGGACGTGTCTCAAGTTGCGGCGCACAGAAGAGGAAGTCTTGGCCCAGGTATTCACTGACTACACCAGATCTCCCGAAATATCGGTCATTGGCCCCAGAAGCTTTATCGTCAGATGATAGCTGATGGTTTCTACGATTGAAGTCTCGTAAGCTTGCTTCTTTCTGACTCCACACCTCCAGATTTCTTTCATTTTCAAATCTGTAGTCCAACTCCAACTGACGCTGCCTCGAGTGACATCACTTCCCCTTTTAAGAAATCTAGGACAATGCTTCCAAACCTCAAAACAAAAGTCTACTGGGTCAAGAGATGGTTGACAGGGCAGGAAAGCAGATAAAATACCTTGTTTCTTCTTTATGAAATCAACCTTATTTGTTCAGACTTCTAATCTTTGCTTTTTGTCTCCTGACTAGATTTTACCTTTGCAGCCCTCTAAAAAATATTTAAATAAAGCCATTCTTTGTAGGTTGAACTGCTCACAAAAAAAGCACTGGCCTAAAAGGCAGGAAACCATTGATCTACAAAATGGTGAGCTGTTGACTGAGTCCATCTCTTCACCAAACATAGCGAGCAACCTTTTCCTTTGTTGTGTCCCAATAAAGATAACATCAGAACAGGAAATGTCTGTGGCTGTAAATAGGATTTAAACAAAGCATGGCAGCAAGATGGTGCAAGGTGTGTTTACTTCATTCATCTACGCCTCCAATATACCACCTCATTGTTGTCGTATCTCCGCTTTGGTCATCAGAAATGATACACCAACTACCAGATCACATCCAGGAGTCATGAGGTAGTGTCCTAAAGTACAGTTTTGGGGTACTGTACCTCTATTTAACAACATTTTATTCAAAAGTACAGTGATTTTTACTCTCCTACATTCATCTGACAGCCACTTGCAGTTTAAGATTTTTTCAAGCAAACATATTAAATCATTTTTCTAATACAAAGCATTTAAAAACTTCTATAACCCCGGACAACAGCCATCCAGATGTCTCATTAAATTTTATCGTTATATTGCCCTCCAATAAACGATGCTAATGTCTCTCCCAGTTTCTGCCAGGTGCATTCCCCATTCGTCCCCCCCCTCCCTATCTCCATGTTTCTCTTTCTCTTCTTCCATTACCTCACTGTCTCAGAGCACGGGCAGCTCCAATGTCGCCCTCATACACCCACCCCACACTACTTCTCCATCTCCTTGTGCTGGGCACAACCTCGGCTCCCTGGCAGAGCATAAAAGAAAAGTTCAAACCACAAGAGCAGGATGACATTTTCACCCCCGCTAACCCTCCAGTAGAGGAATCATCTGTAGTGGGAAGAGGCATCAGATTAGCCGTGTGGGGACCAGGGGGGCTTCAGTTTCCAGCTTCCGTGCCAGGCCGTGGGCCCGGGCCTTAAAGACAACACGGCCCTGACATACACAGCGGGGCGCGGAACGCGAGGATTCTCATGCACACAGGCGCATTCCCCTACAAAGCAACAGGCTTAGACGGAGATGAAGAGAGAAAAGACAGGGCTTTGGTTGACGTGGGTGGAAGTCTGGTCCTATCTTTTCTAAGATTTACTTTTTCCACGGCTCATCTTTTGATCCAGCGCCGCCCCGTCTTTTCTGGGCGCAGTTTGACAGACAGGGGAGCTTTAGCTGTGGCTGGCGTCTGACTCTCAAATAACAATTGTGATTAAGAATAAAAATCAATGTAAGGGTGGGGGAAAATAAAAAGAAACAAGTCCAACTTTCCTCTCACTTCCCCTCCTCTCTTCTTCTCCCTTCCCCTGTTTTCTTCCCTCGTCTTCCTTCCCTCTCTCCCTCCATCTCTCTCTCATCTTAAGTCCCCAGGGCTCCTTTCTTCTCTCTTTAAATGGGGGCCTGAGCTGTGAAGTCTAATAATGGTCATTTGGCCTCCCATTGAAAGCTGGGTAATTCGGCCCAGGGACGGCTCACTTTGAGCCACATGACACAAGGAGCTTCCCAGTGACCATGGAAACGAGCGCAGTGGGATCCCGGGCGCCTCCAAGCGCCGTGAAACGTGGTGAAGCGGTGATTTAGGAGAGGGACTTTTTTGGTGGGGGTGGGTGGGTGGGGTTGGATTGAAGTAGGAAGGTGGGTGAGGGTTCCAACACAGCCTGAGAGAGGGGGTTGAGAGAGATAGAAAGAAACAGAGAGGGAGAGGGAGAGGCCCCTGCCTGGTCACAGTGGAAACCTCTCCCGACACCCCGCCAGGAAGAGCGGCCAAGATAATATCAGCAAGTTGAGGCGTACACAAACATGAAAGGAGAGCCCAAGAGGCAGGCCCCTGAGTGCTCCGTGCTTCACAAGCTTTTTTCTCCCCCTTTTTTCTCCTCTCCCTGCTGCTCCTCCTCTCTTTTTCAATTTCTCTTTCTAGCCCTCCCTCCATGCTGCGGTGTTTGAAAGTGTTTGTTCAGGGTGTTTGGGGCAAGGGGCAGGTGGAGAGGAAGCTAAAGAGTTAGCTTGTACATTTTTCCCTTGAAACACTGCGAAGGCAGCCAGACATTGCTCAAGTTTGTTTACAGCCCTGTAACTTTTCTCAGTTTTCTTGATTTGACTCATGGAGGTAATGTGGCACCAAAAATGTTGTGAATGCAATTAAGATTTAGTACTTTATCGAGTGTGTAGATGCAGTTTAAAGCATGTGAAATCCCTGTGAGACCTGGTGTAGAGTTAGAAGTGCACTTGTATTTTGTAAATTTAATATGTCATTTAAACTTTTTGTTGAGTGTTTGTAAATTTTATCTCCATGTGTTGTTTTTAATGTTTCCTGTGGACATGAACTTGACACACATCGCCTCTTCTGTACCTCCTGGGTTTCCGTAGCTCCTTCTGTCTGCCTTTCACAGTGCTGTTTTGCATTGCTGGGGGTAAGTGGCATTGATGAGTAATTAATTAATATTTACTCTGTAAACTGAGCGGTGTATGTTGTAATCTTTGGCACATATTGTTCACTGCTTTTATTGTCACGTTAGCAGCTGTTTTGTTTTGTTGTAACCGCTAATGTGAGATTTGTAGACTTTTGTTCAATTAACTTTTTGTAGCCATTTGTGGTACAGGGAAGCGCCTTGTTTCATGTGATCACATAGCGTCGCAGTTTTAACATCCAATATCTAGTGTTTTCTGTGTTTAGGAGCAGAAGTAGGTGTCCAGAGGGCAATTAATGTGTCATATTGTCTTCTGCAGGAGTGAATACATTTCGGAAAACAATATCCTCAAGTCGTCATTTGTGCCCTGTCCACACACGTTACACTGGCTATGCATAAACCTTAAAAACGTTCCTTGAATTTGACAAAAACACATCTTTCAATGGTGGAGAAGCACAGTCTTCTAGAAAGAGAACCTGAGTAAAAGTGAAAAGAAAACTTCTACATCTGACAAGGCTGAGAAGCTACTACAACATTAGTCTCTGTTATAATTCATGCTACAGCTGCCAATGTTGGCCGGCTTGATTTAAACAACCCAAAATTGACTTTCAATTTGTCACACTCAACTGAAAGGAAGTAAACCCCGTCGTTTTTAGCACAAGCATAGGGGAAAATTGTCTTATCAATATGCTGCATCTTCATGGCTCTGCTATGAAAAGATTTCTTTTAAAAACTCAGAGGGGGGAAAAAAAAAGCCTTCATCTGTATCGAACAAAAGCCGCCGTTGTGAATCAATCACTATTGTGGCTTCACTGCAATTTAACAAAACACTCTGAAGACTGTAGAGTGTAAAACTACAGCAATTTTCTTTCTCTCTGTTATCAAGGCTCTCTGCTTCACGAAGGTCTTTGAGGAGAGCGAAGGGAAAAGCATGAAAAAGGGAAAGGAGTGAGAAGAGAGTGATGAGAGGGACACGGTGAGTCACTCAGCATCACAACACAAGCTGATCTGCCAGCCTTCTGCTTCTCCTTATCCAGACTGATCAACAGTGGATGAACCGATGCATTCACATATACGCATGTCAACAAATCCGCCCACTGATCAGACAGTATTCCTGCACATGATGACAGACATGCTGTATTAGGAGTGGTCTGTAAACAAGGCCAAAATGAAGCCAGTTCAATCCGGCATTGAAGCTTCTCTACAACAAGCCCTGCGGCTTGACACCCTACTGGTATTGCCGTGGCCTCGGGACGACCTCGAGCACACACCTGAGTGTGTAGGACAGCTAACCTGGCCGCAGGCTCGGAGCCAGTCGCCCGCAATATCACACTCATCTGTCTGTTGCCTTTTCTTTCTGTTAATGCAGGTTTCTTCAGACAAGCGTGCACACACGCACACACAGACACCATCCTTGTAGCCCTCATGTACTTTCTATATCCCTGTCATTCCTCTCTCACACACACACGCACACACACACACACTACACTCTCTCTGCAGCTCTGGCTGAGATGCCAGACACGGTTAGAGTCCAAAAGCCACTTAGCACTAAGACACAGCAGCTGTTTGCTCTGGCCTGCTGTCCCATGGTGCCAACTTGAGGGCCACGGTAGAAAAAGACGCACAGACACACTCCTCTGCCATCTCACATTGTTCCATGGCAACTGCGGTTTTGGGATTGTGTTTGTATGTGTGTCAAAGACAGAGCTTTCCACACAGGATACACTTTTTATGGTTGTGTGCCTCTGGCTAAAACTTTAAAGTAGCAGGCTTTATTTCTGGGAGGATATGTCAATAAAGATCTTGAAACTTTTCTTGTTGCTTTAGTTATTTTTAAGTGCTTTGTAGCGGCCGCTCTTGGGCCAGTTGCGCTCCGCTGCGATGAAATGTTGTCTTTGGCTGGTGTTTAAGGTGGAACTGATCGCGGTTCAGAGACGAGCGGGTCAAGGGCAGCGCCAGGCCACACACAACAAGCACATACCAGGGAGGTTTACATGCTATGCCAGCCAAGAGGCTTGCTTTACACAAGCTGCAGGGCTGTGTGGGAGGATGGGTCGCATTTTTCTGCTTATGTGCGTACAGAAAAAAAAAAAAAAAAAAGTTGTACCGAGCGAGACACAAATCCCAACCACCCACTTACCAAACCAGACACATTTGCTTTCGTCATCTCCTTGAGAAGCCAAACCCCCAACCTCTCTCTCCCATCCCTCTGTCCTCCAACTCCCACTCCTCTTTCTACCCGCCACCACTCCACAGTTGCCCGGGTTGGGGGCTGATGTCATGAGAGCCCGAGGAGGATGAAAGGGGAAAAGCCGGCATGCTAAGGCCCCGTGAGGCCACTGGACTGACACCGCGGCACTTGAAAGAAGAGATATCTCCCTGGCACAGTGACAAAGACCCTGACGAGCCTGGGCCACCAATGGAAGCCAGTGGCATGATTTCATGTTCCAGAGGAGCTGCCAAAAATCGTAGTGTATGTGTGTGAAAGACAGCGTAGAGAAGAAGGGAGGGAGGCCAGTTCTGAGAAAGTCAGGCAGCAGGGAGGAAATGACAACCAAAAATATGTTATTGACTGCAATAAATAGCTCAGCTTGAGAAAGGATACATGTGTGCAGAGGTGTAAGCATGATTTACAACATTTACAAGCACCTCAAAAGAAAGCAGAGACTTCATGAGCTGGAACTAAAAAGAAACAACCGCTGGTCCTCTGAGCACCAGGGCACCTTGCAGTGTCATCCTCATATGACACCATAACTCAGACGACTTCAAAGAGTGTCTCAGACACAGTTAGCTACAGTAGGAACCAGTTTGCTCATGGTTTTCCTGCAGCTGGGGGAGGGGCTGCTGCTGTGGCACACAGATGTCAGGGGGTTAACAGCCCGGCAGCTCTCACAGGAACCAGATAGGAAGTGCAGGAAAAAACTGTGTACATATATGTGACACACCAGCACTTTGGTGAGGTTTGCACGAGGACTTCAGAGGCCGGCATGACCGACCTCTTTTCCTCCTCTTCCTCCACTGCTAATATTTGCTTATTTCAGAGCATCTCTCTGGGACAGTTAAGCTGCGTTTCCGCCAGATACTTTCGGTTTAGTACCCTTAGAACCGTACATAACCAGTGAGGACAAGTACCTAAACTGTAGATCCGTTTTGCATTTGCTGCGCAGACAGTGTTCTTAAATGTACAGTAATAGTTGTGTCACAGCTTTTGCCAGTGGTGTAAGGTAGTTACAGTGGGCCCCAGTGCATGCTATTATGATGGGCCCGATGGTGTATGCTGTCGTGCACATATCATCTCGTCACATGATCAGACACTTCAACATACATTTTATCCACCAATCATCACTGCATATCTTTACATCACAAAAAATATCAAATAATTGAGAAATTATCAATTTAATTTCACAATTTTTCACAATCACTCATAAGGGCCCATTCTCCACCAAACCCATTGTTAGAGGGCCCACTTTCTCTATGGGCCCCCCAGTTTCAAGGGCCCCAGTGCAACTACACTGCCTGCACTGCCTATATTTAAACCCCTGGCTCTATTTCCTCTTCACAGACAATGCAGAGAGAGTAACGTCTGCACCTTGCTGATCCACAGAACATTGTTGTGTGACATCTTCAGCACAAAAAAAGAACAGACTGGAGTGTTTGGAGCAGAGCAGGGGTGTGGTGATGCTGGAGCACACAGGCAGAACGCTTTGACACTTTATTTTCTCCTAACGAGGAAATAAATCTTCGCAGGTCACATAATCAGACTGAAATCCATATGCATTTTTTAACTTGAAGATACAGTAATCACTAAAGCGTATGTCATGCAAGAGAGCCAATAAAAACAAATGAAAAGTGTCACCAAAACAACCCTTCTGATCTGCTTGGTGGAAAAACTGATTTAGAGCAGTCTGACAGGCTTGAGTCTCTTAATTAAATAGTTTTGCACAAGCTAAAATCACATTGATACAATATTGACAAAAACAGCATTAAAAGAAATTCAAATTTCAAAAGGGAAGAATCTGTACGCAGCAAACATTAAGGCCTGCATTAACAGCTGGATTCTCAGCATAGCTTGTCAATATATCAGCAGTTCTAAAGTTATGGAAAGAGCGGCAGGAAGTTGGACAGTGAATCTTCCTACTACGGAAAGTCTAATTCGTGAGACAGTGAGAGCTCATCCCTTCTTTTTTCCTGAAATGCTTCATGTTCAGCTATAAAAGCCATCTGGATGATCATATGCATCAGTCAATTAGGATTGGACAATAAAAGTCAAGCCCCATCCTTTGATTCAGTCTAAATTGAAGGGCCTGTCGCTACATGCTGACCAGCTCCTAAGCACAGCTGGGGGGCCTCGTGTTCCCAGACACTTTATATTTAGACACGGATTGGCGTAAACAGCATATTTCTATCCTACAATTCGGTTTTGTGCGTTCACTGTGATTCTGTAATTGAATGGAATCTAAATTGACCAGACAAGACCCCAACACTGTTGGTGGCAAAGTGGCAGCAAAGTGGAGTGGGCTCTTGGGTTCAGTCAGGGGCCAGTCGTGTAGGGCGGGAGGGGGGCGTGGGCTGCCGAGCATGAGGCCAGGCCAGGCGGGGTGAGTGTGTAAGAGTGGGCATAGTATCCGGACCGGGGCTGGGCACGGTGGCCCGGCTGGCTGGGCAGAGTAAGCAGACTGGCAGGGGGTAAACACTGCACTGTCTGGCCTGGCAAAAGTGGCGGTGCCAGCGCAAAGCACCCAGCTGTGTTCGGGCCCCCGGGCGAAGGTCTGTCAAGATGCAACAATGGGCTTTCCCTCCTCTAATTATAGTCCTGGCTGAATAAACACAGAGGAAACATAGTGGTCTAGAGGTTAGGGAGGGCTGGCTAGAGGCCAAAAGGTCAAGGTTCCTGCCATCATCACCACAGCGTCCCTTAGCAAAACATCAAACCCAGAATGTACGAAAATGGCCAGCTCATTAGTTCCGTGTTTTGGCTGGTTCCAATGAGCGGAAGGTGTGGGTTTCTGGTACCCAGTTGTCCTCGTGGCTCAGTTGGCTACGGCACATGTCAATAGCCTCAATCTCTGCTACATCCACAGTAACATGTTATAATTTTTAAAACACATAACTATTGCTAGCGCCCGCACTACTCTGACACATTCAAACCAATAAAACAGAGACTTTTGAAAATGCTGCTGACCCCTGTCTCGTTGCGTTATAGTCTGGAGAGGCGGAAAATAAGACTTTTATAAATGACGACTGCCAACCTTGTTTGCGTCCCGATGGGTCTTACCAGTCATGGAGTGTCAAGCCAAAACATTAACACAACACTGACATATTATGATTTCAAATTTCTTGTGTGAGTACTCATTTCCCACCGCCATAGCTTCCTCCAATGATGGATAATGCTCCGGGCCAGTATCACTCTAATATGTCACCAAATTAACCTTCAACAACTCCCAATTTATGTTTTTCGCTGCATCGATCACCATTTACTCATGTGTTACTTTCATTATAGTTCTGATGTTCTGATGGTTACTGATTGTTACCTAATGGTAAACGGTTACCATGTATGGTAGCCTCGGCCACCAGTGTATGAATGTGTGTGAATGGGTGAATGTGACTCGTTGAGTGGTCGAAAGACTAGACAGGCGCTATACTAGTGCAGTCTATTTACCATTCAACAGTCCAAGCGAAGAAATCTCGAGTCTTACTTTTTGTCATAGCTGTTATTGCTCTGTATTATTTTCTGTATCCAAGCAAACAACCTCAGAGTAGACAATCTGCTTCCTGTTTACATTGGCACATGCATGCCCAGTTAATGTAAATGGTCACGTGATATACATTTTCAGGCATGTTAGTATGGACGGAGATTATTTCTTAAATGGTGAATCTGAATCTAGTCCGAACTTGTGTACCCCGTCCACCCTTCTCTTCAATTTTTGTGACGGTCCCATTAAACAGTAATCAATTGCAGCCTTTCTGACTTCCCAACAAAGGCGTGTGCTCATGTTAAATGTCTGGAGCCAGACACTTGAGATTAGAAAATCCAGGAAGAGGGAGGTTATTTAAGTGTGGGAGAGGCCTATTTGAATCAATTTTGTTTGAGACCATGTTGTAAGATGAGTGTGTTTGCTGATCCTGTGAGTTTATCTTCTCCATCTCCTTTAACTTTAGCTTATATTAGAGTTATGCTATGTAACGTGTGAAATAGAGTATGGTGAATGTGCTAGGAAAGGTAGTATCAGCACTGCTTCTACCTGGAGCTCGCATGTACGGAGCCTGGGTTTTGTTGAAGGTGGCAGTGCTGTTTGGGATGAGAAAGCCATGTGTAAGTAAGGTAAAGGAGGTTGTTGGGTTGGTGCGGGGAGGGGAGCAGTGAGACCTGGCATTAGGGGAGTGTCTCTGGGACACCAGAGATCACTGTCTAGCCTCCTGGAGGTGTCGTGGGACCAACTAGACGAAACACTGGTGAAAGGAGGTTCCTACCCGATGACCCCAAAGACGTGTTAGTTATCACTGCTCACTGGTCTGTATAGTTAAGCCTTGCCATAATAGCTTATCATAGGGCTTAGGAGGTTATTCACTGAGTGCTGATCCTTTCTCTAGAGCACAAACTTCTTGTGTTTATTTGAATTGAATTAGAATCATGTACCTTTATTGGTATGGTTACTTTGAAGAGTGCTTCACCAACTGAGCAATGGATTCAAACATATGACAAAAATGGACTCAGTGTGCAAAAGCTTTCAATATGGAGAGTTATAAAGTAAAAACCTAATCAGCATCAGTGCAGCAGAATCTGTCTTGCCTTTGATATTCTATGCGTTCTTCTTCCTGATGCCTACATTGCCCACAATGCAACTCGACCTTTCACAAATATGCAACAGTCCTCTGCAAGACCTGTAAACAAACTTTGATGTGTAAAATCAGTGGAGTTCCCCTTTAAACTTCCACAACCTGCCATTAAAAGTCATGTCTTTCTTCTCTTACAGACTGACCCCATGTCAGTCCTACCATTCAAAAGTATACTGTTCCCATGGCAATTAAAGTAGTGGTAAGTGGTAAACGACAAGTTAAATCTGTTACAGTTCCCTTGGTTTTCTTCTGGAACTGTAAACAGCTCCTCAAACATGGACGCATCACCTCAATGAAGACCATTTCCTCATGAGTGAAGTCGACCGTGACACTGATATATTCTTAGCTACAGTCGCAGAGGAGTTTGAGTACCGAACATTAGGTCAGTTTTCAGGTCTCAGCATAAGTATGCATCAGCTAGGTAGCAGCAACCATCACCAAGGAAAGTGCACCATTAGCATGTCTATACGGCACAAGGGCTCCTTAAATTATGAATGGCTGCTCTCTTTCGGTCACCGGGCATGCACAGGATAAATGAGACTATAGCCGCCCCCCACCCCTCATCCTCCGGGGAATGTTGGTACATTCCATTAAGAGGAACACTTAATTAAAGCATGATAAAATACCACTCGGAGACTCCAGAGGGGTCTGGGAGCACTGGAGGAGGGAGGGGAGGGAGGACGAGGGGGGGGTTGGTGAAAGACAAGGGAGGGATTCAGTTCACGCTCATTCTCTCAGCGATGGGAAGTCAGAAACAAAATAAAACTAAATCATCCTTCCGTGAATTGTCTCTGCGACTACAAGAGATCAAAGATAGACTCTTCGAGGGGTTTAATTAAGTACAAGGGAAATCATTTTCCCTGACTTGACTGTAGCAAACGATGCTGTCTGCACGTTTCTGCTTGTCGCTCATGGAGCCAAAAACCTCACACACAAATATTCAATACACCTGATAGCGTTGTTTTGTATTTTGATCTGTACCCTTAAGACTTTCAGAGATTGTGTTTACAGGCTGCTATTTGTTTACAGGCAAATAGCAATCCAGTTATTATTCTTTCAGCGTATTCATGTGCAAATTGGTTGTAGATAGTTGTAAAAAAAGATAGATAAAACTCTGGGTCTTAAAAACTGATGAGTACTTTTACCCTGAATATGGCCAGACTTCCAATGTGCAATGAATAAAGCAGTACGTCTTAAATTAATATAGTGAGCAATGCATCACATTAAAGGTCCAGTGTGTAGGATTTAGGGGGATATATATAATCAGGGACTAACTTTGTTACAAAGTTGTATAATTGCCTAGAGTTGGTTCGTGTTCTCACAGCAGCATTTACAAGAGGACCAGATCAAATGCCTTGTGTGAGAAAGCTGCTCTTGATTGGTCAGAAACCATACAGTTTGAAAACGAGGCGCGGCTCCAACTAGAAAACAATGTGTTGATGCATTGGATGTGCTGAATGTGCATATTAAGGCAGTACAGGAGGAGGTGCACGTTAATAATCCTCCAGGAATGTAACATGCTCATGTTTAACCCAAACAATGTGTCATGTGACTGCAGTTGCTTCACATCCAGGTCGGAACACCTTCTCATCACAACGAACCGCACCAGAGTTTGTTTGTAACCAGACTGAGACCACCTCTTCAAGAAGGTCTTGGTTGTTTTGGTGCACACCGGAGTGTGATTGCTGTGTTCACACCTGCCCAAACGAACCGCACTTAGGAGGCAAACAAACTTGAGTTTGATTGAACTGAATCCAAACCTGGTCCATTTGTTTTGGAGAGGACACCTCTACTGATAATTCAGCTCCTGGTAAAACTTCCTGAACAATGAACACTGAAGGAATCCTAACCAGGAGTTCATGCTTGGCACATGGGAGAAGTTTCAGCTGGTTGCAATCTGCAATCCTCACTGCTAGATGCCACTAAATTTTACACACTGCTCCTTTCAGGTGTCAAAATGACTCAAGTCCTAACTGCAGTATGTTTACAACAAAGCTAAGATGGCTCTTTACCTTTCCCAGCACGGTGAGACAACTGGGGTCCAGCTCTGGTTGCTCCAGCTTCACCACTCCGACCCAGCCGTACTCATACAGGTCCTCCTCATCGTTATTATTACATAGTCCCAGAGGATGCATCTGGAAAGGAGACAGAAGTGAAAGATAAGTATTTATATCATCTTAGTCACACCTCTGATGCAACAAAACTGGCTGCAAGTGTCACATTTATACATAGCATTTTGTGTCTCAAGTTCCTGATGCAGAGAAACAAAAATGTAGCATGCACAGTGTTTGAAGTGAACATGAAAAGCTGCCCCACACGATGCATAAAGTTAGAGGGGTCCTGGCATCAGCCGGCTTATAGATTTGCTCCCCCTCTTTGAGGGACTGCAACAATTTATAATCCACTTGTCACCTATTTTCCATAATGAAACATAAGAGCTTAAGAGCATTAGACGTCTCTCAAGTATTCGCTGTGTGCGGCAAAATCATGCAGGATCTAAACATACAGCACAGCGTTCCACCGGACCTCTCAAAGAACAGCAGATAAGCAAAACACGGATTTCTGTGCTTTCACTGATCTGCTGACGTGGCAGATTTTCACAGAATTTCTACTTAAGGAGAGGTACGTTAAGCCTGCCTCCGCTCTTACTGCTGCAAATGATTAATTGTGCTGCCATTTCCATTGTGTTGTAACAAAGTGCGTACAAGCACAATGACTGCATCCATTTTATCCCCTCTTATTAAACTGCTGATGTTTCACACCAGTGCACACACAGTCTGATTAGTGTCTATCAGACTATCTGGAGTTGTCCTCTCGTTACACTTAAGGCCACTAAATTGGCCCAGTTCTCTGTGCCAAAAGGCTCTGCAGAGCAAGCAGCCTAGACCAAGTCTGTAGAGAAGATTAAAGCTCAGGGATGGCAGGCATCACAAACACTGACTCACTCACTGGGCCCAAAAAGGAAAGAGGTGGTAGCCTCTTTAATTGCAAAGTAACAGAAGCATTTATCTCAAAGCACTTCCATTAGGTTACTTGAGTTGTCCTGACTTTGGGAACATGGTGAAGAAGGCTGAGAGCAGCTTAGTGCCGAACAGGCTCACACAGAATGAGACTATAAAACAAATCTGTATTCCACTCTTTGACATCAAGAAGCTGCTAGAGAGCATTATCTAATCATCAATCTTGCATATGCCCTAGTATGAACTCCCGAGAGGCGTCTGTATCATGGGGGAAGTCAACAGATAACGCTGACAATCACAGCAGGCCATCGCCTGGACAGAACAGTGCAATAAAAGACAAACACAAACCAAAAACAAAATGAAAGCAGAAAGTAAAGAACAGCAACTCATTCACTGGAATGAACTAATGATCTGGTCAAACAAGGTTGGATTAAAACTGTAACCAAGTGGAGTCCCAAAATCCTGGAAGCATTCCCCAGCCTGGCAACAGTGCAAAGCTCCTGTATTAGCATTAGAACTGGGCCAAACTGACCTGCAGGCCACTTATCCTATTAACCCAATGACCACAGCACCCCAATCAGCCAGCACTGTGGCGCCGAGCCCTCGGACACTCTGGCCCCCTGGGCCACTGCTGATGACCTGAGATACCCTTCTCCCTCTGCTGACCCCTGACCTTTGAACCCCACTTCATCACATTGGGAGCAGGTTAGTCGTGCAGCAGGCCAATTGAAGAGATGTTCAGAGGGCGCCTCGTCATTTCAGTGCCACAAGGCAGAGGGGTCAAGCCCCTGACCTGAAGGGTTTTGGAGAAAGACTTAGCTCAGAGTGAGGGGGTCAAATGCAAATCAGGTGGACTATGGAGGAGTCATAGGGAAGGAATGTGGACAACGTGTGCCGCTATAGAGCTCCACGGTGGAGCATCTTTTCTTTGGCCTCAGGAAGGAAATCTGGTGAAGAGGTTGGCATCAGTTTTAACATCACAGTGACAGGCACAAACAGTAGACGCTCATGAGTAGTTCTTTTAACTATACTGTTCAGGGGGCCACATTTTAAGAAAGCTAAGGGCCTTGGGCGAGACATTCCCCTGAGCTATTATTCAGTAACGTTCAGTATTTACATTTTCCAATTATTTATTTCACTACATTGCAATTTACATTTTTACAGAGTGTACTTACAACCTCTCTTGTCCTCTCTTTGTAAACTGCCTGCAATTCAGTTGAAGTTTCAATTAATTTTTGTCACATGACTGTCGGTCTCAGCCAAGTCATTCATGACTTCTAAGTTGCGCTGAGGAACAGAGAATTTAATGTTTTTTAGAGCATCTGGTTAGAGCAAACGGTTTATTTTATTTTATTCTTTTGTGTAAAATAAAGTGATTTAATTTTGATATTTTTTCCTGTCGGAGGCATTTTCCACACATGATGCATTTACATATTTGAAAATCCAATGATATATTCTTTTTCTACAGTTTCTGTCTATAATAAGAAAGAAAACGTGCCTTTCAAACCTGCTGGCTGGTTGCGGGGCTCAAAGGAAATTAGGCCATGTGCACAGGAGTGCTCTGCTGATTTGAAGAAATGATTGTGGCAAAATGTCCATTATTTACATGCTTTTTTTCCTTCTTTAGATTCTAAATTTAGGCCAGAGTAAGCCCTCGGGCCACCAGTCAAGTAAACCTGTTTTAAGGTATCTAAGTTGGAAGAATAATTAAGAATATTTAAGACCAAAGTACACTGCTTCTTAGATTCTCAATTGCACTTTTAAAGAAAAGAATGCTCATCCTTGAATCCTCCTCCTCCTCCTCCTCCTCCTCCTCCTCCTCCTCCGGCCTCCCATTCGCACAAAAATGACAAACATGAAAGATTATGCTCCATTTTTCAATCACAGCCGTTGTCCTTCGAAACAAAATGGATCAACAGAGTGATGAAAACCAAGAAGAGGGCATCATGAAGCAAGGCTACTCTGACTCAGAACACCTTTCCACAAACCAACAGGATGCAGTCACTTTGTTTGCCTGCATTTCAGATTCACTGCGCAATTTCTCAAAGCTGCTTCTTGTCGAGCAGAGAGCCGCCGTGCTCTGGATGACTGTTTGGAAGACAGATATTAGCCTTGGGCTGGCAGGAGCAGCGAGGCAGCACAGGTATACATTACATACACATTTGGTATGATAATGTCAGAGCCTGCCCTCCCTCTCAGCCTTTGGCGGACGCCAAAATTGAAGAGAAAGACAAAGATCAAAGAGCATAACCTAATCAGGTTTCCAGTCAACCTGCATATCCTGTCCTGATCCTCCCACAAACTGAAACAATTCTCTGACGCATGCTGCACATCCCAGTCAGCTGAGGTAACATTTGGAATTTAATGTGAGATACCCTATGAGCATGCTGTTCAGGAGGAAGCAGTGTAGGAGGGGATCTAAAGAGAGGATCTGTGTCTGAGTCAACCCAGAGGAGGACCAGGAAGTGGAGCGCTGCTTGCTGTGTGATTATGACCTCTCTCTCCTGCTTGTCTAACAGCCTGGATGGCAGCAGGGAGCCCCGCCTGCGCCCCTGGGTCCCTGAACACTGGGCCATTGTGCGGGGGCTCCTGCACTCCAAATGGGGCAGTGTTGTTGTTGTGGACCATGTTGTTATTTTAGAGGCTGGACATTGCACCATTATCTCCACCACAGGGATTTTTCTTTTTTGTCAGATGTTGACGTAGGCGTTTGATGGATGTGGGGATGAGGAGCAAAAGCAAAAGGAGCTTCGGGGTTTGGATGAGAGACGGTGATGTGGTGAAGTGGGTCACAGCTACAAGCCGTGCGCACAAAAGAGTAACGAGCACATATGCAAACGTGCCTCCACACACACACACACATACACACACACACACGAAATGACAGACACTGTCCCCTCTTGTGTTCCAACTGCTAGCTTTCCCTGCTAGGCCCCAAATCACACAAGCTCAGCCCACTGGAAACACCCCGTTGCTCCACTTTGCTCCACTCCTCCATACCCAGGGTTCTGGGTGAAGGGCATCCGGCGCCCCTCAAGTGCCACAAGGGGGCGGCTCTTGTTCTGCCCTGCCTGTCCTGCCCCTGGGGGAGGCAGCCTTTCACATGAATATCCCGTTACAGAGGCCACACTCTCAATGAAATCCTGGCGGGGATTTGAACTCCACCTGTCACTTAAGATGGCCACACCCCCTGCCAACCCCCACCCCTTTCTGCAAAACCACCTGTAGAGAGTTCTTGCTCATATTGGATGCTTTTTAATGTGATACCATCTTCTTAGTACTGTGATATTCATTATAATGTGAAGATTGATGATCTTTTGTTATCAGTGACTTCTTCTGTTTCATTGTAAGTTGAGTTTGTAACTAACTTCTTGTGTTGAGTGTTGATTAGCAGGTTTACATTACAAATGTCCTGATGTTTTTCCCCTGTCCTGCGCTGATTCTGATACCTGAACTTGTGTATCGACTGATACAGTGTAGTGATCCATGAAAAAGCAAAATCCCTCATTTCGTGCCGGCCATCCAGAACAATGAATTTGACGTCTTATCCGTTATCATTTTTGCTTTTGGGCTGTCTTTGTGGAGTTTTTTCATTGTTGGAATGCCATTTCCAACATTTACTGCTACAGGTCATCCTGTTTTTTCTCATTTGCTTTGGTCAACTTGTTGCGCTCTATTATGTGATGCATCTCTAAATGCTTTATAAAGGCTCTAACAGACCAAGCTGACAGTAGGACACTGTCAGACTGTCAGTGAGCGACTGTTGCCCTCGTTTTTTCAATGCGTCCCGCACTGTTGGCACTTGTTGGTCCTTGTCGGCTGTTTTTTTGTTTTTGGCTGATTCAGCATGTTGAATCAGCGTCCAAGACGGTGGAGCTCATCGTTGAATGAAATTACTCTAACTGGCAGTATTTGATTTAGCCATCGAGCTCTTTGGCATAAATGGTTCAGAACTGTTTGCTGAAAAAACTGCCAAATTGCTGAAATTTTATTGCCAGCTAACCTTAAATTATTTACCAGAAATCAATTCTTCGTCTTCGCTGCCAGTGGCTGCACAGCACAACTTGCTGCGTAGCATACTGTTCTAGAGCAGCGAAGAACAATTGTTCCAGGAAAACTGTCATTATATGTGTGGTGAAACTACTTTAAAGTTAATAAATAAGTTAAGTGATATCGGATCAGTGCAAAGACTTGAACTCACCAATACCTGATCAAGCTTTTTCGGCAGTATCTGAGGCATTTCTGAATACTGGTATTGTAACAACTATAGTTTCCATTAGGGATGCACCCAATTATTGACTGCACAACAGTACTGGCCAATATTCACCTTGTCCACTGCCATCGGCCTATTGGCCCATAAAATGACATTCACTGATGGTAGTGTCCCATGTAATTCAAAGCAAGGCTTACGACTAACGGCGTCCTGACGTCCTGGAGACAACACACCTCCGAGACTAAAGGATGCAGTAAACTCACTATTGATGCGTCAGGGGATGCACTGTACTTTTCCCTGATAACGCTACATCGTGAACAACAACTCTGTGTTGACATCAGCAGGAGGAGAGCTAGTTAGCATTAGCTGTGGGCAGTTTTGTTAAATGAAGTTTTTGGTGAGAAACCTTAACCAGTACAGCTGGTTGAATGAGAAATTTGTTGGTGTGTGATACATTATATATAGTAAAAAGACTTTTAAGCAGTTAATAAATGGTTTTTCATAAATGTGTGCGAGTATGAACCCAGAATTTAACAATATGGTGCATCTCTAGTTTCTATTGCACTAATATTTTGTTATTTAGACACTTGACAGGAGGGGACTTTAAAGTTTTCTAAACCAAAAACTTTCCTTGCTAAATAAAACACTGAAATTAAGTTTGGGTTGAGCTGAGAGAAAAACCATATCACAAAACTTTCTTTCAACTCCGTCCCTCCCGTCCCTTTGTGCTTGTCTCCTCCATGAACAAGTGACCTGATAACAGTTGGTAATGGGATCAAAACAGGGCCCTACTTCTAAAAACTCCCACCACCCCCCGACTCCCCCACCCCCTCCCCTCCAGCTCTCAAAGAAAATCAAAATGCAAGTCACACTATCCAACGCCATTCTTCTCCGTCTGTCTGTGACACAATTCGCCGAGCCTTTGATCATACAACAACCACTTCTTCTACTCTCCCCTTGCCGCGCCCCCTTTTCCTCTCCCTGCCTCTAAATTATTGGTGGCCCTGGTTACAGACCCCCATTACCCCCCTCATCCCTCCCACACCTCCAAAACAGTCGCCCTCCCCTGCCCTCACCATGCTATATCGCCCTTGCATGAAAGAGCTCGTCTTTTTATTCGGCACAGCTGTGCATGTGCGCTTTACAAATTCTATCCTCACTTGCACTTCCACCTCTTCAACATGAAAAGTAATGGTCGACATAAAAAAGTAATCATCAGCAAGTTTGTTTTGGCGTTTTACTTAACTTTTTAAAAATTCGCCAGAACACCTTTGAAATCTCTACAACTTCTCCAAACGTCTGTATTTGCACATGAAACATCCCCAGGGCTAAAAAGAAAAAGCTTTCTTTGTGACAAAGCAGAAATTTCAAACAGATTCTGCTCCTCTCTTACTTTTAACACCACAGGGCAGGAAAGCCTTGTGAACTTGAGGAAAACTGATGCTCATAGGGTATAAAATCTTGCTGAAACATGGTGCTTAATGTGCTGTGCATTACAACAAGGCATCCTTGCTACAACACACCAGGAGCTCAGAACATCAAAGGCAAGTAGGCGGATTGGAGAGGAGAATGATCTCTGAGCCAAAGCGATCCATACAGGATGCAGAGACAGACCCCTGCACATATGTCCTTGAAACATCAACTCTATAAAGAAATCATAGGCGCAAATATTTAACGCAGAACCGAGTCCCGACACGTCTTCCGATGGCATTTAGGTCACACGGAGGATGAGTTTCTGTCGTAACAATCAAAGCTACCTTGTTGTCTGAAGTGTGTGCCAGCCAGAGACAATTTTTACAAGATGTTCTTTGTGAAGCTGGTTAAATGATTAACCGGACAGATCTGTTGTTCATAGGTTCTTTTTTTCTTGTATGAATTTTGGAAGAAGAGCTGGCACCAATTTCACATGCACACAAAATCTAGAAGAAGAAAAACCCGGGCACGCCGCCAGTCCTCGCACCCACCTGCTTCCCCAGCGTTGCGCATGTGTTTACGTATCTCACTGTTTGAGCACAGGCGTGTGTGGAGGTTAGTACGTAGCCTGAAACACATCATGGGTGACCGAGGGGTAACTCTCCCTTCACTACTGACCGTATGCTCACCGTGAACTCGTTCACCCCAGTGAAGAAGCATCCCGCCCACCTCCCAGGGCCTTTAATGCAGCCGACCCCTCCGACCTCCTCCATCTCCCCTCCCTGCCACTGCCGCTGCCGCCGCCGCCTCCACCTCCACCAACACTTTCCCCTCCCCAGCACTGGGCTCCCTCTCTATGGGGGGAGTATTGTCAACTTCCTGGAAAAGCACACCAGTCTTGCCAACGGAGGTGGCGGGCGGTTGTGTTGAGGGCTGTGGGGATGGGGATGGCTGGGTGGGTATGTCTGATCATAGGCCACAGACCACGTCTCCCCTGGGACCTGTGGTGTCTTTCAGAGCCTTGTAACACACACATCACTCAGAGCTGTTTTGGAAGAACAAGAAAGAGAGACCGCCTCTTCAGACCAGGACAAGACATAGGAGAGGTATCCAACAGGAAGTTCAGGGCTAGACATTAACAAACGCACCAGACACCCACAGCTTCACAGACTTCAACAAAACTGAGTCTCATGGAACATCTGCAGACATTCACACCATCTGGCAGGGTACATACACATGTCAAAAAGTTTCATCAGCATGTTGGTGTATACGAACACAAACAGTCATCAGCCTATTGTGAGTGTTTGCAACTTCATCCATTACCTTTCAATCAACACTAGCTCACTCCCAGAGATAATGTGGCTCAAAACACGACTGTAGCTGTCATAAGCATGGTCAAAGTAATAATCTGACATGATAATATAGGTGAAGGAACAATTTGCAACCGTTTGTCATTGCTTGAAATCACACAATAGTAGTTAAACTTGAACGTGCTGGTTGATTCTTGCACTTGTATCGGCTACAACCAATGGTTTAATTTAAGATTCATCTTTCAATCCCTTAAAGACGTTTTACACCAAGCAATTTGGTTTCTCAACACCCAATATTGTACGACAAACACCACGACAACTGCCTCAACAACCAAATAAAGGACGACATATGGCTTGAGATCACCCAGCAACTCAGATACGACAAAGATGATAATGTAGCTGATATGCACTTGCTAACATATGTTGGTCACACAACGGGGCTAGCCCAGGCCCCCAGGAAGTGTGTCGGGTTTCTAAACAAATTCTTGTAGTGGCCAAACAGTGGAATTACAACTTCCTAGTCCATCACATGAGGACATTGGGCCCAATAAGACTTTTTCCACATAGCCTTACATGGTGAAAATGACGTCTTTAGATCAGTGGATAAATTGTTTGAGCGCCACAGCCTCCACGAAAAGATTCGTTTCACTATCAGAATTTGATCCATTCGGTCTGATAACATTCAGAACATGTAGAAAAGCCACACAGTTAAATCATTTTATCCTAAATCAAGTTAGCAGAGCGCTAAACCGGAAGTAGCTCGCTCTACCAATTGAAGTCTCCATTGCGCCCACCTGTCAATAATCTGGGTAATTTCATACATGGCGCTTCATGCACCCCTGAGGAACTTTCATAGGAATGAACTGAGGCCTGCCTCCAACACTGTATCCAGGTCTCTTTATACATCTGTGGGCTCGCTACAACAGCATCAAATGTGAGGTCCAGATAGTTTATGCATTGTTGGCCCCTTAGACAGATTTTTATGCATGCAGACTTTCCATATCCTACGACCACATTTCTGCAGTTGCCCAAAATTTCAAAACCAGATACATAAATCTTTTCAGTATTCAATTTAAAGCAATAAAAACAAAATAAAAGACAGAAAAAACCTCTGTGCAAGAACAAAAGTTGGTGACATATTTGCTTATTAAGATATTGAAACAATCATAAATTGTTGATTTATTTCCTGTTGATCATTTACTTGTTTCAGTCATTCCAGAGCTACATTTCTTAGATGTGGCTGGTCGGTCTTTCCAGGACAACAATCTAGCAATGTCCAAAATCTCTTCAGCACATATCATTAGCATCAAAAATTTGACCTAAAAAAATAAAAACACTCGCCTAATGAGCCTAAACGACCACCTGCAATATCTACAAAGCATTTTTCACAAACTGGCACACAAGATGGATGCTCCATTATGTAACATCCAGCAAACAAGCACAAAGCTGTTGGCCAAAACACACAAACAAATGTCAACACCATGTTAGCACCAGATCCTCCACCAAGAGCCACCCTGCAGCAACCCACCCTGACAACAAACTGTCAGGACACAGTCAGCTTCACCCCCTCTGTGCTCTGCAGGCCAGACATGGGAGCATGCTTTAACCAATTACAAACCTGCAGGCACTTAACCGCCAACCCTCTTCTGTATTCTGGGTAATAAGGACACTAGTGACCTCTCACCACCAGCACACGCGCCACAGACCTCCAGTAAACATACGGAGGGTGGAACAGATGAGGTGATGGGTGCTTATATGAGTTGCAGATCTTGTGGGCGAAAGTGGCAACCTGATTTAAAGTATGTGAGAAAAGTACTTTCACACAGACGCAGCCACATCTCATCTACAAACACAGTAAACTGCTCCCAATAAAAATATGGCTGCACACAGAAACAGGTCAGATTTACAGACACACTACATGGGGTCGAATTTACATTCATAACTGCACATTTCTTATTATGATACAAGTGATACATGTGGTAACTGATTGACAGCCATAAGTCTAAGGTCAAATTTCTCCATCTGTTCATGTGGAATGCCTCCTCTAGCTTTCATCCCCTCCACATCTCCTCTGTTTCACTATCATACCTTCCCCACCAGCCAATGGACAAACAGTCTGAACCCTGAGGAGCTCAGACATCATGTTAGAAGGACAGAGGAAGGAAATCAACGCCTAACACCGAGCCTTAATCCAAAAGATGACCCCAAAAAACCCTCAATGAAGCAGGCGAGGACGGCAAGTCTCCGTCTCTCCTTCTAGCAAGTCATTTTAGTTCAGGTGCTGTGAGGTTAAGCCTCTGCGGCAGATAAGGATGTGCGTGTTTTACAGACACACAGACCTCGCCCGGAGGATTTACAGCCAGTGTCCTTGGCTGCAGACAGGTTAGGGTTACCGCCAGTCTTCAAAGATGTGACGAATCCGGTCTGGCTTTTCTTTTTTCTTTATGTACGTTTCCTGACAAAAATCATATCAAGTTAAAAGGGGCCTCAGGCAAAACTACTATCAAAATATTGATCTTGAACTTACATGAAACTTGAGATTTGTGAATCCTATTACACCGCTGTCTGCTCTGAATCACCGCCTGGTTATCTCTGTTTCATAGAAGCAGTTTTGTCATTACAGGTATGTCAGTTATTGTGTCAAAATAAGATCCTAGATGTTAAATAATCCACCTGATTTGCAGAGTTTAACTATTTTAGAGGAAATAAATGTGGAAAATGTGAAATATTTCTCATTTCTATAGAGAAATTTACACATCAAGACTCTTACTTTGAAAATGTATCCGCTCAGAGGACCTGCTTCACTGCTCTCTAAGTTGCTCTATTGATTTTTATGCACTGACAAACTGTCAATCAAGTTATCGGGTTGTTTGTTTTCTAGCCTATAAATAACACGTCTGCTGGGCTTCCAGAGAGGCTGATTTATTTACTTCATATCACAATATATCGAGCAATCTGTAAACACAACTCTGCATGTTGTGGCTGTTTTCTCATCCTCGTACAGAGGTTCAATGTCAGACTGCACAGGGGTGAAACAAGCACAAGAAAGGAGCAGGAGTTTTGAATTGCAGCCTTCTATGTATAGCATGCACGCAGACTCACACACTTAAATGCATGCACTAACACACTACACACACACACACACACACACCTCCCCTCTCACTCTCCCAGTCACTCTTTGCCCCTCTCGGTCGCTCTCTGCCCCTCTTTCCCAGCACTAGAAATAACTTCAAAGAGGGCTGGTAGCCTTGAGGAGAGAGGGAGCGGGATCCAGTTACAGCGGAGCAGCTGGGAGGGCCCTACAGGTGGGGCCGACACTCCACCTCCTGTAACATTATCGCCGTAAAGGGATCCCTCTGCTTCTCCTCTCAAATAATGAAGACTTCCTCCCTTTTGTCTTCTCCGCTGGGACTAGAGGAACAATTAGCCGAGCTAGCCCGGCGTCCATCTTTTCTTTTGGCAGTCAAAACCAAGGTAAAGGAAAAGTGTGATAAAAAAACAAAACATGGAACATCAGTGACATTTTTGCGATGTGAGGAATGTAACATCACTCTACACTTCTGGCGAATGAACTAATTAAGTGTGTTTGAAGACAGAAGCTTCTCCTCTGGGTAGGAAAACTTTTCCTAAAGTCAAGGGTGTGCCCTGAGCAAGCTTTGTGATGCGCGCCTCAGTGTGCAGTCATCATCTGTCTCTTTGCCCCCCCCCCAAACTACTCACTGTCCCCTCCTTAACCTTCCCTGAAAATCACCTCCACGCATCTTCATAGCAACGGGCAAAGCAAACAAGTGTCATGGTTTCAGTGTGAGCAGGGGACGCTGGCAGAGGACACCTAATATCATGTAAATGTCCTGATATGTAGCACAAGGCTCCGGGGTTGACAGCTTTAACACTGAGCAGGACGCCCAAGCTTGTGACTCTATTAACTCTCTGCGAGTGCATCCCGAAACCGTCAATGGCGTGTGTGTATGTGTGTGAACGCACACTCAAAAGTCTCCCTGGTGTCACTTTCAGCTCTTCAGTCTTTAAAACCCAGAGTGACACGAACAAAGGACGGGCCGACAAAGTTCAGGGGTCAACATTGGGCTGGATGCCACCATTTTGGAAAGAGAAGAAGGGGAGTGGAAACAACTGCCCCCCCTCCTCCTTCTCTGAAGAGATCACAGCATCTATGCGCAAAGATAAAGTAACAACAGCGAGCAAACATATTGTCTCCGTGTGCAAGAGGCTGCTGTCCTTATGAGGACAATTACAAAAGTAGGTGAACACGCGCATAAATTATTTGTCAGCATCAAGGTGCCACAGTGAATTCATTAGCATGACTAACAATGTAACAAGCAAAGGGAAATGGGGCTCATTAATACACAATTCTATACAGCAGCACACAACCACAGAGTTGCGAGTACACGTTTTCTTCTTCCCCAACACACAAGATTTCATTTACAAAAAGACAACTTCACTTTCTACGAAAAAACCCAGAATTACCATCTCACGGCTGTATGCCTCCGCACACCAGTCAAGCAAACATGGATGCTTCACACACATTTCCCCCCCGGCAGCACAGAAGGTCTCTCCAGTCAGCATAGTTTCAATGTGGCCACCCGGAATTAGAGTCACACTAGAGTAATGACCAAAAAATTGCTTTTGCAGAACATTGCATCACAGTGAAGTTGACCTTTGACCTTTTAGATATAAAATTTCATCACTTCATCATTATATCCTATTAGACATTTGTGTGACATAATTACACATGAATTATTGACTTACGGCCAAAAACATAGTGAGGTCACAGTGACCTTGATCTTTGAACTTCAACTACCAAATTTGTATCACTTTGTTCTTGAGTCCAAGTGGACGTTTGTGCCAAATTTAAGGTATCTCCCTCAAGGCGTTCTTGAGATATTGTGTTCATGAGAATGACACAGACGCAAGGTCTCAGTGACCTTGACCTTTGACCACCAAAATCTAATCGGCTTAATCCGAAATCTATTAATTCCAAGCGAATGTTGGAGCTAAATTTGAAGTAATTCCCTCAAGGTTTTTTTCGAAATATTGTGTTCAAGAGAATGAGATAGATGCAAAGTCACAGTGACCTTTGACCACCAAAATCTAATCAGGTCATTGTTAGGTCCATTAGTGCCAAACGTAAGGAAACTCCCTCAAGGCATTCTTGAGCAATTGCATTCATGAGAATGACACAGACGTAGGGTTACGGTGACCTTGACCTTTGACCACCAAAATCTAATAAGTTAATTATTGATTCCAAATGAAGATCTGAGCTAAATTTGAAGAAATTCCTTCAAGGTTTCTGTGAAATATCGCATTCATGAGAGTACGATGGATGCAAGTTCACAGTGACCTTTGACCATCAAAATCCAAATCATATCATCGTTGAGTCCAAGGGGACCTTTGTGCCAAATCTGAGGGAAAATCCCTCAAGGCATTCCTGAGATATCCAGTTCATAGAATAGGATGATCGGCCAACCCGAAAACATGCCTCCGGCCATGCCTATTGCCGGCGCAGAAGCATTAAAAAGAAAAACAACAATCATGAGGTATCGCAAACAACAAACACAGACACACACACACAAAAAAAGACAAACTAGAGACAAGACAGGTTACCAGAGCCCGAGGTAATGTCTTCAAAATGCTTGTCTAATCTTAAAAAAATGACTATTCAAACACATAAAACAGAGAAAAGAAACATCTTCACATCTGAAAATGAAAAATGTTTCTTATTTCTTGCTTGAGAAATGACTTGAAATGATGAATCACTCTGTTGTTCTTTCTAACCAATCAATTCAGTGACTCATTTCAGCACAACACAATTCATCACAACGATTTTCTACCATCGCTCAATACCACATTCAGTCTTTGTGCTGCTAGACTACGTCCACCTCCAGCACTGCTCCAAATATCAGTGGCATCCCCCTGTCCCAGCCCGCCCCGCTCCTCTTCAACCCTCACCATAAAACAAAAGTCACTACTTAATGAGCTATGATTAATGCCACTGCAGGATGGCCGGTGAGCCCGGGGAGGAAGGAGGGAGGCTGGAGGGTGCACATACCTGGCGCAGTCAGCCCCGCTCTGTATGTGTGCGTGTGTTAGAGGGCTGAGGGGTTGAGGTTGCTAAAAGTGGACTGAGGGGAGGATTGCAGTCATCAACACCTAGGCTCTGAGTGGCCTTTGATGTTGCGCGGCGTCTTTGATGGCCCTGGCCATGGAGGAATGCTGCTCGCCCTCCCCTCCCCGCCCGAAAAGCCCCCGGAGTTGTGGAATGCGGCGCAAGCTGCTGCTGCTCGGCCCGCTGGAATGGGATTAGAGCATAGGCCCATATTGCCCTCCTTCCCCTCCCTCGTCTCGCTCCCACCCTGCCCTCTGGAGTGGACAACATGGCGGCAACCTTGTCAAGACCCCAAAGTTTGGGGCGCTGGGAAGAAGAGGATTCCCAAGTGTTTTCGTGGTCTCAGCCATGAAGCAGAAAAGCTCAAACTGCTGCAGGTTTTCAGCTGGACACTACAGCAGCTTCATTCCCAAAAACATCATGTATCATACAAACACATGAAAGTTTTCTTTACTAAGAGCTTTAGGGCTACAAATAATGGTTATTTTCATTATCGATCAATCAGCAGATCATTTTTTTGATTAATCGGTAAACCATATTGTCTATAACGTCAGAAAATAGTGAAAAATGACAATCCCAATTTCCTGCAATGACTTCATTTGTCTCATTTGGTCCAACTAGCTGACTAAAGCCCAAAGATGCTCGGTTTACGGTCACATTAGACAAAAAAAGCTAAACGTTTTCACTAATGAGAAGCTAAAAAAAGGACAAATTGACAATTATTAAACAGACAAATCGGTGGATCAACTAATCAGTCATTTGTTTCAGCCAAGCAGCAACCCCCAGGGCTAAAAAATGAAGCCAACGCAGAAGTGCCAAAAAGTGCAGTACCTCTTATGTCCACTTGAGGCTGGCTCCAAAAGTGGGTCAGTCTCCAAAGACCCCCATGTTAAAATGCCCAACTTTACAGCAGAAATAAACATGTTTACAGCATCCTGTACATCCATGACAACTACACTGAGGGTGAATTTTTATTTAACTCACCCGTTAGTATTTTATTAACACTTAAGCTTGTGCATAATTCAAAGCGTGGTCACTGTGAGTGTCAGGCTATCTGCAAGGCGTTGCTACAGTCTGAGTCTGATCCACCCCTCGTTCCTCCACAACTTCACCCTCATTCAAATCACATATGGCTCCAAAATTCAAAGATGGCGATGGCCAAAATGGACATTTTTCCAATGCATATAAATCTTGATATAGCAAAATAAATGAAAAAAAAAATCATAATTATTATTCAAATTTGATGTTTCATGCGGTAAAAAGGTCCTTTGCTCAGTATGATAAATTTGGATAAAAGTGGTTACATCCTCACAATATGATTTCTCTAGAAGTCAGTCAGTGGATGATGTTACAGCTCTTTCTTCAACTCAGTGACTTTTCACCTGGAACAAGAAAAGGATTTTGCTGCAGCCAGTCTCCATGTGAAATTTTAGTATTTGGATTTACAGTATGTGGGAGCGGCGGCCGAGGTGGCCTGTGGAGATCAAACATGTTCAAGGCGAGCAGCTGGCCTGAAATCAAAAGCTGCACCACCTAAACCCTGATGGTTTGAGATATTAGATTAAGGGAATGGCAAACACTTCAGATGACCAAAGTCACTTGCCAAATTTGCACAGCGGCCCTGGCATATCAAAGTGGAGTGCCGCAGTACGGAATCAGAGTGACTGTGGACTCTCACACAGATATATATATATTCTGTACATGTGTGTTTGTGTGTGTGTGTGTGTGTGTGAGAGTTGCAGCGGGAGATGAGTGTTGTAATCCCAGCGCTCCTCAGTGGAGAGACAGACAGGGCTATCTGTAAAGGTCAGGTTCATATTGTCCTCACACACACTTAACTTAGTGAATGACCTTCCACACAACAACTGCACAAACAAGCCGTTTTGGCCGTGCGTGCCGGTGTCTGTCAGGGCGCGGCTAGACCAGGCAAGGCTGACCAGAACGCTGGCTTGCGCTGCACACAGTGTGTTTGCTGAGGATTGTAGGAGGAATGTGAACAGGACTTACAGTATATGCACATGTTCACACATTTAAATGAATGAGCGCACAGGCGGAGGGTTTCGTCCAGTCAGAGCAACTCCCCCTCCCTCCTTACCTCCACTTTCCCTTGGCCACAGGGTTTAGGGAGGGAGGGAGGGAGGCGAGGTGGAGAGGCAGCCAGCATTAGCGCTGGTTTCAGATTTCGGCCGCCTCTGACTTGTTTTCTTTAGGAAACACTTACTGCGGCTCCAAATACACCAGAGGAAGCGCTCACCTACATCACTTCCGGGTTGGATTGCTAAGGTCACGCTGCACTCCAGGGAAAAGACATAAAGAGTGAAGGCACCATTAGACCACATGAGGAATGCATTTAGTATCACCAGCAATTAACCTCATGATTCCGTTTCAAACGTACCGACCTTTAAAGAAAACATGGAAGAATAAGTGGCGAGGGGACGTTTGAGAGATTGATTTTCCTTCTGAAAACTGCCGCACGTAGAATCAGCCTCTGACACTTTCCCAAGTCTTTTCTTGGCTCGCTTGTGTCTCCTTTTTTATCCTCCCTGCCTCTCTCTGTCTCTCGCTTGCTCTCTTGGTTCTGTGAATGGCTGCACGATCACCTTTCATGACAACCTGGAGGGGGGAAACAGGAGTAAAGCTCGATCCAGGAGCTCAAGGCCCTCCGAGGAGCTAATGATATTCCAGAGGAAATGAGAATGTGAATAAACAAAGCCTGGGCCATTTCCAGGAATAATGTGATGGAGAAACATGTATTGGGTCGGAATCAGGGGCGGTTAGATGGAGAGAGGGGAGTCATCACTCGGCTTCCTGCTTATATTCCTTAAGGAAAGACCTTGGATGGCAAGAACAGGAGCACCGGAAGCTATTTGGATGTTCTCCAAACTGCTTTTGTCTTTGTTGTAGCTCTAAGGATAAGACACATGCAGGTTTTTCCATACTGCAGTGCGTACACAAAGGCTTATCAGAGCCCTCCTGATACACTGGCGTGGCCGATATCAGCCGATCTCTGCATGGTAGATTCGGCAGCCAATAAGAAACAAAGCGCATTAAAGAGATGTCAAAGCTATTGGTTGAGTGAACTTAGAAACAGTGTCACTGTTTGTCCACCAAAAATCACTAACAAACATATTTTTCATCTTTAAAATCTCCCTCTCAGCTCCACTCTTATTCTTCATTTACTAAATTTATAGGATCATTACAAAAAAATGTTTCATTATGTTACGTGTTTGTTAAAAATCGAGTATCCGGGAATACAATGTTTTATATATAATGTCAAATATCAGTATAAATTAGGCTCTACTATAGATAAGATTCAGATTCTGAATCAAAAATCAATTTCAATTCCAATTCAAAATCCAAAGCAGGATCAGTATCGACTGGCAGATCAGTAGAAAATTAATTCTGATTAGCAATTAGCCTTTAAGTTCCTTTAAGGCCAAACACGCAGTTCCAACGGCTTTTTCTGCTATTTATCGTCATTCAATTAAATTTGAGTTTTGGACTGCTAGTTGAACAATGTCGCCTTGAAGACAAGACAATGGGCTTCGAGAAACAGCTGAATGGTAAGATAGATTAATTGATAATGAAGGTCATTACTTGCTGTCCTAACACAGAGACAGTCAAGTCAGTCAAGTTAGCACACTTAGTAAACTTTTTAGGCATTATTTGGACTGCAAAGTCAATTAAACTTTAAAGTATCATCCAAACAAACTTCAAATAAAAACTTTAACATCATCAACAAAATGTCAGATGTTTCATTCAATCTGAAACTGCTCATTTTGGTAATTTAATTTTTAATGTAAAAGCACCTTTATATTAATTAGAGCTGAAAATGATGATGCCAGTGCCTATACCAGTACCCTTAAAGTGATATGGACAGTAATAGAGTACTTCATTTGATGCCCATGATGTGAATGGAATGGCGTGTAGTATAGCCATACAATTAAACATAGGAGCAATTGTGCGAGTACACCTGCACACAAAGCTAACTGTTAGCATCACACTGCTAATATTATAACCGTTATTAGCAAGAATCGAGCCATTTTCTGTCTGAGAGTGAGTTTGTTGGGACAGTTTAACAGCTTGGTGCTGATTGGTGGCCGCTGCTGCTGTGTTAGCTCATGCTAACCAGGCAGACATTGAGTGCTGAGTGTGTGTGGCAGCAACAGAAAGTTTGCTAGGACAGTCCTGGATCAGATGCAGTTATCGTTTGAGTCAGTACCCCCCTGTACCCTAAAGTTAAAGTATTTTTTGGTTATTCTGGAGGCCTGAGACACGAGCTATGGTTAAAGGCATCAGATGGACCAGTGGGCGAGTTTATTCCACCTGAACTTGAAAGCAGCAAACCATCTCTGCGTGTTTTCGGAGCCTCTCTCTGACCGGCGATCAGGTTAGACAAGTCCCTCTATTCAGAGCTACACAGTAATACCGATATCCCCAAAGAGAGGGAGGAGGTGGAGAAGGAGAAGAAGAAGAAGACGAAGAAGAAGGGGGAAAAAATCCTATCTGAGAGATTAACTCGCAGCACCCAACCGAGCCAGTCCTGGGTTCACTGGCTCACTCAGTCCTATCTTACCCACTAGCCTCTTGTTCTAAAGCAAAGCATGTCTTTGATACTCGACTAGAAGGAATCTGGAGGCGTTACAGGTTTCTTTTGTGCTTTGCGCTGCACAGAGAGTCTGTGTGTGTGTGCCAAGGCTGGGATTTCTTTTCTTTACCCCCCCCCCCCCTTCTTTCTTTTTCTCCCTCGTCCCTTTGCCTTCATCTCCTGCTCCCCTTCCCCCACCCTAAACACTAAATCAGTGAATCATAAACCTTTTCTCCCTTTTTTTTGGTCAGCATCACAAACTGTTAAAGCTCAAACTCTTCCTGAAAAAGTTTCAAACCCGCTGCACTTGGGGATCAAAGTGGCCATATTTGGGTGGTGACCAAAGGTGGTGACCGCGTCAGGAGGAGTTTGAAGGGTGGATAAGGGGTGGGATTTTGGACAGAGAAGGAGGGAGGAGGGGAGAGGGGTAGTTGGGGGTGTGTGGGTGAGGTTTGACTCCCCTTGGAGATTTTCTTAAACCCATTACATCAGCTTTTTTCTGCTTCATGGGCTCCAAGTCCGGGGCTTTTGTGAGGGTAGAAAATGACCTAAATTGACATTCAGAATGGTTGTGGTTGGTTAATTGTGGCCAGGCATTTTTGGCATAAATAAAACAAGATTCCAGAGGCCTTCTTCTTTAAGCCTTTTGGATATTCTGCTTCTTTGTAAGCATGGCCTCCAATGAATGTAAAGTGGTCATACCCCAAACCGTGTCAGCTTTCTCAAATATGCCTCGCAGATCAAAGGGGAGGGGAAGGGGTGCACTATCAGAACGATTCTAAGAAGTGATAAGAAAAGTACAATATCAAAGTGAGCAACTGCTCGACACCCACGCTGCAATTCGGCTTTTTAAAGAAACTTCCACAGTGCTGGAATTTCTGCTTTTTGAGTGGCCAGAATATCAGCCTGCCTCGGCTTTGATCCCCACAAAGAGGCTGTCAGAGCGGCACATCCGCCTGCTGTGGCTCTCCTTTACTTAAGTGCACGATTTTCTACGTATATGATCGCAGAAGTTGACATTTTGAAAAAAAGTGGTCAACACAAGCTTTTTTTCCCAACAGAAGGGAGAGCAGATCAAGAGAAAAGTGTGAAATAAGAAATGATGCAGCAGTCCTGCTAAGCTCTACCCACACATTCTAATCAAAAGGCTTCACAATGCCTGGCCTAAAAAACATAAAAGAAAAAGGAGAAATTCAAAAGAGGCCACTTGCTGGTGCCGGGCAAACTGATCAGCAGCACATAGACTGTCAAAAGCTAGTGGGAATGTCAAAAGCACCACTGATCTCTCTCTTTCTCCCCTAATGTGATCAAACAGGGGTTCGTTCCCTGGAGGAGGTCAAAGAAAGAGAGGGAGAGAAAGTGAATGGGAGCTTTGGTGCACCGTAGGAAGCCGGCCACCAGCAGCACAACCAAGCAGTGTGCACAAAACAGCACGCTGTCTCTCAAGCTTTCTTCCAGTCCCACGGCGAAAAAGAAGAAGAGTGGGCCGAGGAGGAAAGAGTGGTTGGGCAAACAGTGAGGGGTAAGGGCTCAAAGGGGCCTGGTTGCCCGGGTGAGGGGGACCCGCTGCTCCAAAAATGTCCACATCAAGCGTCCGGCTTTGGGCCAGGCCCCTCAGAGGTGTGCTCCCAGTGCGCTCGGAGGTCAGTGGCATGGACAAAAGGGAATGAAACGGGCCTACCCTGGCAGAGCAGCTGGGCTCAGGGTATAGAAGCTTAGGACTTGAGAAGAGGTGTGTGTACAAGTGTGTATGTGTGTTTTTGTTGGAGGATGAAGAGGTAAATGAGAGAAAGCAAGCACATGATGAAGTGCACGTTGAAATCTCTTGACACATCCAACATCCTGTTCCTTGAGTTACAAAATGGGAGATAGTGCTAGTTCCAGAAGTATTTTTCCCCAACTGTAAATTCTCAATTTAAAGTTTTCTTTTTATGAAATGTTCAAAGTTCCCAACCCAGTTGCCAGAAAAAAAATGTTGGCATTGTACATTTCTGCAAATCACTAACATGTTACATTTGTACATTTCATACGTATCATCTCAATGTTTCCAAAGGGATGTCGTCTATGAGCGGCTTTGTCATCGGGTGGTGGAGTGGCTTGGCAACTCCTGCCAAGCTTCACACCACTGATCGTGACCAACAAACAACAAAACCAGTTGTTTTTCAGCAAGTCGTTGATTAATTTCCAGCAGCTTTTCAGCCACCAAGCGTGTTTAGTGCCATATTTTAACCGGGCATAGCGCCATGAAGAGTGGTTGTTTATTACCAAGACACTGATGGCTTCTCCAGCCATGACTGTGCCCCCAAAACAGTTTCTTTAAGCCCAAACATGATCTTTCCCAAATCATAACCAAGTAGTTTTTGTGCCTAAACCTAACCACACATTAACCACAGGGTATCCACTACATAATAACCTACAAATGTAACATATCCGTGGTTTGCAGAGATGTTCAATGCCAACAATTTTTTCTGGTGATTGGTGATGTTGCACAACACAGACACACAGGGGCGTCTTGGATGAAGATACTATATTTTCATGTTTCATGTTATGAGTATCAGTTTTTGATCACTAAAAACAACTGAAAAATGTTGATTTTTCTGTCAGTTTGGCATGTCTAGCTCTAAATACTACACTACCCATGAGCCTCAGCCCCTGTTGCCATGAAGAGGACGCCTGTCACAGAAAATGGGAACAAAACAACACAGGACAGTTGCTGAATTCATCCACAATTGACCCACAATCCTAAACAGAACTGATTTAAATCGCCGAGTGTTCAATCACATTTCTACAAACCATAATCTTTAACTTCTGAAAGCTATTAAAAAGATACACAACAGAAGTTGAAGCTCAGTGACTGGATGTTTACCCCGCTGCACTTTCCTTATTTTTTGACAAACAAGGTGTGTGCCTTTGCATTTTTAATCAAAGAGCCAGATTTTTTCCAACACAGTTGCTCCTCATTTGTACTGATGATTCAATTGGGAGAGTTTATTTCCCATCAAAGGCCTGGAAACACTCCAGCTGCGAGTCATCTAACACTGTACGCAGATTTTTACCTCCAGAATCTTGGATGCTCGACATAACTCCCCCTAGATATCCAGCTCTGTACTTTTCTTTCCTTTTTTATGGCAATTTAAGTTACCATAACGATACAGCCACACCTCCTCCCTCTGGCTGCTTGAAAAACACAGTGCACACACACACACACAAACCAACACACTCACTCACTCACTCACTCACTCTCCCTCCACACACACACCAATAAAAGGGGGTGGGGTTGCAGTGGTGATCGGACAAACACTGCTCTTGGAACTCTGCCGAGCTAGGCTATTGTGCAGGCGCGCGGTAAAGAGACAGAGAGAAAGGTTGGGGAGGGGTGGGGATGGGGGGGTGGTGGCGTTGAGGTTGCTTCAATAGCTGGCTCCATCAGTGGAGATAAAAAGCAGAAAGGTGCTGGGCCAAGTTGAGGCCTGGCCGAGGTGCGGGAAAATGATTTGAGGGGAAGGACTCGCAGTGGCAGGTGTTAGCAGGTGAGGCCAGGTCAGAGAAAAGATGTGTTTGTGTAAGTTTGAGATGAGGCTACTCCAGTTTGGATCCGGTTCCAGTTGGTAAAACACTTTGTTCAAATCAGAGTCTACACAATCTAATCAAATCTTTCAGTATTTGAATGTCAATGTTTGAGTTATAGTCCTTAAATATACGGATGATTATTTTTTTGCTTCATGTTTAAAGCGAAACCTGAATAGATTTGATAAGGGATTTGAAAGGCTTTGGGTGTAAACAGATTCAACACTGAATCCAGATTTGGTAAAATGCTACTGAACCCGAAAGCCTCGGGTTGAGTCAGAACTACTTTCTACCAAAGAAATAGTCCCCTGTAAAAGCAGTTAACAGCTTGATATGTGGATTATCCAAAGAAACATTGTCATAGTCAAATTCATGTGGAGGTTTGCAGTTTGGGGGAGCAGACCCTTTTAACTGTGAATTCCCCTGTATCTGAAAAGGCCACATAATACCCAAAGTTATCTTGCGTGCACCTATCCTTTTACTAGTCACCTCAGGGCCACATGGGCCGAAGGTCTGGGTGTGGATCCATGTCACCCGGCCATTCAATCCCCCTCATCTCCAACCCCGTCAAGCCACACCACCGCCTGAGGACAGGGTCTGTGGATTTCATACATTCCACTGTGGGAGGGGATACGCTTTAGATTCTCCCACTTAAGTGGTTTTGATTTTCGGGATTTCGTAAGAAGTCGCCTCTGAGAAAATTGAATTTAAAAAAACATGTAAAATAACATGCCCCGACCGCCATTAAAACAAGTTATTTAGGACAACGGGCGTGTAAACCACCCTGTAAATATTACCACAACATCAGTGGCAATTACAGGCGGAGAAAGTGGCATAAACTAGATTGTCATGCCTTCGTCACTTCACCCCCTTGCAAAGCCTGCACCTCCCCAAAAATGCATGTCTGAGCCCTGGGCGACAGAACATTTCTCTTTCTGCTGCAGGAGCAAAATAAATAGTCCACATGACGGCAAGGGGAGAGAAAAGTAAACTTTAATTGGTGTGGAAATAATTCCATCACCATATAGCTCCCTATAAAGGGCGATTTGTTCTTTTGATCACCCCAGAGAGTGTTTATGAAGTCACTGTGGGATCAGCCTGGGCCCAGGGGCAAGGCCAGCCACCAGAATTCCTCCGAACATTTGTTTAGCAGCAGGCCGAGTGCAGAGCGCTGCACAAATGCAGTATTGTTCCTCCTGTTCTCGCTGGTCGCGCTGCCAGAGGTAGGAGCTGACGGGGCCGGAGAGTGAAGGGGAAGCAGAGTTGCGGGGTCGAGGGCTGGGAATGAGCAGACCCTGGGGATAACCGCCGCTGAGGAGTTAAACATCAAACCCGCTTTACACACATGCACTTCCTGCCATCGGCGTTACCGGGACCACTTTGAAAAGGTAATGGCCAACCTCGAAAGATCAGGTCATTTCACAGTCGAGAGGGCTGTTCCATCGCTGAGTGGTCAGAGCTCTCCCCACCCTCCCTTCCTCTACTCTCTTCAGCACGTTGTGGCTTATAAATTATACAATCAAAGCCAACAAGTTCCTCCCACATCCATGCCTTTGTATGGGGATATTTGGAAGAGATTTATCTGCCCAAGAGTTCATGACTCTAGTGTTATAAACCCCTAGGGATCCATGTTATTTGATTTGTTTTTTATTAGAAACAAGGAACCACTTAGCTGGCTGTAACCTCTGGGGCATTTGGCTCCACATCTAAGAGGATTGTAGGTTGCAAGCCCTTTTCTGAAAAGGGACAGCCATGGCAAATACTGCCTCTGGAGATGAAAAAGTTACCATAATTCAGACAGGATGTCACAAAAGTGCCAACTAGAGCTTTCTCTGGGAGCCAAATGTTGAGTGCACAGGAATTTGCAGATTTGACAATAAATACGAGCTGTGCAATGTGGCAGAATTCACTTTCCCATATTAAAAAAGTGCGGTTTTGAGCTGATTTATACCGCAGTGTGATCATGTGATTTATTTTTAAAGCCCAGTCTGCAGGGGCACTTACTTTGAGCCTGCACCTCCGTGTTTGTATAGAACAGCGAGGCATTTGTTGGGCTAGACTTTGTCTCTTTGACAGGCAATACAGACCCTTTTGAAACTCATAATCAGCGTGGTGAAAATATTAAAAGGACAGAGGAAGACGAAGGGTCAAGGAAGGTCTGCCTGTCGCTCCTTGAGCCAAAATTAACATATGCCTCACCATGACACCTTGAAGATGAATACCTAATACTGAGGATCCAAGGATGATGAAAGCTAAAAGAGGACGAATGCATATTCAAACAGCCTGGCAAGTCTGGCCTATTTTTGCATATGAAATTCCATTGCAACTAAGGGTCGGGACCTCTGGGTCCTTAAGGAAAGAATGTGTGACTTGAAATGGGAGACCAAAAGGGCTGCTCGCATCCCCTGGCCCCCCAGCTGGGAGGACAGCATATGGATCAAAGAGGCTCTGTGAATCTTCAAGAGGAGCGATTGGGATAAACTGGAAGGGCATGTGAAGGGTCTGGGAGAGCTCTCACTCTTCATGCATTGCGTGTGGAAGCCCCATCTTCTCCTTGGACCGTTTACAGCTTCTCCTTGTTTCGTTAATAATTTAAAAAAAAACATGAAAAGACCACAGCTAGCTTCAGCCATTAGAGTCCCCAGGGCGCGCTGCTAGCATGTTGGAGGGTGAGTCACACAGTCCAGTGAGCAGTGTGTTTACCTCACGTTTGTCTTGGCCGGCTGTGCGGTGCTGTGTTAGCGCAGAGCGAGGAATGATGAAACCTCTTGTGACAGCCATGGCGGCTCCTTCCCTTCTGAAACACCCTCCTGTACTTCACTAGGTGAGCATGACACATGAAGGCAGCATCTGCACGCTACATCTCAGCTAGGAACAAGCTAACAGTTGCCCATAGTCAAAGCTTTGCCACTGTTTATAATCTCTTTTCTTGTCAATTCTGAACATCTGTGCTGAATAAAAGCTTAAAATCCTTTGATGAATGGAACATGAAACCTCAGTGAAACACGCTCATACCAAACCCATCTAATGTGCATCCATAAAGGCACTGAACACTTAGCATCCCATAGGGCTGCCCTCAGGATGTGACTGATATAGATTTGTGAATGGCTATGTCAATATTCCATGGTATGGTAAATAGGGGTGGGAAAGAAAATTGATTCACTTAAGTATCTCAATTTTTTAACGATTTTTTAAATCTTTTTTAAATGCCTGAACTGATGATACAAATGTTCGGTCCCTCTGGACCTTCCTGATGAATATTTACTACTCTTAACGAAGGTCTAGAGGGACTCGAACATCACTATAATCAATAAATTGCAATGCTGAACAAGAGCAGTGTGCGGGACCCTATTTTCTCAAGACTCAAGAGATACTTTCCAACACACCTGAGTAGATATAGATCAATGTGGAGGTGGAAATAAGTTGCACCTTTTATTATGATAGTCTGTAAGTAACATGATGTCATATCTGATTCAAGAACTATGCAAGAAAGCAGAAAATGGCGGACAGTCCAAGGCCATGGACCTTCAGCTGCCTGAAGGGCAACCTGAATTCAGCGAGCCCAGCACAAACTCCCCACTGGATCAGCAAACTTTCTGTTGCTGCCATTACACAGATTAGACCCAGTCCACAGTGAACCCTGACGTTTAGGTTTGTACAGCCTGAATTCAGGGTGCTACAGCCACCACTAAAGGTCCATATCCAGAGGTTTCGCCCCCTCTCCACCTGGCAAATAGTGTCCTAGCAGCGGAGAGTGAGGAGGGGGGGACCACTGGGTTAGCTAGCTACTTCTGATCTCATTTGTGGGCTAATAGATAGAGAGAAGTAGAGAAGGAGAGCAGGGTGAGAGGCTGAGCTAATCAATGCACCGAGTGCAGCATTACAATGTGCTCAATGTTGACATTGTGGCAGCCGCTACAAATAAATCAAAGTATAGGAAACACCACACCGTTTAAGTTAACTTCAAAAAGTGTTTTTTTTTATTCTAACATTCATGTATATTTGAGTAAGTAATTAAGTAAAGTATATTTAATATAGCACCTTTCACAGAGCAAGGTCACTAAGTGCCTCACTGGAATAAACTGTTAAAAACAGGAACATAAACCATATGATGTTGCTGAAAGAAAGACTGACTGACATGTGGTGTATGTTTCTGGAAATATGTCTTATGATACAGACTCTCTACAAGTGTAAAATGTAACTTTTTCTTATGGTTTTAGTACATAAAAATCGCAATACAAATCAAATCAGCACCCAAGAGTTGTGATAGCATAGAATCAGGAGGAAAGCATATCATCCCAGCTCTTATGGTAAATATCTGCAAAAATAAGAGTTTAAATATTTATCTTTTTATTTAATGTGGTGTCCTTGAAACACTCACAGCTCATCTAAAACAGTGGGAAAAACTATCCAGATCATGTTGTTTTAGTAAGTTAGCACAGATGCAAGGCAGAAAATCCACCATCTCCAAACCAATTATCCAGCTAACCCCATAACCATGTCAAAACATCCAAACACAGGCAGGAGATATAGTCGGTGCTGCGGGGCCCTTGGCTCCCAGCTACACTTGTGTGTATAAGCGTACCTGGCATGTCACAATAACAAGAGCTGGTCAAAGGCAGAGAACAGAGCATCTTTTGTAGGCAGAACCAGGACGACCAGCATCCCCTGTCGGGCTTCTGCCCCTATGAGAGAGCTGAAGTCTCCCGACCTCCAGCACCTAGTCTGCCAGCCAGCCAGGGCCCAGCCCGGAGAAGCCTGTCATCACTACCACAGAGGCCTCTATTCATCCCCGCAAAGACAAAGCCAAAAGTGTACAGCAGACATCCAAGGCATCCCAAGCATCCAGATATCAACCAGCGATATCATTTTAGGCTTTTGTGAGGCCGTGCTTTGGTTTACCCGCCGCTCTGTCCCCATCATCCCCGCTCTGCGGCCCCTCCACGTCAAGGATTTGGGGTGCAAGGACCTCACATGTGCTGCACATCCTCGGGGCAAGGTACCACACATAGAACTGGTTGCTAATTAGAGACATAATTAAAGATTTGAGCAAAGTCATGACCGATTTTAAATTTGCTTTCCACCTGGTGTCAGTTATAGGTTGTTATTGGGTGCACATGTCCTGCAGTGGTAACAGCAGTTTCTCTGAAATAACCAGATGCACAACTGGGGTGCGTTCAACATGAAAGCATGCACTAGCTTTGCATTTCTCAACAAGCTCCCACTGGTGGCGTGTGATACATCCATAGTAAAAAGAGAGCACTAACGTATATACAACAAGTGTTTCAGCCATCAACACGTCATGGAACTCTTTTTGCACCATTAAGCACAAATTTAAACCTCAATAAATTATTCAGACAGGTCAGAGAGAGCTGCACGGTCAACTCTGCCACACACTGAGCATAATGTTTTCCTGTTGAACATGGCTCAAGGTGAATGGCTTGAGCAGTGCCAACAGGTAGGCAAAGAGCACCAGGTAACAAAGCTTGAACTTGATCATCAAACCCAGAAAAAGAAAAAGATTTCTTCTTGCACTTGTGTCACTTTTGTGTCATGACGTAAGAACAGGAACAAAACAGGTATGCAGGTGTTTAAATGACAGCGAGGCGCACATTGTTCAGTGGTCACACTGCCATGTTCCCATGTCAGACCCTTCCGGTCTGGCCCTCCTCTGGCCACACTGGGCCCCTGAACTCGGTGGTGAAATCTCCACCTGCTGATAGCATCAGCTGCCCCGCCGCTCCCCCCTACCCTCTACCCCCTTCTCTCGGGCATGTGTGGCGGCCACTGATAAAAGAACTGTAGATAAGAGGAAACACAAGCTGTGATGAGGAACACATTGCCGCCAGGAGAACAGAACAGAACATCAGCCCGGTGGAAAGGAACAAGAAGGAGAGAGATAGAGGGAGCGAAGGAGGACGAGGCGGAGAGAGAATCTGAAAATGATTAAAAAGGAGAACATTGGGTAGAAGAGAAAAATCTGTTGTGTGTCCCCAGGCTAAAAAAAAAAAGCAGTGAGGAGGAGGTTCTGTCAAACAAAAGTGAACAACAATAAATACGGGATGGTTGAATAGTTAAAGGTTATTCTTTACGGTGTATTTCTGAACCCAACCAGCTCCTTGTGAGATTCAGGATGCATGCGGTTTGTCGAAAAAACAAACAAGACGTGACTGCAATCAAGATCGCAGACAAGTACCCATAAATACGACATGAGACGTAGCATAAATACATAGTACTGCGTCCAAACAAGAATATTACGGTACAGAACATTGTTTTTCTTTCGCAAGCACTACTCCAGTGTTTCTTGTGCAAGAGCTTGAGGGAGGTTGTGAGACCTTCTCGCCGTTGCTGGGTTAAAAACACTCCTCCTATAAAGACAAAAATGCACATTGAAAGGTAGTGTATTAACACTGTTTCTGAGAAATAGGAGACACTAATAATATTGCTTGCAATAGTCGTGCAGCTCAGACTACCAGCAATCACAACCTCCATCAGCTGATAAACAAACCAATCCTCCGCTGTTTCCAGTTCACTTCTCTGGAAAACAAGAGTGAATGTAAATAAATCTGAGCTGTCGACACAGGCTGAGAGTGGAGGGGACAGGTGCCACAATGACACCAGCGACCTCCAGGGGGATGTATGCATCCCATAGCGGTGTCCCCTTTCAAGATGGACACCGAAGGGGACAAACCAGTTGGTCCACACCCAGGGGTGTGAGCGCAGCAGCAGGTCACAGGGCTACAGCCAGAGAAACGCACGCTGCTCAGGCTACATTTAGCATGCATTGTTTTGGGATATTTAGGCATATCAATGCATTTCAGTCCCTCCCATGCTGAACAGACAATATCTCAGCGTGTTGAAGAATAAAAATCACTTCTGGTTCTCTCTTAGTTCTTAATTTCCCTCCTCTCTTCCTTTTTGGGGAGAAGTGCTCCCTTTTGGAAAAAAAATTAGCTTTCTGCTCCTCTGTGCTCACCGTAAGCAGCGCTGGACACAAGCAGCATTGGCATGCTTAAAATGTAAACTAATATATATAGCTCAAAAGAATCTATTAGCCTGCGTTTGACCAAGTACGCCCCGCTCCTGGCTAGGCTCCCTCCTATTGGCTTGGAGTCAACGTAAAGTGTCTTGCTAATCCAACAGTTGTCTGGCTGCGCTGAAAGTCACCTCTGAGTCCAGCTCTAGCATTCGTGTCAGGAATCCACAGGCTCTTTGCATACCGAGCGGCCGGATATCCTCTAGTTAAAGAGGGCCCTCTAAGCCAGGGCCATGTGTTGGTTGACTGGGAAGGGTGACAAGGGGTAGGGGTGTTTTCTCGGGGTGGTGGCTGGGATGTACAGGCAGTGCTTAAAAGGCCTTTGGAGTGACATCAGCATCACTTTGAGCCGACACAAAACGGCAGAGCGAGAGCGGGCTGCTCAGGTTCCATAGAAACCAATCCATTTTGCAGCAGCTCCTCGGAGCCGTGCACCGCGCCAGCTAAAAGTGCAGTTGCTCCTGCACTGAGCCTGTGGATCTGTGCATCTGTGAATGGCTTTTGTGTTGCTGCCGGGGCAGAACAAAGTGAGTTCAGGTTACTGCACTCCTCCCGTTATTGGCCCACATTGTCTCTAATTATTCTAGCAAACATTGACACAGCATGTGTGGTCTCACATTTATACCCCCTCCCCCCTCCCCTCCCATGCTTAACAGAGTGAGAGAAGACAGAGAGAGAGAAAGAGAGCAGAAAACAAGACAGAAAGAACTTATGAAAGGGAGGCAAGGAATGACGGGACAAAGAAATGTACTTGCATTCACTGTTTTGCGCTTCATTATGATGCAATTATAAGTGAAATTGCTTTAAGCTGCACTGAAAGGCTGCGTTTGTTTTCTTGTTTTCGAGCCTGTGAAGACAACGCAGTGTATACTCAGGGGTTTCTCCTCACCTTGCTCCCATGCCGCCTCAACTGGTGAGAGAACAAATGCACCATGCCAACTCAAGCTTTTAATACACAAGCAACCGAGACCAACCAGCAGGGGGTAGAGTGCAAAACGATCAAGTTTTTCTAGGATGCAATAACCAAAAACAGAAAACAGCCACAACTTTAAAGCTCAATCCCACACTCTAATTTGAATTCTGAAGCTTTCCCGTTGCCGGGGCGCTTCTAACTCCGGCTTTTGCAAAACAATAATTATGACGAATGTATGCATCAGTAGCTTACCAAATCCTCTGTCCATGAGCTTAGCTTGAGGCAATGCTGCAGAGAAGCTGACCCAAATATGCTACATGTGGTTTGCCAATAGGAAATGGCTTAAAGTTAGGCACAAGGATGGTCTGGTGTAAAATCAAATCAGGAAAATATAGAAATGGTCTGAGCAGGCCAGCTTAGTTACTGTACAATCAACGCTGACCTCTTGTTAGCGTCTGGTAGCAGTGCTATAGAAAACCTGAGTGGAGTGTGAAGCCATTACTGTAAAATTCCCATAAAAGCCTTCCTGTGAAGATCTACTGCAGATTTTCACTGGAAGCCATTAGAGCAAATGGACTGACTCATCTGTTAGGAAGTACACAACATTTGCAGTTTCCTCAGATGGGTTTTGATCAGTAACAGTGGATTCAGATTGTTTTAATTTTACACCTCTCCTCTGAGATTTGATAAGATCATCATGTTCTGTCAGCTCAGATTTGAATTAATTATATATTTAAACTGCCATCAGGATCAGCAGCCTGCTGTACCTTAACGAGAGAACATGAGAAGTGTGGTGCTTGCAGGCATCTGAGCTTCATTCACCCAACTGTGTGTCAAGACTACAGAACTGCACAATGCCACTCGACTATACAACCCAGTGGAAAAATGTTTTTCATTTCTGCAAATCACAGATATGTTACATTTGTACATTATTCTGCAGCATTATTTTGTTTCTCAGCAACGCTCTTGTGAAGATGGGGTCAGCTTTAGGTACAAAAACCACTTGGTTATGGTTGGGAAAAGATCATGTTTTGGCTTAAAACACCCGCTATTGGTGGGACAAAAGCTGCTGGAAAAACAGGCATGAGTTGGTAAAAAAACACCTAAGTTTGGTGTGTCAAACAGCGCTGGGAAACGTCGCAATGTGTCCCTCAAAACACCCAAGTTCGGTGCCACAAATACAAATGGGAATGCCGCACAGAGTGGCCAAAAAACAACCAGTGTTGTTGATTATTTGTCTCAAACAGTGGTGTGATAAGCGCCAGATACGATACATGTTGTTATGGAGCAGATGCGTTGAAACCACTTGGTTATAGTTAGACAAAGACAAAGTTTAAGCTTGAAGTACACGTTTTTGGGGGCACAATCCCCGCTGGAAACGCAGTGATGACTCATTAAAAAACAGCTGGTTTTGTTGTTCGTTGGTCTCGAAGTGCTGTCTGCAGCTTGGCAGCCATCTTGCCATGGTGTCTCGCATCCACCATCCCTCCACCTCCCAATAACAAAGTCAGTTCACTTTAGAATTGTTGATATGCTACGTATGAAACGTTATACCTATAACACATACCTATATTATGTCCAGGTGGTGCCCTACAGTCCTTTCTATCCCACAGATAAGGTTTCTGTCTGAATGCTTCTGCTAACACCCACAGTCAAATTCCAGACTAGCTGTTTTCATATTTACGAGACAGATATGAAAATGTTATCAATCTTCTCATCCAACTCAAGAAAGCAAATAAGGGTATTTACCAAAATGCTGAACTATCCCTTTATTGATACTTGGGTAAAGTAAATATTTGAGCTGTATTTATTGCATAAATAATTCTACAATATACAAATTTCAGATCCTCCTGCAGCTGTTATATGACAGAGAACTTCCATCCGCCTGGTGAGGCCACTATCCAAGTCTCAGAGCCACATCCCTGGGATGTGTTTACTTCGAAATGCCTGCGGGATGCATGTCACCCCCGGGGTGACAATTTGACTTTGTCACATGCCTGTGGGATGCAGACGGAATAGCAAAGGGCTGTATTGGCCCGTCTTTTTCTGTCATTCCCATCTTCTCCCACTCGATCTCTCCTTTCTCTCAAAACAGCATTCTGAGAAACTAGATTCCTTGACATGTCCAAGGACAAGTTATCATTAGCGAGCCAAGTGTGTTTGGACAAACTGCCCAAACGCTGCCAAGCAAAGAATAGCCAACATCTCCTCGGTGCCTTTTTTCTTTCTTTTTTACAGTTGCTAAAAATGCAATGCTCAGCTTTTACGGTGACATATGACAGAAGCATGAATCTGGATAAACAGAGAAGGGGTGAGACTGAGAGAGCGCAGTGACACTAGCAACAATGTGCTGCATCTCGACACACACAAAACAATTTGATTGTTCCTTCCTATTGTTCCTCATATTAGTGAACTTTAATCAGAGTTTGAGAAAAAAGTATGCTGAAAAAAAAAAAAGAAATACCTTGACATTTGTTCCTGTCAGCAACATGCAGGGGTAATGAGGGGCGCACAGATGGATTGTAAAGGGACAGAAATGGGCACAGCTGGCCAGGAGTAATTGTCCTGACCTTTTCATATACACTGATGTTCACACTGAGCCAGGGGAGGATTGGAAGGTGGAGGGGTGGGTGGGGTAGCAGGACTACAGGAGTGCGGAAACAATCTGCATGACAGAAAATGTCATATCCATTAACCGAACTGACTGCAGCGCTCAAGATATTGTCCAGACACATCTAATTCATTTGCAGTGAACAAGAGCCGCCCTGCAGTAGAGAAGTATGTAAATATGCCCGTCTGTGATTTTACTTGTCTATAACGTTCTGTGAAGTTTAGTTCATTCAAAACACACCCAAAACACACATTAAACACACATTAAACACACATTAAACATGGCTTAATAGAGACAATTTCAAACTCAAGTACACAAATCAGCTTCACTATAACTCGCAGCATCCACAGACAAACACCCCACAAATACAACATGCTAACGTTATTAGCACAAGCCTATGGCATTTTACATTATATAAATTAGCCTAGCAGCTAGCAGACTTTTCCTCTTCTCATATGAACCCAGGGACAACAGCAACATTTAACAAAGGTAACTTTACAGAATTCAGCTCCATTACAACTCACAAGGTTCACTAACAAAACAACTGTCTTATACTAAACACGTTTTCCAAACAAATATAACACGCTAATGTTATTAGCACAAGCCTATGGCATTTTACATTGTACAAATTAGTCTAGTGACGAGCTGAGATTTCCTCTGCTGATATGAAGCCAGGATACATCACACACAAGAACTGAAATACTGTTTTGTGGGGGCTTTATTGTCTTCACAATGCCGTACCTACGGCGTAGGCATGGCGTTCATTTGACGCAGAAGTATAAATCCGCATTACCCTGACATTCTTACCCTAACCCTAACCAGTCTTACTCCGCTTGCCTAAACCTAAACAGGGAGGGATGGTAGGACGGGCTATGCCTTTGCCATCGCAGGGGGAAAAAATGGCAATCAGGTGTCCTGTTTCCATCACAGGCAATCAGAGCTGGAGCCAATAAATACCTGCGAGTTATTTGTCCCAGCAAACGAATGCTGATTGCAGCCTTTCCCAATTAAGACAAACGCCAGACGTTGGTGGCTGTTAGTGGGTTTTTGTCCAATGGGAAAAGGGCATTAGAGATCCACTGTATATGCTATATTGTATAAATTAAGATGCCTCTGTGGGTTACCTCTAAAGACATTATTTGTACAATACGGTATTGTCCCCATAGTGAAATTTGTCTTAGACTCAGGAGCTAATCCCATTCACCTAATCCAATATTTTCATCATCCTATAGTGCAGCCAGTGCAAACTCAGGGTAAGGAAAGTCTACATTCAAAGTCGTATAGAAGATCCAGTCTAGACACTCTAAACTGTTCTGCTTTGAGAAATGACATCCTGAATCACAGCTTTCCTTGAGTGGTTTTCTAGGCTGCTTTGTACGATGTCCCATGGTGCTTTGTAGAATATCTGTGGCTGGAAGGTTTAGATAGCCGTTGTTCACCCACACCATGAAGTTCAATTGCAGTTCTCACCCAACAGCAGCACTTTAGACGTGCTGTGCACCTGCAAACTGACACTGAAATAAACGCAATGTGATCGTTAACTCACAGCAGGCCTGCCTGCTTCTTTCACTGCTACACAATATCAGTGTGGATACAGTTATGTGAAACTGTTGGCCAAGACTGATCTTGTTCATGATGCTCCGCAGCTCATTCGCTGATGATGCTCTGCATCAGGAACAGGCTCCAGTGTTTAACCGAGTGTAATTGAGCATTTTAACAGCTGGCATATTCGCAGCACATCAAGCTGGAGTAAATATCAGAACTGCAAATTAAACTGGCTTCATGAACTCGTTTCAATCAATTACCTAAATTAGTTATGAATTAAAGCAATTAAAATGAACAGCACAATCTGTGAAGTGCTGCTTGTTCAGTCACACACATTAAAGGGACAGTTCACCCCAAAATCAAAAACACATATTCTTCCTCTGAACTGTGGTGCTATTTATTAATCGAGATTGTTTTAGTGTGACGGAGATATCGGCCGTAGAGATGTCTGCCTTCTCTCCAATTAATAGAGCTAGATGGAACTCAGCTTGTGGTGCTCAAAGTGCTAAAAACAATACATCTGAAAAACTCAACAGCAATGACCTTGTTGTGAGCAGTTTCATGGAGGAACTACTTTCTTTCTATTGAACTACACCCACCAAGCATAGCACCGTGCACAAGGAAGCATGCATCAACTGCTAGCTCACCACAAACCAATGAGCTAGCCAACATTATAGCCCAGCCTAGGAGGACGCCATTAATGTTTACATGTTTCACTATCACAAGCATGAGCTCTTTCCATAAGTAGATGCACGCTTCCTTCTGCATGGTGATACAGTTGCTGAGTGTAGTATGGCTGGTCTACAGCTGAAAACTCTAACACTCAGCAGCTCACACCAAAATAATCTAAACTGATAATTAGCACTATAGGTAAGAGGAAAAATATGTATTTTTGATTTGGGGGCAAACTGTCCCTTTAACCTAACCCATTAGATTTAATCTCCCCAGGGTGTCAGCGTGGGTTTCCTCCAGGTGCTCCAGCTTCCTCCCACAGTCCAAAGACATGCAGGTTAATTGGTGACTCTAAATTGTCCGTAGGTGTGAATGTGAGTGTTGTCTGTCTCTATGTGTCAGCCCTGTGATAGTCTGGTGACCTGTCCAGGGTGTACCCTGCCTCTCTGGGATAGGCTCCAGCCCTTCACAGGATACTGTAAGTGGTTACAGAAAAATGAATTGTTTCGGGCATTTTACAGACCGAACCATTAATCAAAAAACAGACGATCAACTGATAAAGAAAGTAATTGTTACTTGCAGCCCAGCATAAAAACCTTTGGTATGAATTGTGTTTTGTCTCCATCCAGTCAAAGCACAGAGACTAGCTGGATGGTCCTGTGATAGTCATGAACTGCTGCAATCTACATGCTGGAAACAAGGAGGTCTCCTCTTTACAACCAGCAACAAAGCCTTTGTGCTGCAATCCTGACTTCCGACTCCGACCCAGGATGCACGAGTTAAAAGGCCGACCTCTGCGTGAACTCGGAATAAATAAAAAGTGCAGCTGTTTACTGCTAATTTAACATCAAAGGGACATACAATCACAACAACAAGGGCGCGGAGAAGAGGACTTCAATCGCAGGCATGCAAATAACCTTTGGCAAACCAAATCAACAACGGTGAATTATTGCCGTGCGCTTTCAACAAGGGAGATACTTCCCCGCAGTGTGTGCCTCTCAGCTGTCATGGGAGCTGTCAATGAGTTATCAGGCTGATGATCATGGGGGCATTTTGAAAGAATCTGGTGGTCATGCTTGGTTTAACACACATTACAAGCGAAGTGCATGTACACACTCTTCACCGCACGCACGCACACACACACAGGCCCTGTATAAACTTTACAAAGAACAGAGTCAACTCTGTTCCACCTGTTGTGTACTTTAGAAACGCCCAGTGGATTAAGCTATCTGCTGAAATCAGATAAAAACTGTTTCCCGTTCCAAGTCCTCCATCAAAAACATAAATAAAACTCCTTTCAGCAGGATCCTTACATTAGCACAGCGCCATGAGGTGACCCAACACCTTCGCCTGTGGGCCGTTCTAAACTCCTCGACACAACACTCAAAAGTATTTTTCTCACCGTGCTTGTGCAAGGGAACACACACCTCCACCTTTATTTGTATGGGAGCGGATTTAGCTCGAAGGCCTGCAATTACATCATCATTCAGTTTTGCAGCGCCGCATATCAGGACCGGCATTACTCAGAGAGGCCTTTGAAGAGTTTGGCCCAGCCCTCGCGCTCTCTCTCTTCTTCCCTCCTCCCCTCCTCCGCCCCCCCTTCGGCACTGCCTTTGATGTTAGCGCGTGGAGCTGCGCCGAGCGTCGCGGCCTCCCAGGCCTCCCCGCCTCGCCTGATCCTATCTGCTCAGGCGGCACATTCATGTGGTTTACACCCGCAGCACGACTCCCGGCAGCTATTCACCCAACCCCGCAGGCCCCTCCCTGATCAGGGTCCAGAGGCTGCAGAGGGACGCAGCATGGCCTGAGCTGCCGACGGGGGTCGAGGGGAAGGACAGGAGGAATTGTGGAGGCTTTATCAAAGCCTGAGGCTGCACCACAGAGCTTTTATTGGCATGGCGTGTTAGTGAAGGTACTATATTTGTAGATTCATGAAAGGAGTAGTCACACCTGACCCTTTGGGGCTCGTGGAGTTCTCTGAAGCGTTGGATTCGTTGGCGAAGGTCTCATTCTTACAACTACAGAAACCAGTGATTTATCTCAGCTTTGGGTGCAGCTGCACTGCACAAGAGGAGCTATCCTTCAAAAATAAATATTTGAAGGTGCAAAAAAAAAAGAAGAGAGACAGCAAAGAGCAAAATAGAAAACCCTGTGCCCCAAATATATCTTCAGTATACCCATGATACAGGGACGACACAAAAAAGAAAGCCATTTTTCATTTCAAAAAATCTAGGGCGCATCTTTAGCAACAGGAAGAGGAGGAGGTGGGAAGATGCAGTGATATATCTCACTGTGGAGCCAGAGGACATGCAGCACTACTCCACCAGAGCAAAAAAAAGCAGAGATAACCCAACTTGTTCTCGTCTGACCGAGCAAGTCCAATCCATCATACCTCTGGCCCCATTGTGTTACAGCCTGGATCTTCCTCATTACTGCAACAACTACCTGCACACACACACACGTAGGGCTCGAGACACAAGATGAGAGGCCGATGGCAGAGATGAACATGATGGGGTCGGAGCTTCCACCTGAAACTGATTTGTCCCCATCTGGCACCCCTGTAAATGACCTTTGCCACGGTTGTGTTGGAATCCATTAACGGAAACAAAAAAGGGGGAAGTGAAAAATAGCAGGGTTTCTGACAGAGGGCCCGTCAGGAGGAGACGCCTCACAACATTAATATGATGCATTAGATCGAGGGTGATCATGTGCACAAAACCCTTAATGGCTTCCCAGAACAATAACCAGAGAAACTGCAACTGGGGTGAAAACACGCGAGTATGAATCAAAATGACAAGAGGGCAGGATCTCGTTACATTAAAGCAACATGATGTTTTGCAGGCATATGAGGCTGATAATTATGTAATGATGTACACAACTTTGAACCCTGTCTTCTTGAACTTGAGTGAGTGGGACGGATCTGCGATAAGACCTCTCCTTTCATGAAAACAAACGCGAGTAGTGAGAGGGCTGAGGATCTGAGAGGTAGGAGGGGAAGGAGGCAGATGGAGTGCGGTGCGAAGAGAGAAATGGACTCCCAGCGCAGCTACCTTGCTAGTCTATTGGCGAAAAAAGTACAACAAAAGAGGGAGGCTGGCGTTGTGGCCTTCCACGGTTAGTCAGCACATTCCTGGCCGACAACAAAGCATGCCTCTGCCTGGATGAGCCACTGTGAGCATTGTCATTTCATAACCCTCGACCCCTTAGCCTTTGTTTTGCAGACCCTCTGTGTCAGTGGATAAAAATATGGGCTGAGGGGATGGACTGGGCCTTTCAGCTCTGTTTCATCAAACGCAGGCAGTAAGCAAAAAAAAGAAAAAGCACTCCGGGCTCTTCTTCGTCTTGTTAAAAGTACGTTTCAAAAATAAACTGCGTGAAGACAGGCGGCATGAAAAATCACTTTTTCACCTGTCAAAGTGTGACATCCTCTGCATTTCCCAGCACTCATCACAGAAAAATCACAGCCCCGGGGCAAAGCTGAATTAACATTTCCTCATCACTGGAGTGTAAAGCAGAAGACAAACACAAGGCGTTCATACAAATGAGCTCGGACTCGTAATCAATAGCAGATCAGGAGGAGAGCGACACGGGGGAGTGAGGTTCCCCTGGGAAAAGGCTGGGATAGTGGAGAGAGAGCAGCAGCAGCGGCAGAGAGCACCAGCGCTGACTGCTAATCTCTCCTGGAGTGGAACATCAAAGATCGGCTCAGCCACTCAGCCCAGTGGAAACTAACATAGCTACTGGGGCCACCAGTACCAACATGCACTTGTTCCAGGTGGAGCCGCGCAGTGAGAAAGAGCCAGGCGCTGGAGAGAAAAACAGAGGCTGCTGGTTTGAGACACAGTGTAGCCAATTAAGAAGTCTCAACAAGTACTAAGAGATCCAACAGGAAGTTAGGTGTACCTGAATGTTACGAGGGCAACGGGTGCCTTCAGTTTAATGCTAAAAATAGACTGTTTACATTTTCATTATTCTACAAATCAAAAATTAGTCGCAGAATTAGCCGATTTACAAAAACCTGACAACAATTTTACAAATTGAATGATCATTTCAAGTTATTTAGCAAGTAAAAATGCCAGATATTGCCTGGTGTCTGCCTCTCCAAAGTAAATATTTGAAGATTTGTCTTGGTTTAAATCACTGTGAATTCAATATCTTTGGCTTTTTAAATTGTTTTTGGACAAATTAAGCAAATTGAAGCTGTTAGCTTAGTCTCTAGACATATTTTGACTCTTCATAGGCTTAAAAAGTGACAGCAGTCTACTATTTCCAAGGATTTGGGGGTGTTTCTTGCCTTTTTTTTTAGCAAACTGACAGTAAGATTACAGGAAACGAGGGCAGAGAAAGGTGGGGAAGTGTATCCAAGAAAGGTCCGGGATCAGGACGTTCTGGTTCATAGTCGCCCTAAAACCCTCCAACACCAGGTAGGGATGAAGTCACCAGTTCCACAATAACCTGCAGTGAAATTCCCATCAGTTAGTGCACTGTTTCAAATCTAATCATCATTAAAACCGTTAGCAACAGTCCCCAGGTGCACGAGCAGCATGCAGCATGGGGTTGTTTTGCTATTCCCTTGTTTACAGAGTTGCCGTGCAGCAGGTGAACCTCGTGATGCTGCTGGTCCCCGTGTCCTCATCTGCATTGACACAAACACTCCAGCAAGCGTTGATGTCGATGCACAGGTATGGTTTCATATGTTTAAATAAAGTCCTGGCTAATAGCTGTGGTATTGTAAGAATAAATGCAAACAAATAGTGCCGAGTGTGGCTAATTTCAATTGTGGTTTTTCGATATGAAATTAAAAGCACCAGTACAACGGGAGTTTTGACGATTCATTAGCACACGCTGGTTAAGAGATATCTGTAGCCATCTCTTGAAGTCACACACAGGCATTAAAGGATGCATGACAAATTTTGGCTGCACCGAAAAGAGCAGACTGGCGGTGGGGGGTGAGAGTGTGTGTGTGGGAGGGGGGTGTTAAGCAAGAGAAAGAGAAAAACAGTTTAGTCTGTTCTATTCCGAAAAGGGGAGAAACGCAGCCTCAAATTACTTTGGCTGGGACATGAAAGTGAAACAGGGTGGCGGTTAAGAGACGATAGCACTTAAAATACAGCTGCGACCGCCAAGCCAATAAATGGAAAAAAGTAGGGAGCAGCACTTTTAACCTTTTAAACCAGCGTTTGTGTACTGCTACTGTTGCTTTGGCGCTGGGAGTGGCCCGGTCCCTGGCACCTCCCGTCTGGGCCCGGCCCATTATGGCCTCTTGGGGTTTCCAGGCTGTGGTGAGAAAGCGCGCTGGATGCCTTAAACCACTAAAGCTCTCATTATAGTCTAAATGCAGCGCGACACAACTCTTGCCAGCTCCAAGGTAGGAGCTCCAGTATTTAAGCTCATCGTTGTCTTAGCTCAAAACCACCACTTTCCCCCTGCACATCCAGTCAGAAAAAAAAACAGCCACTTTCAAAGAACCACATCATGAAGTCTCCCAGCTATAGTTACTGGCGCTCCATGCGCATGGGGATGGAGTTCAAAGGTGAAACAGCTCATGGGTGTTGGGAAACTATAGCCTCTTCTTCCTGACAGTGGATTCAGGGGATGTCCCCGTCTCTGCGTCCCTTCTGAGAGGAAGCAGGCAAAAGCCACATTATTCCCTCTGGTTCTGGCCGACGACACTATGAGTTCCATCTGGTCCTCCCGGTGCCCCTGCCACGTCCCTGCCTCAGCTCCTCACTCACATGCTGACAGCACGGGCCCGCTGGAAATCGGAGGCAGATGTGCGCTCGTGCAGTGCATCGCAGCTCATCTCGCTACAGGAAAGACGATTTGGCGTCCGGGAGACAATGGAGAGTGATGAGCAGCAGATGGTGTTTCCCTTCGCATTAAACGTGTACTAATCAGGAGTGCTGTGTGTGTGTGTGTGTGTATGTATGTGTGTGTGTGTGTGTGTGTGTATGTGCCGTCAACAATGATGGGAATGTGAAAAACATGGGGGCCAGCAGTTGAGTGTCCTGCATTGCAAGGCCATTCCAGAAGTTAGATAAGAAGAAGGCATCTAGAGGCAGAGCGTTTTCATCTGAGTTTGGCAACACCTGCCAGTCTAGGTGTCCATCTTTACACCTGCCATCACCTGCCCTACTAAACAGGCTTAAGATCCACTGTAACGGTCAATGCCGGGCCATTGATGAGCGTCTGACGCCCTATTTTTTGTGGCGTGTCCCGCACCGTTGGCACTAGTTGGCCCTTGACGGCTGCTTTTCATCCAATCCAGCATGTTAAATCGGACTGACAGTTTAGCTCAGTGCATGAGAGGAGAAACGGAAGTCAGGACAGAAAACAAGCAAGTCAAGAGGCCGTGAGATCAAACCTAGTGTACCGTAAATATAATTTGTTCTTTCGCCATCGGGTTGTATTGTTAACATGCAAACTAGCATCTTGAATCCTTCCTGTTGATCTTCTGGTTTCCCTTTTTGAATGACGAATACAGATTGCCACATACATGCTAGTTGGCTGTTGGCTGTAGTCTTTGCGGTGTGCTCAAGTGCAACTTTTTAGCCAAGACTCAGGCAACGTAAGATGACGAAACAGTTGCCGTTTGTCGCCACTAGCTCTTTGATTTTGGTTTGGTTTGCTTGGGACGCAATTCACAACTGCTGCTAGTATCTTAAAAGGTACAGCAAGACTACTACAACTTCTAAACTGTGTAAAATACAACGGTAAGTCCAAGTCCTATAAATCAGTGTGTCTTTGTTTAATCCCTTTCTCTGGGCCCAAAGCGCTGCTGTTTTGCCTTTTCATTCTTGCACTCTAATCAGGAAGTATTTAAATCTAGGACAAGAGGCGGATACAATTAACTACCTGGCAGGATGGCCAACCTGCACTACTCTGGTTGCCAAGAATCAGAGTTAATAACCAATGATGTAAATACACTCTTAAGGTCGTCTTAGGGAAATGCCTGTTGATACACACACAGTCTCAGGTCTTGATGGAGTGATTTAAGGAGACACTGATTACTTTGCTATTACCGAGTTGAACTTGAGCAATCAGGGAACTGGCTTGGGAGGCCTGGGGTTTGGCACTGCGGCCCGATCTGCGTCGTCATGCTTCCCCCCTTAAGAGCCAGAGCGAGAGGCAAATTAACTTAATTTATTATTTTTGGCCCCTGGCAGCGTTTGCCACTTTTCGCACTCTTCAGGCAGAGCTGAGCGGGTGTTAGCTTTAGGGAATCAGCAAAAGTGAGGTGGAAGAGCGGCAATCGTGGTTGGGTCTTTGCTCAGGAACGCTGCCAAGCCCCCCCTTTGCCCCTGAATTTGAACCCGTACCTGCTGAGGTCTGGCCACTACTGTACACACAAGGCAACGCAAACCCCTCAGGGCTCTGTTCAAACAGCAGAAGAGAGGACTGGAAGGCCCCATAAACCTCAGCCAGACCAAATCAAGCGCCCCATTCACTGAACACAAGACGGCTCAGAACTTAAGCAAAAAAAAGTTGACAAGTGCGATGGTTGCAGAGGTCACTGCGGACAACTGAATTCACAGGAACCTAAATATTTGTGTTTAACCCGATTCCAGTGTAAAACTATATCCGTTACAACACCGCAGCAATTTCCCAACACGTTCCTGCAATGTTATTTCACAAGTATAGAATTTGCATGTGGGGAATTTGATACCAGTTTAAAATTATACTCCTCAGGTTGTATGGCTGTCATTCATTGTCAGATTCAACTTGCATAAATCCTCGCTAGAATATATGTTGTAAGAAACTCAAGACAGCGCGCCGTGCTGGACAGACTGCCCCTCATTATAGCCTGACAAAATATAAGCTGCCTCTAAGTGGTCAGAAGCTATGTTAGCAAAGAAAGCAAACCTAAATAGATGTGGTTTTCGATGTAAAGCTGAGGTCCGACATTTCTGTGTGGTTAGCGAGTGGCGCCAAATGGCCATCACTGTGTATAAACAGGGGCCATTTTTGTGCTGAGTATCCTCCGCTTTGATCCGCACATATCATCTTTCTTTCAGAGTAAGAGCGTTCTGAGGAAAACAAACACGGATGCATGCTCTGAGAAGATGCTGCTGTGGACTTGATGCGAGGGATGGAGAGAGAGGGGGGTGCCACTAGATGAGTAAACTCAGCACAGGCGGATGAATCGCCGTCTTCTGACTCATGGTGATGTGCTGCACAAATCCTACGACAGTTTCCTGTGATGCAGCCCACCAGGACACACTTGATGCAACGTGGTGATTAAATGTGTATTTGCAGCATTTAAACACCCCCTCACCCCTCAACTCTCACTCTCTATCTCTCTACAGGCTGAATTGTAACCTGGCCTCCCACCACACACCAATGAGCTCAATAGTTTCTTCAGTGTGAGGTCACACTTCAGCAGCTACTGGCTTCTTTTTATACGACAAATGAAAACAAGAGCCAGCATCTCTGCTGTGGCCTGTGAGGCGACACTCACGCGGCGACACCTTCATCTCAAGATGATCCAAAACTTCACATAAAGCAAGCAGCGATTTTAATTTAAGTGCAGATCTCCTGTGTGACTCTTGCCTTAGATGTGCGTACCCTCCACCCTGCTTGCTCCAAAACTTGACACATCAAAGTGAAGAGGCATCCAGCTATCAGTCATCCACTGGAAGCAGTTTGCATTTTACAGATACCTCCAAAAACTTCAAAGCCCGCATACAAAAGCTGCTTCACATTCAAGTGCCTTCCAGTCATTCACAAAGAGCCACTGCTCCCTCCATCACCAAAAAACACAGGGTTAAAGGTCAGGAAATAAAACTTTTAAATCTTTGGCACATGACTAAACCCCCAAAACTCTTTGCTGCCTTACAAGCAGCGGCCAAGTAGATTAAGCAAGAATTATAAAACTTCAAATAAACACTTGGCTTTGGAAGAAAAGCTTCATATTTTAGTGACTTTTACTCGATCAAAGCTGGATCCATTAGCACAAGCAGCTCTGCAGCCAAGTGCACTTGTCATGTTTAGGGAGGGAGGTGGGGGGGGGGGGATAAAAGATGCAAAACATGGAGGCTTCTTCCATGATGACTACTCGCTCTGTTATTCTTTATATATGTTTATAAAATACTTACAAGTAAGCCTAAACCAGAAGCATGCAGCTTCAAAGGCAGTGTTGATGAGTGCTGCATAGTAACAGGCTGCAGGCGGCGGGACGTGCGGGTTAGTTTACATGTTGGTACGGTCCATAAAAACAAACTTATTCCACTATTAAAACCAACTTTTCCTGTTTGAAAGCGCCTTTTTGGGTCAGAGTCGCCACTGAGGCGGATGATCTGTCAGATCCGAGCACCAACAGCAGCCTCGCAGCCCCGCTGGTGTCGTGAAACGCGTAAAACCTGCTCGGTTAAAAAGTTTGCAAACTTTTTAGGAAGCGGTGGAGGATTTGTTACTTTTTAGGAAAGCACCCCCCCAAAACGCGTGGGTTCCTGGGTGAGGGCGATCCGCAGCGAGGAGCGCACAAGAGATCTCCAGACATCAACAAAATAACCTGCAAGAGCATGTTTTCTCTGTGAATGAATTCCACAAGATAGGAGCCATCTTGTGACCGCATATGCTTGCAAGCTTAGTACCATCCTCACACCGCCTGCACACACACACACATACACAGCATACACAACTCTTGTCAACCCCCAGCCCCTGCGGAGAAACTTTTAAGAAGGGCAGCTTGGTGAAATTACACCCCGCGTCCCGATGGTGTTGCTGGGGACTTGGTGCTCTTCATAAAGAGGGGAAGCAGACTTACTTGAACGATCTCCCCCTCCGCGCTGATAGTGGCTCCTGCTTTGGAGAACCGTCCCTGCAAGCCAGTCGTGTAAGTAGTATAATCTCCATTGGGACTGGACTCGAACAGAACCACTTCCACAAAGGCAGTATCCTTGGCGAAAACGGTACCAAGAGAAGCGGCAACCACGAAGATCACCAGGACCACCGAGTCGGGTACACGATCTGAGCCTCTCCGTGGTAAAATCATCATCTTGCCGGCTGGATCTGCGCCGATCGGGACATAATTTCACACGGATTAATTAATCGGGTGAAGGTAATTGAAATCAGGTCTGCGCGCGCTGCGGCCGATGCGTCCAAAGAGGCAGAATTGTGCAGTAAAAGCTGCGCCTGGGCTGAAGCGTGTTTATTTCACCACTGCGAGCCTTGTCAATTACATTGCCTGCAAACGCTCCCTCTCTGTCTCTCTTTCTCCCTCCCTCCCTCTCTCCCTCTTTCTTTCTCACCCTCCTCCTCCTCCTCCTCCCCCTCTACAAAGCGGATCTCCTTTGATCTCCAAACACGTGATTTTTTTTTTTTTTTTTTAGTTTTTTTTCTCCCTCTCCCAAAAGGGTTATATCCCCACCCACCAATCTTTCTGACCCTCTCCTTTGCACTCCCCACTCTGAAGTGCCAGCACTCAGTTAAGGAGGCACCGCGGACTGTGCAGCTCAGGGAGGAAGAGGGGGAGCGCTTTGTTTGGAAGATATTCAAGTTACGCGTTAAAGTTTGACTTGATTCAGATTTGTTGGGCTGACTATCAAACAGAGGACATGTTTGTTCAGCCGCCGTAACACTCCCGGGCTGCCCAGCGGCGTTTCCCCCGAGTTAGACACGTTTTTGCTGCCGTGCCACCTTAAAATAAACACTACCCTCTTCAGGACGCTTCATGATTTAACCGGGCTAATTTTTCAATCTGATTCAGATTGGCTCACCTACAGGTCACTATGCAGGGAGCACACTGATGGAGCTCATTTTGACTGAGATAGATAAAGTTATTTATTTATTTATTGCTCTGACAGAGATTTGTAACTTTAATAAAAGTTCTCCAATGGGAAATTAACTTATATAACATTCATAAATATATGATATAAATACACACATATATGATATATATATGATATATATATATATATGTACTACTTACGTGTGCATTATAGATTCATGGTATATTCAGATATTTTCAACACCCAACACATTTGGTCCTACAAATATAGGCTATATATTTTTAATCTTTTTTAAATTTTATATACTTTATTAATCCCCGAGGGGAAATTCAATTTTTCACTCTGTTTGTCAATTACACACAGGTCCGAACACACACATGCACAAACAGGACCTATACATGCACTAAGTGGAGAGATGTCAGAGTGAGGCTGACCATGACAGGCGCTCCGAGCGGTTGGGGGGTTTGGTGCCTTGCTCAACTGAAGACGGGGACTTGAACAGGCGACCCACCGCTTCCCAACCCAAGTCTCTATGGACTGAGCTATAGGTCTAAAACATATGTGTGCATGGTATATAAAGATATTTTCAACACCCAACAGATTTCATACACAAGGGCAATTCAAAGTTGAGTTTTTAATGTCCATTTGAAATTATTTTGTGGTTCGTTTGCATCTCTTTGTGGTCATTTTGTCTCTTTGAGATAGTTTTGTGTCTTTTTTGGACATTTTATGTCTATTTGTAGTTATGTAGTGTCTTTTGTGTTTCCTTTGCATCTCTTTGTAGTCTTAATGTGTCTCTTTGTGGTCATTTTGTGTCGTCTTTGGTCTTTAATGTCTATTTGTTGACATTTTGTGTCTCTTTGAAGTAGTTTTGTGTCTTTTTTGGTCGTCTTATGTCTATTTGTAGTTATTGTGTGCCTTTTGTGTTTCCTTTGCATGCATTTGTGGTCTTTTTGTCTCTCTTCCTGGATGGCTCATGCTAATTTAAGTGACATTTTGCAGGTGAGGGCCAGTGGGGGCCCCTGACACTATGGGCTCATAGACCTGTGCCCAGTGGTGCGCTTATGGTTTATGACATGGGTGCATTACTAAGTAGATGGGTAGGTTACAGAGAAAAGGTGGGTAAACTCTCTATTCCTATGCTGATAGGTGGGTGTATTGTAAACAGACAGAAAAAAGGTGGGTATATCCTGTAAGCCTGTGTATACCCTCCACTGAACCACTGCCTGTGCATGAGCCATGCAGGAGGAGAGAAAAAAACCACAAAGAGATGCAAAGGAAACGCAAAAGACACAAAATAACTAAAATTAGACATAAAAAGACCAAAAAAGACACAAAACTAACTCAAAGAGTTACAAAAACACCACAAAGAGATGCAAAGGAAACGCAAAAGACACTGAATAACTACAAATAGACATAAAAAGTCCAAAAAAGACACAAAATGACCCCAAGGAGACACATGAAGACCACAAAGAGATGCAAAAGAACCATAAAAGACACAAAAAAAATGAAAATAGATATAAAAAGATTTAAAAAAAGACACAAAACTGCTCCAAAGGGAAACAAAAGGACCACAAAGACATGCAAAGGAAACACAAAACACACACAATCTAAACATGAATAGACATAAAAAATACCAAAGACGACACATAACGATCACAAACACACACAAAATGACCACAAAGAGACACAAAATAACTACAAACTGACATAGAAGACCACAAAAAAAACAAAGAAAACCACAAAGAGATGCAAAACAACCACCAAAAAAAACCCAACACAAAATGACGGTAAGGGACACAATACAACAAAAAAGTGACAAAACCACCTGTGTGTGTCTTGCACTATCTATCTATCTATCTATCTATCTATCTATCTATCTATCTATCTATCTATCTATCTATCTATCTCTAAAGATTGAGAGGAAACTCTGAACTTTTCCTGATCTCTTCCAATATGCTCTTTAGTCGTGAGCTGTTGTATTGCACATGATTTAAAGGCAATCCACTTGCACATATAATTGTGCACCAGTCTTTAGACGGATGGATCTCCAATTAACTGTCTCCTTTGATCTTCAAAGCAGTTGTCGTCATCAAGACCGGCCTGACAAGCTAATCACAGATCATTTTACAAACCTCTAAATGTTTAAATGTAATTTGGCATAATTTCCATCTGCAGAAAGTCTAATTAGTGGCTGAATGGCAAAGTTATAATAGCGAGCGCGTCCTTATGATTCATCATGCGTTTATTGATAAACATCGGTTACATTATCTGCTCTTTAAAAAGTGCAGGCACATCCTACATTTCTCTTTTAAACAAACCGTTGCTGTTATTTACTGCAGGAGGAGACAATTATTTCTCAGTCTGTCTCTGTGCAGCATAAAGAGGCTATTGTGAAACTTCAATGCTGACCAGTTCCTGAGGAACATCTTCTGTCTGGTGCCTTTTCTTTCAGCGTGTCAGACTGTTCATTATGTGTCATTATGTCTGTTCATTATGTGCAAAAAGCACACTGTGTCTTGAAAGGACATTGAAAGAATAGATACACACACGCTATTGTTTCATTCCTACGATAAAGGATGATTTGAATCTTTGTGCGAGGAAACAATTCATGAAAAGAGCTCATAGTACCATGCAAGTGGTGTTGATACTGTCCATGCATTGTTCTGTCTTTAATGTGGCTTACAAGACTTCGAGGTGACAGCGTTCAAGAGATTATAATGCATTAAATTGAATAAAACCACTTTGCAAAAGGCCTGTTTCCAGCAAATCTACCAGTCTGGTCTCTTGCAAAGAAAACAGTCAAATGATGGGTGAGATCTGTGCAGTGATTGATGTCCAAAAAAAGCCCAGAAAACAAGGTCTCATCTTGCTGTCAGCTGTGTGGCAGTGTGATTATGAAAACCAACTGTGAGGACTTTTTAGGTCAAGAATGCAGCCGCCTCTGGAAGAAAGCGTGATGGTCAACATGTGTTCGGACTCAAAAAAAGAAGAAGAAGAAAAAAGAGCGGGGTGGAAAACAATTCAAAGGCGAAGCTTAAGAAGTTCTCCAACGCCTCCAGCGTGACAATAATTTACAGATCACACTGGACGTCACTCTGTTTCATGAATCCTGATCCACACCACATGTCCCGTATCTGTCTTGTGACAATTAACACACTGTTTCTGTTCCCCTCACACGCACATGAAATACAGACACATTATGACTCAATGAATAAAAAAAGAAATGTTGGAACTTTGAAGGCACAATGCCTGCAAGCTTACTGATGGCATTAAATTATCAGCTTGCTAATGGACCACAATGTGCATTAAGGCAACAAGTTGCAGTGATACTCACAGAGAGTCTTGCTCTTCTTTTGTTACAAGTCTGCCCTCTGCTGGCCGCTTCTCAATCCTGGGTGATTTTAAAACTGCAACTCCACTTCTGTAGTTTCCTTTAAAGTATTCACATGGTTTGCTTTCTAGATTATTTAAAGACAGACCATTTAGTGGCCCTTTGAAGTAACTAAAAAAAGACATTATGATTTCAAGGATATGCCTTATTTTCTCACTTCCTTCCTGACAATTTGTTCGCCTAGTCCGTATGTCATTCTTGCTCGACAGCAGCTGTGGATCCTCTCCTGACGCTCCAGTCTCTCTCTACCCCAGTGTCTAAACTCCAGGCCACCCTGAGAAGAGTCAGCTGTCCACTTGTTTGGGCTGAGAGAGTGCAGAGGATGAGAGTGACTTTGAAAGATGATGGCTGGCTCAGGATGTGAGTTTTCTTTTTTCTTAGCTGAACTCTTAGAAGATTCATCGGCTAATTTACGACACTTTGTGATTGCGATATTAAAAAGCTGCGCAGATCTTCTCTCTTTTGTTTTCTTTTCATCTCTTTTCCTCTCAGTTAAACACTCTCCTTCTTCTTCTCCTCTGGCTCTGTTGTGTAAACCTGGCTAGAGATGAGACAAATGGTTCAATTATCTATTAGTTAACTGTCAAAAAAATACAATTTCAATAACTGATTCAATGCCAAACATTCTTTACATATACAGCTTCTTAAAGTGGAAATAGACAGGTTTTTTTCATTAACTTATCATTATGAAGTAAATGTTGATTGCACAATGGAAAGGCTATAGAATCAGCATTCAGATTGGTTCCCTATAAGGGCTCTGACACACCAAGGTGACAGTCAGGCCACCAGTCAAGTCAGGTGTGTCCCTTATGCACCATTGGCATTAGTTGGCCACTTTTGACTGTTTGATTCAGCATGTTAAATCTGCATCAGAGCCCGTCCGTGAGAGGAATCAGTATGATTGGGAGTTCAGCTCAGTGCAGAAGAAGAGAAAGAGGGAGTGAGATCGAAACAAAGTTGTTCGATTAGGTAAGATTTTTTTTAGTCATTAAGCCCTTGAGCAGAAACGGTTTGTATTGTTCGCTAGTGCATGGTGAATATCATTTGTTCTTCCAGCATCGGGTTTTGCTGTCAGTGTGCTAACTGGCTAACTAGCATCTTGTGTCCGTCCTGCTGATCTTCTAGTTTCCCTTTTTGACTGATGAATACAGACTACCGCCACCTGCTGGTATGAAGAGTTATTTCCTCTCAAGCAGGCACAGATGTACGTGCGAGTTGGCCGTTGGCTGTTGTCTTTGCAGTGTGTGCAAGGCCAACCCTAGGGCTGAAACACATCCAACATGAGGTGATGCAACAGTCCGCCTTCGTTGACATGAGTTCTTTGATGTCAATTTGGTACGTCCGGGCCTTGAGCCTCGCCGTCACTACAATTCTGTCTGCCACTGGGTACGATCTGACACATATGCCAGATCACCTGGCCAAACAAAATCTCCAACCTTCAATTGTACAAGAAAACAGGTCCCCAGTACCCTGGAAATCCAGAGTTCTCGCGAGAGCACAATTTGAATTTGCTCAGCGACTCACTCTGGCAATCAGTAATGATGCTCATTACCCATGCCCTTGCAGCTGAGCTGCACCAATCACATCGGTGTATCTGATATAGGCGGGCCAGAGGAGAGCTAAACAGATGACGACAGCGCTGCAACGACGAAGTCCAGAATCAGTCAGTAAACATTGCAAGATGGCTACGGATGAACACCAGTTGTTTGAAACGGCTTTGGCCGCTACAATGAACGAGTTAGACTTGGCTTTTTCTCTAAAAGAGGAACAGAAGACGGCGCTCGAATCTTTACTTTGCAAGAAGGACGTTTTTGCTGTTTTGCCGACCGGATACAGCAAGAGTCTAATCTATCAGTTAGCTCCACTGGTAGCTAAGCATATACGTCACCCCGTGTATTGTTCTGATTGGTCGTAGTGTTATCCAATTGCGTGCAGTGATATTTACAAATGCATGCTTGGTGCCGCCCCTCGAGTTGGGCTATTTAAGATAAGATAAGATAAGATACACCTTTATTGATCCCATAATTGAGAAATTCCAGTGTTACAGCAGTCAAGGAAAAAGAGTCGGATTAAAGATTTCAAAATTAGACTTAAAAAACTTAAATAACTAGGCATGCAAATAAGTACAAAAATCCAAGAGTCGGCGATAAATAACAATAACAATAATAATAACAATGAAAATAATAGGAAGTGGATAATAATGAGCAGCAGTGAATGAGAATGAGCAGTGGATAAAGGGAGCACATCTAGTGCAAGTGATTGTATGTGCAAAACAGCAGACAGCTGTGGTGTCCATAAAGTGTCCATAGTGTCAATAAAGTGTCAATAAAGTGTCCAATTTTGCATTATTCATAGCCAGACCCTAAATCTTTCTAGATTTGGGTCTGGATTTCCAGGCTAGGTCGCCAGAGCATCACCAAATAAATCACACACAGACGTTTGAGATGGCTAGGCCATGTGCTAAGAATGGAACAGGGCCGGATCACGAGAGTTGCCTACAGATGGACACCACCAGGCAAAAGAAAACCTGGAAGGCCCAAAACCACATGGCGCAGAACTCCGACACTGGAGCTGGAAAAGATGAACCTTGAATGCAATGGAAAGAGCTCATTGAATCCTTACGTCCCATAGGTGATGAAGAGGAGTAAGTATGTAAAGTATGAAATGAAGACTCGATTTATGGCACAAAGAAAGTGCGTCGACCATTGCGCAGCTAAAACAGAAAGAGGATAGCTGTTTTGTTTTCTGTGGTAGCTACCCCTGTTGCACCACTGAGCGCCACAGGAAGTCATTCTTACCTGTGGCCATTAAACTGTACAACTCCTCCCTTTGATGATCGGACTCATTTGGCTATTTATAAAACAAAACACACAATATAATTACTCATTCTTATTTCATTTATAACGCTACAACCATTTCATTGTATATTGTATATATTTCAGATTGTCTACTTTACTATTTTTATTATTTATTTTACTTTATTGTCTACTTTAATATTTTATTTTATGTTAATGTCTACTTTAATATTCTATTTTATTCTATTTTATTCTAATGTCTACTTTAATATTTTATTTTATTTTATTTTATTTTAATGTCTACTTTAATATTTATTTTACTTATTTCATTGTCTATTTTAGTATTTTATTTATATCTTCATCTTTATCTCTTGTTTCCATTCATGCTGTATTTCTATTTCTACTTTGCACGGAGCATTGGAACAAAAACAATTTCCCCCCAGGGATTAATAAAGTATTCTGAATCTGAATCTGAATAACCTAAGAGTATCAATGTAAGTTCTTTGCAGTTACTATCCCCAATGGCAGAAATGGCAGACGGTGAAACAGCCGAAGCAAACTATGTAAACTGTGGTAGTTGCTTGGCTCTGAGGAAAACAGAAAGCGATTGTCTTGTCTTTGCGACTGCATTGCCACAATAATACCACTTGGAAACACTAAGAGGGGAAGATGAAAAGTTGTCATCTACTTTCGTCGCTAACTATTTGCCTCCAAGAATACTGCGATCATCTGCTGCTGGTTTATTGGAGGTTCCCAGCAACAGCCAGAGGAAGATCAGCCTTTGTCAATTACGCCCCAAAACTATGGAACACACTTCCTATAGGTATCAGGGGAGCTAGCTCGCTAAATATTTTTAAAAGAAAGCTAAAAACATATCTGTTCACTTTAGCCTTTGACTAGCTCTGACTTCCTGATACAGGTCTAAAACTTTACTTTCTATTTACGCTTCACGCTGCTGCAACTCTTTTAAAATCTTACTTCATTTTATGATTTATAGTTTTACAACTCTATGATTTTATGAATCAGTTAATCGATGTTTTTATACGTCCGTTATGTTTATTTTCATGTGAAGCACAAATTAATTGAGAAAATAATATTCAAAATAATGGTGAGCTGCAGCCTTGAACCTAGCTGATTTAATTGATTTGTAACATACTGCAGATTTCACCTAATTTTATTTTGCTCATTTAGGAGATTAATTCATTTGTCATACCCAGCAGTATATCCTATTATATAATCTTATTTATCTGGTGGGATAAAAGCATACAGATCCAATGTAATATCTCCTTTGATGGTGCCGTTGTCCTGCAAACATATCTGTTGTGCTGTTTACTGTGACCGACCCCTCACGTGTCTGTCCAGCTTCCCCCGAGCTACTTCACTCTTTTACAGATTTCTATACATCATTATGGTATAACTGCGATGATACTTATTGCTTGTGCAAACCCCCCTCCCTGCCTGTCACTGTGAATAAGAATCTGTCCTTAATTGACTTGCCTGGATAAATGAATAAATATGAAATAAACACAAGATCACGGGTTACTAATAATACCCAAAGGGAACATTTGAATGTGTTTGATCGGTCCATCAGCGCAGCACTATGCGTACCAAGCGGGCTCCCAGCCTCTGTGAATTGTCCCTTTGTTGGCATGGTGCTGACGTTATGTTTTAATGAAGAAAGGAGATGATGAGGAGGGGGAGCATTTACATTCATGGCTCTCAGAAGAGCGCATCACTGCAGCATATTATTACATAAAGCAATTAGGGGGCCCCACAGCCCCCAGATTATGGGAGATGCTTTCCCCATGATGACACAGAACGGTGATGACTATTGACTCCAGCCGGCTCAGAGTATGTTGCATGTTTGCAATGATGTCACTGCACAAACCCCAGTGGGAAACTCTCATGAAATGAATTATAAGTTGAGAGGACAGAGGGGAAAAATACCAGCGCTGCGGGAGGGATGGTGCAGAGTCCTTTGATTATAATAATAAAAACATTATTTATGGAGTGCCTTCCAAAACACAACTTCCATGAAGATGTGAGGTTAAAGCAGCTAGACTAGATATTTTTATAACAATATATCAAATTACATTGTGGGATGATATGAAAGGAGTCGCTCATAGAGAATTATGACTCAAATCTGCAGCTCCCTTTGGCTTTACAGAGCTGTATAATGAGTTTACACTCATTGTTTCGCTGCCAAGACCATATCTTTTGGTTCACTCTCACTGCTCTAATAGCGTTGTTTTCTGACCGAAGCAGACAAGTGTTTTTTTTCTTTTTAGCAAAAAAGTAATCTACTTTTTAGAGCCCACTGAGTGATCGTGAAGCATTTAGCAGCTGACGAGCCAGATAAAAACAGAGCGAAAAGACAGAGGATACTGGACTTACATTCGACAGGGGGGCAGCAACACAACTCCCAATATCTGATGATGTTGCCCCATGACTTCTGGACGTGTATATGAGCAACTCTGAACACAACATTGACAGATATGGTGAACAACAAACTATTTCTACTGCCCCAGAAGGGCCAAAAAAATCATTGAATTCATATTGAATACAATTCAATACACTTAGGGTGTTTCCTGCTGCAGCCTTAGTTGGTCCAATATGACCAATATCTTATGGTGGCTAACGCTAACAAACTTAAAGCAGATATTGCTGCTTGCATTTCTGCATCAGTTTGCCAACATTACGGCTTTTCTCTACCTTTCCCTCTTTATAGCAGCCAACCAGTGGAATTACAACTTCCAAGGACTTTTCCCCATTGACTTACAATGCGAAAGAGATCTCTGTAGTCTGTAAATCAGTAGATGAATTTTTGTGTCTCAACCCCTACAAAATGTCTCATTTCACAATAGGGATTTGAGCTATTTGGTCCAATAACATTTCAAAAGACCACACTGTAACTAACTGCACTCTCTGAAGAAATATTATCATATTTTTGGACAGATGAAAGAGTGATTCCAGAGAGAAGCAGACAGAGGGGTCTACAGTCTGTGTTTGAAGGATATATCAAACTGACTCAGCAGCAACAACAGGTTAAAAAGACAAAGATAGTTAGAAGCTAAAGCCGAACTATAGGCTACAGATCACAGTGTAAACGTGAACCACCACATCACTGCTGATCGCCACACAAGACAATGAATATAAAGGGAAACTTTGCTGATATTGAACCAGCTGTCCAGCATCACAGTGCGTGCAGATGAACCATGTTTGGCTTCGCCCTCGTGCTGCTGCCAGCACCTGGACCTCCACCGCCAGACGGGCAGGGAAGCAAAACAACATTCATCTGCTCACACTGCGATGACACACAGCTGGTTGAATATCAGCAAAGTTTCCCTGCTTCCCTTCACTGGTTCCTGTACAGCAGGGTCGGTCTTTGTCTCACTGTTATAATCATTAAAAAGCAGAGGCAGCATGTGTATACATTCAGTAGCCTATATCTTCAGTAGCTAGCTAGCTAACCCTACACTTTTCAGGGTTTGATTGTGGTTTTGGAACAGGGAAGAAACGTATATATTTTTCCAACCTCTCCAGGTAACGAGTATCATTAATACACGACGTGCCCCAGGCACAACATTTAGCTCCAAATCCACAAAACCAGCCTGAAAATGAAAGAAATCTGAAACGACTGCATTAGAGTCAATGGAGCACAGCTGTGTTGTTGTCGGACCCTGGTCTGAGCCAACCTGATGCTACGTTATGATTGGCCAGTCTGAGTCTTGGGGCGGGGCTTAGCAAAGGATCAGTTCAAAAAATAAAATTAAAAGAGGAGACATATAAAATAACCTGAGGAGCAAAAAAAAAACAAATGGGTAAAGCTAACAGAATACTTGGGTTATCCTGTGTGTTCATGTGCTCAAAGAAGTCTTTCATGGTGCAAAAGCAAACAGTTTTAAGATGATGAAGACCATGAGACGCAGATGAATACTTGGGAAAAAACTAGTAAGTGTCCCTTGAGTCATTTCTTTCCTATTTCTGTCAAAGTTTTATCATACATTATTGAGAATCTTCCATATGCTCCAACGCTATAATATCACACTTTCAAATAGGAGGATGTTTTTATCACTATAAAGATAAAACAAACTCCTCCAGTTTCGCTCTATGTAGACGACAATCAGACCAAACAATCAGGACATCCAGAAAACACAAACATGTTTTTCTCTTCTCTGTATCTCTAAAGCTAATTAAGCAGAAGTAATTTTATCTGACCCAAGTTTTGGTCAGATAATTATAATTACAGTATCAACTTTACAGTGGACAAACGATAGCATCAATCACCTACTTTCTAAAAAAAGTGTTCTCCAATTTTCAAACAGCTCATAACTAAATGTTGCAGGCTTTGAAGTCCCAGCTATTCAGGGGCTGGGCCCTTTCCTGGTCGGACCGCCCCGTCGGATCTGGCTTGAGGGTGAAAGTCGACTTTGAAGTGCAGACTAGACCAGGGGGAGGTATTTCAATAGGCCTCTAGTTCAGTCGAGGGCTAAAGTTGCAGCCGTGAGGGGGGAGGGAGAAAATGAGAGAGGAAAAGGAGCGAGAGGGGGGAGAGAGAGAGAGAGAGAGAGGAGTCTTTTGAAATGAGGCACCTGTACGTTTGAGGCTTGCAAGAACAGGTATGTTCCCAGGGGTTAGGGGCTTTGGAGAATTCAAAGTCATTTCAGTCAGCTCCAGCGCTCATAATCTGTTCTGAGAAGTGAGGAGGATGGGGGGGATATGATGTTGATACACTCACACAGGCGTGAACATGTTCTCAAAGGACTGGATGGATGGATGGATGGAATCTGTGCTCACACTCACATGCACACACAAAGCAACAAGATAAAAAAAAGAGAGTGATTTAGACAAATGTGGAGGCTCACTTTGCTTCATTAGTGGGAAAAATAATCTGTTACAGCCAACAGGAGCTGAAAACTTCTGTTCTACTGATAGGGCAACGTAGAAAAAATACTAAGGTCTTTATTCTGAACAACTGGAAACAGAATATATCAAAGAGAGGAAAAAAAGGTTAGTGGCTGATGTCCTCATCAATGATCAAAGAGCAGAGGAGTGAGTTGGGTTTGCCTCGTGGCGACATGACGGGAAAGTGGATGAGGAAACAAGACTGGAAACAGGAGATAGATGACGACCCCTCAGGACAGTGTGTGTGTGTGCATGGACAACAGTGAGTCTGTTTTCATGTTTTCGAGCTTCTTCCACTTTACTCTCAACTGTTAAAGCTGTACCAGGAAAGATTTTTTTCATCTAGTCTAAACATCAATTTCTATTCTGAACAGAAATGAATGTTTCTATGGTCAGACGCAGGAAATATTGATGCACCAGAAGAAAAAAAATAATAGTTTGACATTTTGGGAAATAACTTTTCTTACAGGAAGTATCTGCCTGTTGAATAATCTATCTAGCCGAGTGTCAAGTATTTATGAGTTACCTGTAGAAGTGCTGGAAAGTTGATTTATTTTTAACCTTTGGACAAAGCCAGTTATGGGTGATGAGCAAAAGAATGGGGTTGCCAATACAAGCATCTGAAATGAGTTTCCTCCGTGGGGTGTCTGGGCTCAGCCTTAGAGGTAGGGTGAGGAGCTCGGACATCTGGAGGGAGCTCGGAGTAGAGCCGCTGCTCCTTCCTGCTGAAAGCAGTCAGTTGAGGTGGTTCAGGCATCTGATCAGGATCCTCCTGGTTCCCTCTTGTTAGAGGTGTTTCGGGCACGTCCCACTGGTTGGAGGCCCCGGGGCGGACCCAGAACTCGCAGGAGGGATTACATATCTCATCTGGCCTCGGAACACCTCGGGTCCCCCAGGAGGAGCTGGAAAGAGTTGCTGGGGAGAGGGACATCTGGGGTGCTTTGCTTGGCCTGCTGCCCCCCCAACCCAGCTTCGGATAAGCGGTTGAAAATGGATGGATGGAGGGACAAAGCTAGTTGTTTCCTGTTTACCGTCGTTATGCTAAGCTAAGCTAAGCTAACCAGCTGCAGGCTGTAGCTTCATTTTTAAAGAACAGATATGGGTGGTATTTTTCTTTTTATCCAACACTTAGCAAGAAAGCAAACGCATGTATCTCCTAAAATGTCAGCGAGCAGAGTTACACAGTTCGCTTCAATGCTACTGAGTTTTTTAGCATCTTTAAGCTCCTTGTTTTGGTTTTAGCCCCAAACTCCACTTTTGTTAACCAGCAGTAGCAGCAAGCAGCTGTTTGCAATGAAAAAAAAAAAGCTCTGGTTAACCAACTTTATGCAACCTGCCAAGCAACATATGGAAGACAGACAAAGTTAGCAACTGGCTGGGGGACATAGTGGAGCATTCAGCAGCTACATCGCAGGATACTTTTCTCAGCAGTTGGCGGAGAGTAAAATTAATGCCAGTGTCGCTCCGTGTCGGCAATTGTTTTTTAACATGTTGGCAGTGTTGGCAAGGTTACTCTTTAAATGTAATAGGTTACAGATTACTGGTTACTCATTTAAAGTGTAATAAGTAAGTTAACTATTTCAATTATTTCATCAAGCTAATGTAACTTATTAAACTTGCTAACTTTTTGATAACTTTTCTGACAAATGTTTTCAATGGGGCAATAAAGCCAGACAGTGTAAAGCTCACAACAGTACTCAACACTGATTACTGTCAAACTTTATTAAAAATTCTTCAATATAATTAAAAAAAACAGAATGTTGTATTCTGCATAAAAGCTTTTTAAACCCATAAATATATTTGTATGTAACCCCTTTGTAATCACCAACATTTTGATAAGTAACTATGATTCACTGACATAGTTTTTTCAGTAACTGTAACACATTACAATTACATTTTTGGGGGGTAATATAATAAAATAACTACGTTACATGTAACTAGTCACTCCCCAACACCGCAAGTTGGTTGTAACAACTTTTTAAGGTGATAATATGTCAATGTTGTGTTCACAGATGGTTGTGCTGCCCCCAAGTGGCCAAAAAAAGTAAATAAATAAATAAAAATAAAAATAAAAATAATGCAGTTTGGACTAGTGTGATTCTTTTTAATTTTAGTTTTTTTGTTCAATAGGAAAGACAATGAGGGTATGCCATATATTCCTCGTTTCACAACAAAAATATGTTTTCTGCGGAGTTATATTAAATAACTTGAAAAAAATAGAACTGTATAAAGTTGTTGGACTTATATAACTTTTTGTGCACCTCTGATGTACAGTTAACAATTTTATTCAGCCTGTTCTCATTCGCAGTGCATCAAATATGGCAAATTGGTCAGCCGCTGTTGGAGTGAGAAAAGAATCATTAGGGTGGGACACAGGGTCGGACTTTCATACTGGAGACCAGCGTTCGTGTCCCATGTGAAATGTTAAGGTTTTCTTTTCAGTATGGTACATAGTTAACGTCATTTAACATGTGTGTCATGTGATATATGTCACATACTTGTTGACTTAAGGTGTGTGAAAAATGTAGTTTATTTTAACTTGACCATAATCTTTTTTCTAAACTTAACTAAATAGATTTGTTGCCTAAACCCATGGTTGTTTCAGTGACGGAATAGTTGGGAGTGTAATGCCGATGACCAAGCTGCTGTATTTGATGAGTCAGGAGTGAGAGCATGTCTTTTACTTTGTATGTTTAAATGTATTTATCATTTACCATTCACACATATTACTTATTAATTTAAATATTACAGTATATTTTTTTTTATTCATTAATCTTACCCTTTAAAAGCAGTTTAAAATGCTGTTCTTTATAATGCCTTTACATCTGAACATACAGTATGTTATGTTCCTCTTTTGTGAGCAGAACTGACACACAAAGTCTGTTTTCCACATAAATAAGACGAAATGTTTAGGCTTAGATTTATAGATTTGTAGGCAATAAACTCCATTATCTTTTATCTCTTGCTGACACTTGAGGCTGCCAAATTTCCTCTCCCTCTTCCCCACTCATTAATTGTCATTTCAGTCTAACACTTTCACTCTTTCTCATCTTCATTCATCTCCTCCACAGCTTCGTCTCCACCTCCCCCCACCAACTCCCCATCGCTCTCTCTGATGGTTCAACATATTCCCCAGCGTCCCATTCGATCGCTCCCTCACTGCGTCTGACTGAAGGCACAGATCATCACTCTGAGGAGGAAAACAATGCGTCAGAGCACCAAATCCCAAACATCCAAATCCCTAAATGAAAAGCCGGTCTGCTCATCACTCATGCCGGTCTCAAAAGAGGGGATCTTTGGTTTGCGTGAGAGGACATGCTGACAAAGTACAACACTTTGCCACATGTGCCACCCAGTGGTTGGGTGGCAGTAGAGATGTAAGGCTGGGGGTTGGAGTGAGGGATGACTGGAGAACTGGTCGGGGAGAGAAATGCGGTTCACCATGACTGAAAACAGATCATCTTCCCTCCTGGGTCTCTTTGATGTCTGTGAGACTTATTTTGTTTTCTGCTGATTTTGTGGTAATGGGCACACACACACACACACACACACACACACACACACACGCTCATAGACTCACACACACATACACACACACACACAACAGCGTAGGATCCAGTTATAGGAGACATCAAAGGGACTTCAGTTCTTACTTAGCCGGTAGACACAAAAATTCAATTTCCCTTGAGAATCAGATCTTTGTATGAAGCACCAGCTCATTGAATTACTGCTTCACTGTGTCCAAATAATTAGTTAGCTAGATTTTCAACTCAGATGTGGGCCAAAACTCTCAAGTGTTGCAAGACTTGTTTTTACTCTTATGGCCTTAAAGAGAAAAAAAGGTATGACTGAAAGTTCATCCTTCACCTTGGAAACAGCCACTAACAAATCATCTCACTAATTTGTCTTTTCAGTGGCTGTCCGGGGGGCTTTTGATCATTTTACATGATCTTCCTCGGCAGATGGAGGCGCAAACTCTTTGTGGTGCGAGTATCTTGTCAACAACTATGAAAGTATATTATTAAGAACAGCTTTGTGCAGCACAAAAAATGTTTCTTTTGTCGCCCATTACCCAAAAATGCAACAAAAAAAAGCACCAATTAAGACAATTTTTTTCGGTACTTCAAATCAAGTAAAGGCCCTGAATTTACTTTGAGCAATGAAGCCAGAGTTTTTTTTCATGTTTTGCCAAAATCAAAACAGTATGGGTTATTACCAAAAAGGGATTATCTCCAGGTCTGAAAAGCCAACATGAAAAGTTTCTTAAAGCTGCATTCTTTCTAATGACCAGCAGGGGGCGACTCCACCTGTTGCAAAAAGAAATTTGATCATATAGAGGTCTATGGAAAAATGACCCTACTTCTCACTTGATTTATTACCTCTGTAAACATTTCCTGACAAATTCATGGTCTTAATCAGTACTTTCAAGTTCTTCTACAACACAGCATGATACTTAGTTTGTTCATTATGGTCTGATGAAGAGTAAAATAGATGGTAAAGCCAGTCTGTTCTCATCCCCAGTTCGTTAAACCCACCACCTGTCAACTTGTGATGTCGATGCCATAGACAGTAAAAATAATGGACGTAGCTACCATGATGTCACTCATTGGTTTGTGGACACTCATTTTAAAGCTGGGCATTTTGGCTGTCACCATCTTTTTTTTGGAGCCAGAAGCGACCATATTTGGGCGAGAGGCTGGCGCTGTGGAAGCGCACGGGGTGGATCTGACTAGGACCCCACAATACCAGAGTAGCGACACATTGGTCAAACGGAAAGTTGGTCACGTGCCCTCTAGTGGCAGGATAGCGCGTTGCATATCCGACCAAGAACTGACGGAACTTCAGTATTGCTGCATTGCTGCCGACCAGGAATTCCAAAGTCAAGCAAACCTAAAAGCATAATCTACCGTAATCTACCGTAAGAGGAGCNTGGCGCTGTGGATGCGCGCGGGGTGGATCTGACTAGGACCCACAATACCAGAGTAGCGACACACAAACGGAAAGTTGGTCACGTGCCCTCTAGTGGCGGGATAGCGCGTTGCATATTCGACCAAGAACTGACGGAACTTCAGTATTGCTGCATTGCTGCCGACCAGGAATTCCAAAGTCAAGCAAACCTAAAAGCATAATCTACCGTAATCTACCGTAAGAGGAGCATCGGTGACCCGTTTACAGGTAAAAAAAACCAAACAAACAAAAAACAGTTGTCTACCATAATGTCACCCTCTACATTTTGAAATAAACAAATTATAAGCATGACTTAATATGACCAAGACACCTAAAAGTAAAACAAGGCCGTTTTCATCAACTTACAAGCAAGTGCGCGTCGGACATACTGTATGTGAATGGGTTTTCTGGTCAGAAAGGTAATGCCCTCATGCCCCACTAGAGGGTGCGTGAGGCTTAACTTCAGCATATCACAGGAGTCAATGGAAGTGTTGTCACTCTGGTATTGTAGGGTCCTAGATCTGATTCAGAACCTGAGGATACTTATCAGCAGACAGCCTGTCACTCATAGTGGCCCGCCCTAAATTATGTGCAACTTTGAGCCATGATAAAATGTAAACTGATGAGATATATAAAAATCCACCCCCGTACAGTTGTCATGAAAGGGCGAAATTAGCTGTAGAGACCAAAACTGTTTGCTTTAACTCGGGGGTCTATGGGGATTGATTGGTTTCTGGAACCAGCCTCAAGTGGCCATTCAAAGAACGTTTTTTTTAGCACTTCTACATTGGCTTCATTTTTCAGCCCCAGAGGTTGCTGCTTGGTCGAAAGGCAAAGGCACCCTTTAGCATTTTTATGAGATGCACCGACTAACTGCAATGTAAACCCATCCGTAGCAATTCTTGATGTTGAGAGCAACTGACGCAGTATAAAGTCCGCATATGGCGTGATGGAGGGGAGGTGAATGGGTCAAAAAACAGACTTTCACCTAGGAGACCACAGTTCGTGCCCTATGTGAAACCAAAAGTCAGCATTGTTTTAACATTACATAATTTATGTGCAGTCGTCACGCTGACGTCACTAACGTTACAAACATTTATATTTTAACCCCATGATCTTTCTTCTGACCAATTAGTTTTGTTGCCTAAACTTAACCGCAACTGTTTCACATTCACAACGGGTTACGGTGTGTTTCATCCGTGCATCACATAAAGACACTAAAGGGCTCCCTGTGCGTTGGTATCACAGTCTGAAGGGTGTGATAAAGCATCTGTATTTCACAACCAGGCAATGAGGACAGGTTGATAAATTGTGGTATACTGTAGGGCATGGCTATCTTGTGATTGACAAGTCGCTACCACAGCAGTGTCCTTGGGCCCTCAACCCCTTACTCCTCCACAACTCAACTCTCATCCAAATATGGTCACTCTTGACTCCAAAAAAGAAACAAGATGCCAACGGTCACAAAGCCAAACTTGAAGCCTTGAGACAGTCATCCACAAACCAACAACTAACGTCACGGTGGCTGCGTCCACTTCTTTTATTATACAGTCTATGGTTATAACACTTGAGAGATGTGAGAGGTTTTTGGTTTGAAGCGGGCGGGGCTTGACTGGAAAGAGTTGACGTCACATATTTCCACACACCAATCAGGATTTAGCACCATTTGAATGAGAATCTTGTGTTGCCAGGCACCATCAATCAAGTCTGATCAAACAAAGTGCTGACACAATCCCTGATAAAGCAGATTAGCGAAGCTTTTTGATGTGTTAAACTCAACTTAATAAATGTTTGATGTTTTTTTCCCTCCAAGATTTAACTGCCTAATTAATCCTGTGTATTTAATGACATAACAAAATTAAGATTTCAATCTAAGTTTCAGGGGCTTAAAGCAATCTCAGGTCTCTCCTTGTGCTCCTCTACCTCATTAGATCTTTGATTGAAAGGCATACCAAAATCTGAGCTCGACTAAATTATGATTATTGTCAACATTTATGTAAAATCCAAACACCACTGAAGTCACAGCTGCGTGTGTAAACCAACTTTCATATCGCTTGCTGATGCCACCTTGTCCAAACTGCTGCTTGAGGAGAACACTCTCAGCAGCACTTTAATCAGAAATATAAACTGTATTTCTGTAGTCCTGCTGAAGCCAGTTCTTTCAGGCTATAAATGTCAGTTGTATCATCTCGGCTTTGGTTGTTGTATAATGTATTGTCTCAGCTACTGAGGGTGTGTTTTAAGGCAGCCTGGTCAGCTCTGCCCTGAGCTCTGAGCCATGGAGGCTTTTGGTGAAATTGCTGTGTGAGATGTGTTGGGTAAGCAAAAGAGAAGCTGTTGTGTCAGTGCTGTGCTTTTGAGGAGCACTTACTTTTCACTGTTTTACTTCTGAGGGCAAAAATAAAGTGGGCGGGGAACATTATAGAGCCGATTCAGTCAAATATCTGATGTATATCTCATGTAAGCTTTTTTATAAAGAAAGACGTCCTGGTTACCTCTATCTTGTAGGTAATGCAATTTATCGCCATGTGACAGCCTCCACTCTTATGCCCCTAAATGCTGTCTGCCATTCAGCCCTTCTTTATCAAAATGTGGGTTGGCCTTCTCTTTCTATTAGAAAGGAACCAGCATTTGTTTTTATTTATTTATATGGTCCTCAGGGACTTCAAAAATTGCCTGCATGTTTGACGTCACTTATTAACTGGAGAGATGTATCACATAACATACGTTAGAACTAACACTGATTTGGGAAAGATTGCTTTTAGATTCTTTGCACAACACACCTGGAACGAACTGCAGTGTACTTTGAAGCTTGATACTCTGGTTTATATTATATTTGTATTCCTTTTTGTATTTGCTATATTCTACTTTTAAAATGTGTTGTTTTATGTCGTTATTTATGTACTCAGGTCTCTCTTGAAAATACAGTAACATTTCGATCTCAACGTGACTTACCTGATTAAATACAAGTTTATATGTCACCTTATTAGTAACTTAGTATTATCTTTAAAAACAAAACAAAACACAAAATACATTGTTATGTTATTTATTTTTTTAGTCTTGCAAAATTCTATTAATTGTTGTTTATTTAATTCTTTATTTTTGTCTTTGTTGCTTTAAGTTTGCTATGTGAAGCACTTTTATCTGCATGTTTGTGCTATATATGGTAAATAAAGATGAGTTGAGTTGTGTTGTCTCTCTATACCCGATTTTATACAGTGGATTAATTTGTTGGATGATAAGAAGGTGTTATTTGATTCACCACAAGGAGGCAGAAATGAGCTGTTGGCCATGCAAAGTTGTCTCAGTTTCACCACTATGAATGGAACATCAACTACAAACTTTAAAAAATAGTTGAAAAATATCATGCAATGTTCCACTTGTTGTTGTAGAACTTGTTTACTTGCAAATACAAACCGTCAATCAAGATTTCAGTGTATATTTTTAGGTCCAGCCAGCCTTTTTTCTGTACAATAACAAAATTGAAACCACACAACTCAACAGTGGCTTGTGTAATTTGCACACTTAAACACCAGAGGGTGGTAGGACACATGACTTCTGCATGTGCAGCACATGCCAGACCCTGACCAGTTAAAAGCCTGAGTGGGAGAAGTCATGCAAAGGTTAATGTTGCATCATATAAACAGCCTTGTTGTAGAAAAGTGTGCCCCAAACACATCTAAGTTTGACACTAATGAGTGGAAGAGGAAGTGACAGTCATGGAGAAAGATGCAGGTTGTGATGAATGCAAGATTAACGTGGGTTTCATCACTTTGAGGGCCGAACGTCTTCTGTCTTGCCTCTGTGTTGCATCAGATCAAGGTTGCATCATAGTGGAGCTGATGAGATCTGTCCAAGTTAAGAGACCAGATCATGCATGTAACCGTTTAATGCTCACCTATTTTGATTGCTGGTCCTTTTTTGGCAGATTTGTAAAGTATTAACACTGTCACAACATATTTTTCACTTCATCATTCCAGTATGGTGCCACTGAGACAAATTAGGTGTCAGTTACTGACTTCAAATTACTTTACAATTTTTGTAATTAGCAACGTCTAATCCGATTCAGATTCAGAATACTTTATTAGTCCCAAAAGGGCAATTCATTTCTACAGTTGGCCTGTCCATAGCAACAAAAACACAATGCAACAAACAGCCAACATCCACAAACAAGCATCATCACATCAGCAACAACCACAACCAGTGACAACACAGCAGAACGGGATGCAAAATAATTCACAGTTCACAATAATTCACGGTAAAATAAATCACAGTTCATTCTTCAATCCATTGGATTACAGAAAAATGTAATCTGAATACTTTTGGATTGCTTCGGATTAAACACTGAAATATTGCACCTTCTACTAAAAAAAATGGATGCAGCGACAAAAATTGAAGTTCTACCAATATTCCTTTTTATCTTTAGACATTTCAAAATATTTTCAATGCAAATAAAATGCATTTTGCATAAACCATTGATTATCATAAAGTAGTTATATAATTTGTACAACTGATATATTTGCAAGATGTAATCAAAAATGTAATCAAGTGATTCTTGACAACTTAATTATACGGCCCAGGCCACACTGCATGCGTGAGCAGCGTGTGACGGCTACTTGCGGTGTTCGCACGTACAGCGTTGTTGCTGCAAAGCTGCCTGCTGCTGTATCTACTGTATTTCCACAATTAAAAGCCACTGCATTCTCAACAACACAGTCATGCAAAATTTCACAATAAATAGCCTTGTGTTAATAAATTAAGGGATTCTGTCCTCAGAAACATTGTCAGACCGCTTTTAATTCGAAATGGAAACAGGAAAGGTTTAGTTAAACATGAGTATTTATGTTTCTTCACATCTGTGAATGATCTACGTGTAATGAACGGCTGTATAACGTCAATATGACTATCAAAAGACCATTTTCATTGTCTATTTTTGCAGAGAACCGCCCATGCCACATGTAAATAACAGGTGAGCCTCTGAATCTCTAGATGTGCTGCACTTGAGCAGTGCTGCTCACGCGGGCAGCGTGGCTGCTCTGCCTTGTTAACGTGGGCGCTGGGAAAAAAAAGAGGGTCCTAATATAATTTTACAATTTTGCAAATGTAGTCTGGTTATTTTTTGTAGCCTGATTATGTAATCCCAATTACATGTGATGCTTTACGACCCAACCCTTCCTATACATGTACTTAGAACAGACTCACATCTTTTAGGCACAACATACAAAAACGACGGAATGAGCAGCACAGCATCAACAGGTTAACACCACGCTGCTGCACAGTCTTGCCTCCCTGTATCTGAACATTACAGTGTCATCGCTGGCAAACAGTGTTGTTGTTGTTGTTGTTAGTCTGCCAGTACGGTGAGAGCAGAGTAAATGTGGCCCATGGAACAAAAAGAGCGCTATGTCAGCTCTCTGTACAAACAAAGCACGGCTTATCTGGGTGAACAAAGTGCTTGCAGAGACCCTAAGACAATTACGGAGAGGACGGACAACAAGCACTGTTCCACTGGTTGCATTTAGGTCAATATATACTGAAAGATGTATTTGGCTTGATTGTTTGATTTCCCAGAAATGTCATTTGGTGCAGAAACTGTTTTATGGAAGGATTCATTAATAATTTGTGATGGATCAAAGAGCAGGGACATTTACAGTGCATGCTACTACTGTTGGTGTCTCTCATCTGTTTTACTGCCTGCTTACACAATAAAGTGTACACCTTATCTACAGATTGGGCTGGCACACATGCACATGCAGTCACACACGCAGATAATGAGACAAGTGATTGTAGGGAAACTGGTGTGGAGATATCACAGAGCTGAATGTGTAACTGCAGCTTCATGCTTCCATGTTATGATGGAATGACACTGCAGCATGTCGACGGTGCTGCAGGGCTGCACAGACTTTCACACCTTCCCAGCACTGAGATGCGAAGAGGAAATGGTATATTGGAAATGATGAAAAAGTAAACGACAGCTTGCTGTGTAAACCACCGGAAAGAAAAATGCATACATCAATATTTGTGATGATTACAGGAAATAGAGACGGAAATTGGCTCCAAAGAAATAACAAAAAAACCTTGAGAAGAAAGTGACAGAGCAAGAGACACTGAGGAGGTGGATGGTGTGGGAAGGCTCAAGGCCAAACAAACACCCCAGTGAATCGTGGGTAGGGAGCGAGATCTGTGCTGGGGAGGAGGTTTAAGCAAACACGCCGACCCACCGCCCCCTGCAGCTGGACGCTGTCCCAGGGTGTGACCCCACTCACCCCTATTGTCCAGCACGGCTTTGGCCTATAACACCACCGTTTATGCTGGTCGCCGCCCCGGTGAGCACACACAGGCGTTACTGTTTACCCTGCATGCCATGCCTTCGCTGTAGAAACCAGGCCTTTCCTAGAAAAATAAAAAAAACAAGCCAAAAAAACAGCCTCTAATAAAACATGCATGAGTATTTTGTTCTTAATTACAACGTGAGCGCAGGAGCCGAGGCATGCTGCAGTCTGATAATATTGTTTTAATCAAGGTTATAATTAAGAGAGAATGCAGTGGAGTGGAGTGGAGAATATACAGTTGATGTTACTGACGCCAAATGGAGCTGCCAGGAGTCAACAGTATATGCCAATATGCAAATACATTTAATTTGACTGTTTTCAAGCCAAAAATACAGATTGTCAGGACTCAATCCACAGAAAATATAAACCGAATTCTCCTAGATAAACTATTCATCCATTAACTAAATACATTTATTTTAAGGTTACCAATCAGTCCCAAGGTTTCCATGCCAGGGAAGAGGTCTGGCGGCTCACACTACCATATTCTATTGCATTTATATGATTAATTAGGAATTAATTAACAGGAATAACCTTACCAGTTACATAAAACATGCAAATGAATTAACATTTAATTATATTACAAGCGGCTTTTATGTAACAGTTAAATTTGGTGGTGACATGATTCATTAAACCACATCAGGTGTCTTTATTAGAAGGTTGTTTGGACAGGTAAACATCATACTCACGGTGTGCTGTTCATTAAGCTTTTATTAAGCTAACCCAAAACATGAACTGGCATAGCTTGAAACCTAAATGTATTAATTTGATGTTAATCAAAACAGGCTTGTCCCAATAAAAGGATTTCTCTTTTAAAGGAGACTTGGCCGACAAAGGAGCATCGAGACAAACATAATAGTTGCAGACAATAGAAATACCACAATGTACTGAGACGGTACGCCCTCAGTCGGCACGGCAGCTTGAATACCACAGGGTGCAGTTTTATATCTTACATCACAGCTATGTCACCATCTGGAAGAAATAAGTGTGATTTATACACCCTGAGATGTTTTTGGGATTGGTCCATTTTGCATTGTGGTCTCAAGGACCCGCCCACCTTAATCACAGGCTCCAACTTTGAGCTCCAGGGAGGATCCCCACTTCTGCGTGTGTGTGTCTAAGTACTGGTTGAGCCAAGTCTAGCAGCCAAGGCGGACTATACTTAGGTGTAGCTGTGCACACAGTCTCTCTCAGAGCCTCCAAGGAAGATTATCTGAATCCAGGATGTGTATCCAATGATTTAATGCCGACACAGCAAATAGTGTTAGTCAGCTTGTCTCATGCTATGAAATATTAAATATTATTGCTCCTTAAATAAAGCAAACACTCCTGCCAAATCAACTCAGCTATTTCTACATCTCTCCATTGCAAACGACAAGGGATTCCTCAGTGAAATGTGTCAATATTTTAATGAAATTTAAGAAAGTGCGACACAAATTAAGAAATTTCAATTGAGATCATATCTATCGATACAGCTCTTCAAGAAGAAAAGCTACACTTTAAGAGGTTGTTCTGGTGCATGAGTGAATGAACTGAATACACACCATACTCTGGAAGCTGATCTCTTAAACAATACCTTTCCTTTCCTGGAAGAAGTTACATTTCCAGTTCTTAACTAGGCGTGACCAGTTACAGCAATACTCACATTGAAGCTACAGTTGGTGACCTTTATACAAAAAAATATTTTTTTTTTCATGTTGTTGAAATTGTTGAGGCCTATCATCTGTGAAAAAAACTCCTCTGCCTTCTTTACTGGCTTTAAGAATGAAAACATCTAATCAGATCCAAGTAGTCACTAACGCAGCTGTTCATTATGTCAATCACTGCTTGTCAGGCCCCCAGGAAACATGCCGAGCTTTATGGTGCGTTCGTTTTGTACTCGGAGGTTGGAATTTCCCAGTTCCCAGTCGGAAGTTTAAACTCGCATACACCCTGAGATCAGATTTCGAACTCGGAAACTCGGAGCAACCACGTCAACCCCGACTTACGAATTCAAGATGGCTGCCGGTCACATACATAGCGAGTAAACACTCTGCTACAGTACTGTTTATAGCAATTTTATCTAATTGTTTTACATTAGGTCAGCCATACCCATAGTACTGTTCAATTTTTATCCGTGGTCATGTTGCTACGCTGTCTGTATGTGCAAAATACCACATAGACCGTTGTTATCAACTGATATTGCTAACAGTGGCTATGGCTACCCCAGTGGTAGAACGGTAACACCGTTGCACCGTTTACATTAGGTCAGCCTCATCTGCGGCTTTCATCACTTGGAGTGCATGATGGTTTTGAAGCTGTCTATACTCCAAAAGTGCAAGGGCACCAAAGGCTTTCTTGCAGGCGTCCATGTTTTTTTCTGACTTGTCCACCGTCGTCAACTAGAATGCAAAAACTGTTGTCAACTCGGAGGTGACATCATTTCCACTTCTGACTTCCGACTTCCGAGTACAAAACGAACGCAGCATTTGAGACAGTTTTCAAAGTGGCCAAACAGTGGAATTACAACTCCCGAGCCTGTCACGTGATGCCATTGAACCCAAGAAGACTTTTTCCCATAGGCTTACATCAGGAAAGTGACGTCTGTAAATCAGTGGTACATCACAAAATGACTCAATACACTATCAGGATTTGATCCATTTGGTCTGATAACATTTGGAAAGTCTACCAGAGCTGTAAGATTAAATCTTTTTATCCCCATTCAAGTTAGCAGAGCGCTAAACTGAAAGTAGTTGGTTCAGCTGGCAGAAGTCTCTAATGCGCCTGCTCTATGGGCCCAATGATGTGGGAGCAGTGCTGATCATCTGGGTAATTTTATACCACGGAAATTGAGCTTTTTTGGCTTTGTGTGTGACTGAGCAACTTTCAGAAACGAACAGGGTCCCAGACTGTCAAACTAGGCAGCGCTGACCAAATATGAATCAAGATTCTGTTACTGCATTGCTTATTTCTCACCTTAAATGTTTTCAGAAACCAATTTAAGTGTACTGTTTAGCTGTAAAATGGGAAAGTCTGTGACTCGGCTGCCATGTTGGATACAGTTAAACATAGTACCAAGCACTGCCCACCGGCTGGGCCAACATTCTCCTTATACAGCTAAACAGTACACTAAAAAAGGTGTTTGTGAGAACATCATAGGTGAAAAAAAGTCAATGCCATGCTGCCTAGTTTGGCAGTTTGACATGATTGACAGCTGCATTAGACACTCTTTGGCCCTAATTGGCTTTTGCTGCTGCGCCAAAGTCTGATTCTAACAAGTGTATGAAGAGGAGAGACATGATTTTTTTCACAGACTATCTGTCTCATGTACTTTTTTTTTTTTTAAGAATATAGTGACATTTTTAGTTATTTTCATAAAAGACACCAACTGTAACCCAGCTGACATCTGTATGTGGGGCCCATGTGGGTAGTAAACATGCTGAAAAATGGGCTCTATGTGGGATTGTTCATTGGTTACATACCCATACCCACTTGGTACACAGGTAGCCCCAGCATAACCATGTGGGGCCCACTTGGGTAAAGCCATTGATGTGGGCAATTGGCATGGGGCCATTATGTAACCCATGGACGATCCCATGAAGGGCCCATTTTCAACCCATTCACCACCCACATGGGCCCCACATTCAAATGCTGGCTTGGAATAAACAGTTGCCATTTTTAAAAGTGACAATTAAATGGTATTTTTCCCCATCCTGTATTCCCATTTCAAATGTTCTTTACATTAAATCCTCGATGTTACTTTACATCGTAACACAGGGCTCTCACAGATTATGTTATGACCACCAGTTTCAATTATTTTAACTTTGTTTTCTACGAAATCATGGTTTGCCACTTATTTTTACTCGTCAGGTTGCTCTAAATACTACAGTACCCATGAGTCTTAGCTGGCGCTGCCATGCAGAGGAAGCCAGCCAGAGGCAGGAACCACAGTTCTTTAAACTGCAGATCTTAAAATCAGTTTTCTCAACAGTGAACTCCAAAGGTTGGATCAGAAGATTGCCCACTTTTATATGTTAAATATATAAAAAGCTATAGCCAGCAGCCAGTTAGCTTAGCTTAGCATACAGACTGCACACAGGAGGAAACAGCTATCTTGGCTCCATTGTTTAACCAGCAAATAAAATGTAAAAACAAGAAGTCATACTAATTGGATTTCATTACTGATGGAGAGTACCAGGCTAAGCTAACTGCCAGCTGGCTATAGCTTTTTTAAGGGACATAACAAATGACAAAATGTGCTTCTACAGGGTTTCTGTGTACGCAGTCACTTGCTGAAAATGTTTCTGATTTGGAACAGTAATAAGATGACGTCTCAAGAAGCTCCAGGGCTCTCCTCAAGGCTAAACCTTTTCACATGCATAGTTCAAGGTCTCACTCAAGTATTCTCCAAATGCTCTCCATTCTTTTGAATCAGTCGGGTAGCAAAGACCTTTAAAGTTTAAGAGCACCTTAAGCCTCCTTGTCGCACACTGTATTCAAATGAGTGGTAATTGTTTGTGCTTACGTCAGGTTGTTACACCCATGTAAGCACATCATGTCATAAGAGGATTTTCATTAAGTACTTAGACAGTATTAGTTTGTGGTTACAAAGCTCTCCTCTATCAGTTCATAATGTTGGTTAAGTCCATTGGCAGTGGTAGAAAGTACTTTACAACTTAAGCACAGTTTTGAGGTACTTGTTATTTACTTCAGTTCTTTGTACATTTATCTGACAGCTATAGTTTGCCATTTAGTTACTTTTCAGATCAAGATTTTATCAGTATATAAAATACACAAAGCATTTAAATGAGCTATAACACTGAAGTACTGACTACATGTAAATGTATCAGTAGTAATGCCCCAGTTATATAATGATATAACATGATGGGGCCCATTTTAACCAACAAATACTTTTATTTTTATTGATACTTTGGGTACATTTTGCTGGTAAATAATACTTTTGTACCTTTACTTAAGTGAAATTTTGATTGCATTACTTTTAATCATACTCTTACTTAAGTAAATGATTTGCATACTTCTTCCACCACTGTCAATAGAGCCATTTAACTATCAAATGCTGGGAAACAATGTGGACTTAACGCATGCTTTGCATTTCAACGGTACCGCATTTGCAGAACAAAAGCAATTACGTGACTTCTGACTGTCAGTCTGCACGTTTTCTCAAAGTTTGATGACAGAAACCCACCGGCTATGTGCAGAACGACTGACACACTCAAAAGGAAGAATCCCTCGGGCTATTTTGCAGAGACATTTGAATTCCAGCACTCTACACTAAGGATTGGCCGATTGCCTGCAGCAAGGAAAATGCCATGATGGGCTTGTAAATCCAGCAACTTATAAAGAATTAAACACGTTTTTTTTCCATAGGTGAAGATGGGCTTAACTAAGGTGCAAGCAGTCTGAAGCTGCACATGTGAAATACTCAGTGGTGCCCCCAGAAATTTTTCATAGGGGAGGTCAGATGGAGCCACTGAAAACCTTGAGGGTGGCACACCAAAACCAAAAGCCATAGCTGAACTTCACATGTTTGCCTTTGCTGTTGCAGTGCATAGGCTAATGGAAAACAATGTCAATATGGAGAGTTTAAGAATCACACATGGATGTACTTTGATCTCTCATTTTACAGTTGATATTACCAATCATCTGATGTGCATAGATGAATACCAGTACAGTTAACATTTTGAGTTCCACACCAAACCTGTTTTAATGTGTTATATATCTGTTCTTCCAATGGGCTGGTTGTTCTTTTCTTGAAAAACACAAATACACAGCTTTAATCTGAAGGAGTACATTGATTGTAGGGAGCCAAACATTCACTGGGAACAAGCCCCTCTATACTTTATAAAAACATGGACGACATGACAGCTCCCTAAAACTGCAGCCAAAACATCTCGGCTGGCTGCAGTATAGGTCATTAACCCCACTCCCTCCATGTTAGCAGATGGAACATGGGCCAAATTAAAAAATCAAAGTACAGGGAAAAAAATGTTTCCCTAAGATGATTTTTTTTTAACTTTAGGTAGTTCTTATCAATCTGATGTATGTCCGAGTGTTTGTTTTTTTATTAGTTTGGTTTCAATTGGTTATTTAATACTATAAAAAGGGGGTCTGACATCATGATTGACAGCAATGTTTGCAAATCCGTGTCTTTGAGATCAATGGCGCTGCTCGCAATTGGTCAGACAGTTGTATGGGCAGGAACACGACAACGTGGAGATCGCTACTGCACAGACTCCGGCTCCAAATGACATCACCAGCACCATATCGCAGTGGTTGTATCTGGAATATTATCTGGAAAAGTTTGGCTTCAGTTTTGTACAGGTAGTGGAGACGCTTTGTCCATCTTTATATACAGTCTATTGTGGGCGCTCATTGAGCCCATTTTCATTCACATACCTTGAGGTGAGAGTTAAAGGACCCCTTTGAAAATGGCCATGGCAATTGTTCACTTGCCACAATTTAGCCTAAGTTTGGAGCACTATTAGCTTCCTTACCATCAAGCTATGCTGACATGGTTGGTACCAATGGATGTACCGATGGTTAGTTTCACAAGGTACCCCCTTCTGAGACCATCTTTCGACAGTCATGGGCTGGCTTGGCTTGGCTTGGCTTGGTTTGAGCCGTCAGCCCAGCACAGCAGGGATTTGCATTTCCATTACAACAGACCTACTGTCTAGAAGGTGTGTCTGTAACTGATGATGGCTTGTCTTGGGTGATTACATTTAAAAGCAGAGTGATGATCCACGCCTAAACTCCCCTGTTATTTTTGTTGCATGTGTTTTTCCATCACACAACAGAGCAGATAGTTTACCTGTTGGAGGTGAGCTGTTTGCAGAGGTGCAGTAAGAGCCTGTTGTCTGCAGCTCTTCATCAACATCTCACTGTGGCTGTTCCTGCTTTCACTTTCCTCCCTTCTGTATTATTAGACTTGACTTTATTGAAGAGAAGCTGCTAACAAAGTTCTGCTAATTCAGTAATATCACATTTAATTTCTTATAGAATCTTCATAATAAAAGTCCCCTGTTATTTTGTTACGTATAAACTTTTATTGTGAAGCAGCAAAATAAGGTAATGTTGAGTTTTCGAGCAGCAACTTCACACAACTTCTAATATGGCTGATAGCGAACATGAAACAGTAAAATAAAGCAGATATTTAAAGTAAAAACAGGACGCAGGAGAGAAACTAAACTCCAAACCACAGAGATTCAGTTAGAGGCTAGAAACTAAACTCCAAACCACAGAGATTCAGTTAGAGGCTACAAAAGTGCTGAGAGCCACCACACCTTTCTCTCTGGTTTCCTGTAGACAGAGGTGATATCAGTCTTGCAACACACACGCTTGTTTGGGGGGGAGACCAGGGGTCGTCAGGGGTTGGCGAGACATCACCACTAACCACTTGAGGGCGGGCGGCCTGGCATTTGGACCTACTCCTGAGAGGCTCCATCTCTGGCATGGCTTGGCGTGGCACAGCGCATCTAAACTGACAATGAAAACACAAATCAGCGTGGCAAGGCTTTTCTCAGCGCAGCCAAGAATGACAATGGAAAAAGGGTGTTAAAAGACAGTGATCAGCCTCCAATTATTTTTGCCAGGGGGGTTACTATGGGAGCCAGCAACTGTATTAGGGGGGCCATGGCCCCCTTGACCCCCCCAAACCTGGGAGTGGCGCCACAGGCAGTATGTGTCAGGCACTATAAATCAATTTGTAAAGGGGTAAGTAAAAAATTAGTTCATCTAGTTCATCAACTTTGAACCCTGAAATCTTTTGAGTGGTTCCACCTCTATCCCACTCTGTGTCTGAGAGCTGCACACACTCAGAAGGTCACTTCACTATTTACAATGTAACACTTGTCTCATGCATGATGGGAGATCCCCAACCAACTTTCCAAGTCTAAAATAACCAACTGTGTTTCATCGTACACCAAGAGGGAAGGATTTAACATTAACTATCTTCCCTATTTGTTCTCTTGAGTGACATAAAGAAACTTGAGAATAGGAAATGTTCATTATAAAGTTTAAAGGCACACCTATTTCCCTATTTGCTTTAACGCTTGTGGCAAGTTAGTGTAAACTTTCATTCATGCGGCCAAAGGAGTTTTACCTATTCAATATAGTGCTGTAATTACAGGACATCCTGTATTCAAATCCTGTTCCTTTCTTTAATACTACACCCTGACACACACACACTGACACACTGTCATAAACTCCGGCTCTCACTTTCTCAGATGTTGATTCTGTAGTGACGGTAAAGCTCCGCAAACAGGCCAGTGTTTGCTCTAGCTGCTGTACTTACTCCTGCTGAGGTGAGAGACGACACGGGCAAAGGCCCTAAAAGCTGTAAACAATAACGGTGGCCAGATACAGCAAAAATGTGAATTCCTGTTTGAGGACAAATAGGAGATCTAGGAAGAGAGTGTACTTGTGAACTTGCTTGATGTGTTTTTTCAACAGTTTCTGACTGAGGCCTGTTTACTTTGTGGGAAGGCCTTTGTTGGTAAAATGCTTAAAGCCACCTGAGGAGTTTAATTTCATGATGGCATCAATTTCTTCTCACAGCCTTGTTATATAAGTTGTAACCTTCGCATTGTCATATTGGATCATGTCTTTTACCTCGAAGCTCTCCGTATAAAACATGTAGTGAACAAAACAGTTCACCTCTTGTTGTGTTCAAAGTTGAGCAACAGTGTGGTTGCTGAGCTGTCTCCTGTTGCTGTCACCATATCCGCTTGCTTTTGTTGTGCTGTAAGGAAACTACTTATGTTTTGTGTTATGTATTACTCCGTATAGGTCAAGCAAAGCACAACTTCACTACAAACAGGAAGTGAAATGTAACAAAAAGTTTCAGGCAAAAATAATGTTACGAATGATAATTTTTTTAGGTCATAATTTGTTATTTGCTCACAACATAACAAATCAAAATGTAATTTTCGCAGTAACATGATTCCTGTTGCTTTCATTTGCAGTTAAATTGATCGTTAAGGTCTGCAAACTGCTGAATGCTGACAATAACAAAATAAAGCTAGTTTGAAAACCTCCTTCAGTGGAGGAAAAATAATAAATGCAATCATCTGACAGACAAGAAAGTGACAAACACTTCATCATTCCAACAGTCGTTACAGGAAATATGAATGAGTGCTTCGCTGAAAGCTTCCAGAGTGGTAAAACTTGTTTTATGTGTGTGATTAGACTCCTTTAAAGATAAGAATGAGGAATCAAAAATTAGGGCACATGTGATGTCTTAAAGAGCCCAACAGCATCTTGAAACCATAACCGAGCTTTAAAACAAACAAACAAACAAACAAACAAACAAATCTGGTCTAAAACCTCTCAAAGTGTGACTTTATATTCTGCTATAGCATCTATAGCTATTCTGAACTTCTACTGGTATGGCATCCAAAACTTCAATGCGATCTTTGACCTTTAGAGCCAACATAAAGTACATGCAGTAAGCGCTGTTTGTCTTTACTGGAAAGAGAGGTTGTAAATACCATACATGGATGGAATAGGAACAACATGGTGGGTCCAGGAAACTCCAAATCAATCACAGCTCCACAATCGATCCAGTGAAAGCACTATGGGCTTATAGTGTATTGATGTGAACTGTGGACTGAGCATGTCTGTGCCGGTAAAATCTGATGCAACCCCTGGAAACAGGGATCAGAGTAAACACTGAAATCGTAGTTTACTCTATTAAACTGTGGATTCAGGCTTAAGGGCCGCAATGTGCGGATAGAATAAAACAGAATAGAATAATAAAGAATATAATAGATAGAATAAGATGGATAAAAATGACATAGTGTTGATGCGAAACAGAAATTGATGCCAAGTCTTGATGGGAAATCACACTTACAAGGAACTTCTGGGTGATTTTCACTCTGCCAGCAGAGCAGCGCAGTGAAACTTTAAATGCAAATTACATCAGCACAGCGACCAATCACAGAGCGTAAACACATTGCGTCACAGCCGCTGCGAGCCAATCAGCTGTCACCACGATAGTAGAAAAAGATCGCAGGCGCAGCCCATCTTGTTGAACAGTTGAGAATTGCCGGCGGTCGGGCAACTAAAGAAACCATAAGGTTTCTATTGGATTCAACAAGGATACTCGATTATTTCTGATTTCTCACGCCGCCAGCAGGACATATCAACATGGTGGTGGTCGCAGCAGGGACCGGAGGGTCTCACAAAGTGCTCCTGATTTCCGGGAAGCAGACCGGCTCCTCTAACGGCTCACAGTCAGGCTTCAACCGGCCCATCTCTGTCGTTTTACCGTCATCTGCCAGCCCGGCGTCGTCGGATTCAGACTCCAACTCCTCTGCGGGGCCGCCGATACGGAAAAGACAGAGGCTCACACACTTGAGTCCGGAGGAGAAAGCACTTCGCAGGTTAGTCCCACTAAAATACCTCTTATTAAACAGTATATTTTGGTTGTCACGTCATTTATAAAGCCTAACGTTACAAGCAGCCATTGTTAAAGGGGTCACAAACAGGGGCACGCCCAAAGATATTGATCCATATGATTTGACGTTTTAACCGCAGCACAAAAAACTGTCTGTGTTAAATATTATTAATCAAGACGGTCGTATAAGCTGTTAAGAAGTAGGCAATTCAGTCTAATGTCGTTACGATATCACCTTTGGACTTTGAACCGGCTTGTCAAAGTGCTATCTGAGTGATTTGCCTGCCTGCAGACTCGCCCGGCTCTGCCGTTACACAGCAGGATACTGATATCCTAGTATGCCTGCGTGGCAGGAACATGGCCGGTGATTGCGCAGTACTGTGATCTCAAGTCATGTCAGAGGGCTTAGTCAGCAACGTGGAAAGAATGTATGTTAAATTCCTGTTTTTTCCTCTCCTTGTCTATTTTTTCCAGGAAACTCAAGAACAGAGTCGCAGCTCAGACAGCCAGAGACAGGAAAAAGGCCAAAATGGGGGAGCTGGAACAGCAAGTCCTAGAGCTGGAGCTGGAGGTTAATATTTGATCATATTTCATCCACTTTCACCCACTTTCCTCATGTCTTCATGTCACCAGGGGGTCATTTAAAGCACAGTTTAGACACACAGCATCTTCACTCTCACTAGATATGTTTGTAATATATCCATCTCACACTAAAATAATGGCACTAATCAACGCTAATTGCATCACATACACTACAGTTGTTGTTTTTTAGTGTTGCATATGAAATCTAAGCTTTACCCCCCCCCCCCCAGTTTCATTTCAAGCTTCATGCATCACTTCCCCATTAACGGTTGCAAGTTTCAAGTACAACATCTGTTCATTTCTTGTCCCGCAGAATCAGAAACTTCACATCGAAAACAGGCTGCTTCGGGAAAAATCAACTGGCCTAATGACAGAAAATGAGGAACTGAGACAGAGACTTGGGTTGGACACCCTCGACTCAAAAGAGAAGGTAAAATTGCGATGCAATGGCTCGTAGTAATCGTGACGCATTTCAGTGGAGTAGCCTGAATTCACTCTCCATTTCATTTTCGTCACAGGTTCAGGGTTTGTTATCCACCGGGAACGACACAGGTTTTGGGATCGGGTCTTCTGAGTCCGCAGCACTCAGGCTACGTGTGCCTCCGCAGCAGGTGCAGGCCCAGCAGTCCCAAAATCTGAAGACTTCTCAATGGATACAGATGGTCCTGACCCTACAGACAATGAGGTAGGTCTAATAAAGATGGCTCCTTTTTATGAAACGTGCATCTTGAGATTTAAATCCTGTTTCCAGCAAAGCTCTGTAGTAACACCAGAGTCAGGTCATGGGTTAGTAGGCTAATCTCCTGTTTTCCCTATTCTCCCCCCCCCTCTCTCATTAGTCTGATTTGCTCTTGGGCATTCTGGACATCCTTGACCCAGAGCTGTTCCTCAAGTCTTGTGAACAGGAGTGCCAGGAGCCGCAGGTGCTGCTGGTCGGAGGGGGGAACCCAGTACCTGCCGCCGCACCTGCGACTCTGGGGGCCCCATCAGTTAAGCTGGAGGCCCTTAATGAACTGATCCACTTTGACCACATCTACACCAAGCCCGTGGAGGAGGTGAGCAGCGGGCAGTACAACGACTCGGAGAGCGACACAGAGGAGAAGATCGACGGCGCAGCCTTCCCCGTCGTCGACGTGGTGGTGGTGGAGGAGGAGACCGTCTGCATCAAGGACGAGCCGGAGGAAGTGGTCATCCCCAGCTGTGACGGGAACAGTCAGGTGACTGACTTCTTCTCCGAAACCTCCTCCCCTGCCCTCAACGGCCTGGATAAGGAAGCCTGCCTTGCGGACACCTACAGCGACTCCGGATACGAAGGGTCCCCATCCCCTTTCAGCGACATGTCCTCTCCCTTGTGCTCAGAAAGCACCTGGGACGACATGTTCGCCAATGAACTCTTCCCCCAGCTAATCAGTGTCTGAATCAACCATCCTCCCAAATAAGTTATAATGTGTATATACATATAAGAGCTAACGTGTAGTGTTCAGTAACTACAGATAAGCACACAATGCTTCATAGTCACACAGAACACCACTCAATCCGCTCGTATATATAGAGGCTAAAGTTAAGCACATAATCTCCTTTTATTACAGCAGGTCTGTACCACTGGCAATGCTGCATTGACTTGTGGGAGGTAGAGTTCATGACAGCTTATTTTGGCATCATTAAATTACTGCAGAGGATTTAAGATTGATCACAAATCTTTCACTCACTGTTCGAGATGACACGTGGGTGGAATCCAGTATTTCTGTAAATTTCTAGGGGGACGGGGACGCATCATTTAAATATAACCTTTTTATTTATTTGTTTATTCTGCCTGGAGTCCTTGTATGTCCACATGTAAAAACCGCTTTCTTCTAATTTGTTGTCGCTCTCCATGTAGTCGTAATTACTGCATTAAAAAAACTTTTTGCATTGCATCTTGTCTCCTCGTTTCAGTCATTGCAACAGATTATGAAGGGAGAAATGGGCAGTGTTGATGAATGTTTTATATCTTTTTTTGGGAAATATTACGGTTATATTCCTCCCAAGGAAACGCACACTTAAAAATAATTGAACGGAATACATTATGCAGGTAATGGCAATGCTTCAGAGGAGTAGTTCATGTCTCTATCCCTGAACTCTGCTGCTTTTTAATAATGGAAACTTCTGCTGAAATATCAAACTACTGACCGATCAGCTTCTTAGAAATCTCGATGACAATTTGAGGTCATTAAATGAAGCAAAATCTCCAAATGCTTGTGTAGCTTTTACTGTTAAAATCATTGTAAACCAAATATCGTTGGACTTTGAACTGATGGTTGCACAGAACTATCAATCTTAGGATGTCATGTCGACCTCTGCACAACTGAGATGAGTGTTTTGGGGTATTTTTATAGTAAACCAGCGCCAATCTTGAGTGTCAAGACTGTCCAAAAAGTCCTATCTGAGGGACTGCAGGATGATTAAGGAACAATAAAGCAAAAAAAAAAATACAAGGCAAAAATCAATATTTTCTGACATTTGAGAAAGAAAAATCACTTGAAGGCAGCGGCTGTGTTACATTGTCTTGTCCGTCATTTTGACAAAGGGTCATAAAAATTCCATCAATGTATTATCTGTCATTTTAAGTTAATTTTTAATGGTAAGACTTTAAATAGCATTTAAAAATGACCACTTATAAATCAATCAGTCACGCCATGTTACCTTGAATTCATGACAAAAACAACAGCAAAACTACGTCAAAACAACTCTCACACAACTCATGCAGTATAACCCAGGTCTCATGTATCGAGTCATTTGCTCAGCACACATGCATTTCTGCTCAAAATAAAAATTCTTTGTGCTATAGTCTGGCTTTGAAAGCATCACAGACACGTTTCAGTTCAGTTTTAAATAATAAGGTTTCAATGAAAATGCATGTGTTTGGTAAACTACTGAGCATATGACTGGGTAAATGAGACTTGGATTATACTGCACGAGCTGTGTGAGTTGGAGACGCATGTTTTGATGTAGTTTTGCTGTTGTTTGTCCCCAATCAGTTGACAAATCAATATGTTGCTGTTGGAGGCATGACACCCCCAGACGTGGTTGATATATATATTCCCTATCTCTCCTGTGCCAGCACAACCTTACTATTCTGAGAAGGAGGCCCGCTGCCTTATTACATAACACTTCTAATGTGACTGGGAGTTTCCTGGGAGTCTAACCTGAGACAGTTTAGGTCTTTACTTCCCATCAGAAATAGGTCAGTTGAAGTATTGTTGGTGTTTTGGCCTGCTGTGAAGACAATAGGCCGAGTGGGGAACACACCTTTCCCCTCGGGCCTTTATCCTCATAACAATGAGGTTTCATTCGGTCTGTTAGAGGAGACAGTTGCTCATTTTAAGTTCCCCGAGGCTGTGATTGGTATGACCCACCCATTGAACGAGAGCGCCCTGAGTCCCTGATTAGATCAGCTTTTCACATGTAACACTCATGTAATTGATCTTCACTCTTCAGGGCCTGGCTGCCTGTCTCCGTTAGCTTTAGCTCCTGGTCACTGATTACAGAGCTTTGTGTTAGTGATGTCATCCACTATGTTTCACAGCAGCTACTCACACACATGACAGGAAATGATCTGGAAGACGCTGAGGAAGAAAAACAAAAATCGGCAACTCAGCTATTTCATAGTAATTTGACCTCCATTTTGTTCTTGTGGTGGGTTGAAGGAAACCGCAACAGCCTTTGACGTAGATACGCCCCAGCTACCCCCGAAAGAGTGTGGTGAGAAATTTACCATTTCCTGTCTCGTAGGTGCAAACCACAGCAAAGACTAAATCAGCTGTACAGCTGTGGAGCTGAAACTGAAAAATATCTGCTGAAGCAGGTCTTTCGATTTCAGGCTGTGGATTCTGGTTTATTTAAGGACAACAGACTCATCTCTGTTTCTACTCTGTGTGTGTTTGTGTGTGTGAGACAGTCACAGGAGCTGTCTGCATTAGATATCAAAACATTGCCTAATCCCTATAGTCACTGAGACATTGCTCTTTTACTTTATCCTCTTCCAATAAATTCCACTTGAAGTGATTCCTGCTAATCCAGACTGATTGTCCAATGCTGAGATAAAGCACATTTGTATTATTACTGGAGATTTTGATGATGAATTCCCCTTCAAGCACCCGAATAATTCCCTTTCAGCTGTTTGAAACTCAGTTCAGAACTGACATCCAAATCATCAACAGTAAACTGAAGAACATTTTGGGATTTGAAGAGGCTGGATCCAAATGTCCTCCCTCGGGACTTGTGGGATGAGCCCTCGCAGACTTCAGTCGTACGCACTGTGACAAGTTCACTGCCATCACGTAAAGTCTGCAAGGGCAGAGACAGCAGCTGTTTTAATAGGCTACTGTAACTATTACATACACATAAGTTTCGTTTTTTTCACCGACTACTGAAAAACAATTACCACATGACGTCCATAATGCAATGAATTGTGGGCAATTAAATCAGTGAAGTCTACTGAAGTCTGCACCCCAAGCGGACTCTCTGGAGGTCTGCAGAAAGTCCGTTTTAGGCCCCTTGTGGACTGGAGGAAATGTGGATTTGGACAACCCTCAGCACTCCCAGACTTACTGGGAACAAGCCCAAAAGGTCGACGAGCCTGCATGTGCGGTGAAGTCTGGACATTTGGATTCAGCCAGACTCAAAATGTGAACTTTAAGGGACTCTTCCCCCTAAAATCAAAATCACATCCTATTCCTTTTACATGTAGTGCTATTTAATATATCTAGATCATTTTGGTGTTAGTTGCCGAGTGTTGGAGGTATCAGCATTGACATAACATCAGATTTGAAAAACTCAACAGCAATGTCTCCTTCCAGAAGTCATGACCCTGTTACTCAAGATAATCCACAGACCTTGTTGTGAGCAGTTTCATTAGGGAATTATTTTCTTTCTACCCAACTCATCTCCCAACCATATCACCAAGTAGAAGGAAGCGTGCGTCGACTCATGGACAGGAGGCTCCTGATCATAAACATTAATGGCGTCATCCTCAACTGAGCTGTAACATTTGCTAGCTCAGAGGTGCTAGGTGAGATAGCAGTGGATGCACGCTTCCTTATGCGCAATGACTCAGTTGGTGGGTGTAGTTCAGTAGACAGAAAATAATTCCTTAATGAAACTGCTCAAAACAAGGTCTGTGGATTATCTTGAGTAACAGGGTCATGACTTCTGGAAAGAGACATTGCTGTTGAGTTTTTCAAATGTATTTTTTTTGGCACTTTGAGCACCACAAGCCGAGTGCCATCTAGTTCCATTATATTGGAGAGAAGGCAGACACCTCTACGGCTGATATCTCCAACACTCTGCAACCCACACCAAAACAATTAGACTGATAAATAGCACTGCAGGTAAGAGGAGAAATATGCATTTTTGATTTTGAGGTGAACTGCCCCTTTAAGTCAATAACTAGTACACATAACTGACTCTGACTCTTTCATTTGTGATCTAACTGCTGACATCTTGAGAAAGAGTCACTGCCGCTGCTTGCAACCTCAGATAAACTCTGTGTGACTGTGTTTCACAATTTCCGCTTCCTTTTTTTCAAACTGTTTTGTTTGGTACGGTGTATGGTGCATGGTAAAAAGCCATCTGTAAACTATTTGCTTACATGCCAGGATGCACAGTGTGTCCTGTAGACTGCAGAATGAACAACCAATCAAAACCCAGTGTACAACAGGATATCTGCTGCTAACTCATTCTGTGCACCACAGCCTGGATTTAAATAACTAATAGTTTGCCCCAAATTACAGTTATTCTTTGAGTGATTATTACCTGAAAATTCTGATTACAGGGCCTGAATCATTCTAGCTTACATGGACCCTTTTCCTGCTATTGTCAGAACTGACATGTGAGATGCTTTGTGACTTAAAGACTGAATTCTATATTGATTCTTGTCGCATAAGACCTGATAAAGACGGACTCCGGGTCAGTATGTTCCTCCAAACCAGTATAAAACCAACCTGGTTCTTGATGTCAAAGTTCATGCTTAAATTAGAACCAGATTTATCCCGCTAATATGACACTGTCGTCACCTATGCACGGATTTGGATAAACCTGACTGCGGGCCTCGAGTTACTACACTCAGCAGTATTATAAAGAGGATTGCTAAACCCGCACTGGCAGCTGCCACTTCAATGTAAATGCGGGTTTTACGGTTGGAACTTTGAAGCTCTTCAGTCTGATGTGTGAACAGTGTGCTAAAAATGTACATTAAATCTGAGAGCGATGGGGTAAAGCTGCTCTGACACTGTACAACAAGGATTCTGAGAAATAAGCAAAAAAAAAAAAAAAACCTTCCACCTTATCGAACAGGATTTAAAGACAAAGTGAGTTCAATATAAAGCAAACAAGAGGTCAGGGCAGCCATGTGACAGTTTGTCATGTGAGAGGTGATGTTAATGCTGGGTGAGGGTGAGCTGGGGTCACAAACTCTCTGCAGTCGCCGAGGCTCGAGGGCTGAGCAGCTGGAGTCACCTGACCCAAATGAGGAATGTAAATCGACGACCCCCTTTCGGCTTTCTTTATTAAAAGGCTAACGAGTGGCTGATCACAAGCTGGGGAGGGGAGGGGGGCATAGCTTTGGTATTTAGGCCACTTTATCTATAGCCATTTATAAACAGAGATTCTGCGATGCTGCTGTAAAGAAGATCTACCATTACGCCAGCTTTGCTTTTTTACATTGTGAAAAGGATCTTGTTTCTCTGCATCCTTATAGTACTTTAATGGCATTTACAAGAATCCACTAATCCAAATACAAGTTTGTGACCCAGCTGCCATGTTGAAACAGACGAATCAAAACCAGTGGCGGCCCTAACACACTGGTGCCCTAGACGAGCCTTCAAGCTTCTTACCAAAAGCTACATTTTACAGGATTACATTAAACACATCATGAGAACGTTATAATTTACCTCTGCCCAACACTAATTTCACTGAATAGAGCTTGAACGCATCACAGTGTAAATGAATGCAGCCTCTGTGAACTGTTCATTACAGCCACCTGCTGCTTAGAGAGAACGATAACTAGCTGCTAACAGCTAATGATAACTAGCTCTCCTCCTGCTGATTTCATGTCCTTACTCTCCACATGCACTGCTCTCAGTAGTGTAGAGGTAGTTGAGAGGGCTCCAGGGAGCTATTGTCGTTTTGACATGGTAACGATTTCGGGGTTCACATGACATTGGAAAACTCGCTCATCTCCACAAGCAAATGCCATTAGAAGCACTATGAAGACGAAGACCATGATTTTTCATCTGTCTAATAAACTACTGTGTGGATGTAGTGACAGTTTCGACAAAGTTATTTTTCATAAAAATTACCAACTCTAGCTTTAACAGCATATCAACAGTGCCCCCATTTCGTGCTCTTCTGGTTTATACAGAACGGCGAGGCAGAATAACAGTGCAGTATTAAACAGGCTGTATAAAAAGGGACCGATGATTCAGTTGGGGAAAAGTGTGTCATCGACCACGTCACTGCCAACAAACAACATCTGTCCATCTCTGTCGGTGGCCACGGAGGAACACGATTGACTAGCATGTCAAAAAGCAAACTGCTGCACCCAATCACCTGTTTATTCCAAGAAACAAGGCTTGTTGATCATGTTTCCCTGCTTTAAAAGGTGTGTTTCTATTCTTATCATCTGTTCGTCTGGCTTGTTTTTCCGGATTGTAGTCATTCCAGATGATCACCTCAAACACAGTAAGTCATAATGCACAAAGTAAACCGTCAATCATCAGTCCTTCTTTTGCATCATCCTGTCAGAGCTGCTCCATTTACATGCAAGAAAGAACCCAAAAGAAAAACATTGCTAACATGACAACCCTGCACCTCTCGTCTCGTCAGGATCAAGTCAACTGTGTCTTATTTGCATCACAACTTCAACATGTGTGCAAACAGACGTATGCGATCAATGACGCACAGATGCACACAGCATGCACTCACATGCAGACTTCACTCTTGTGCTCAGTCAAGGTGGTTTATCCTCAGTTACCACTGGCAACAAAGGCTGGTCAGTGGAGTGTGTTAATGCATGTCTGATCCACGGCACTGAGCCAAAGCCCACTGAGAGAACAGTAAGGCTACTTATTGGAGTCAGATGTGTCCCTGAGAGTCAAGAACATGCAGTTCTACAAGTTGTAGAACAGTTGTGGCCCTGTATTTAAAGATCCCCTCCAGATATGTGCAAGGGCATAAAAATACTAACAATAAGAAGTGGTTTTGTCACATGTTCTTAAAATAACATCTACTCTTTCACCCTCAAGACCAGTATTTATGAATATGAAAATACTTTCTATTTTAAAAGTTTATCTACTATACAAAAGATGTCTCCCACTGAAATGCAAAGTCAATTCTCAGTGTGCGCTGGAGGCTTCAAGTTTCTGTTTTAAGTTGCCTTTTGGACACCAGTTATGCCAGCCTAGCACCAAATGGCTTTTCAAGTGATTTTGAAGTGTGATTTTGAAGTCTGAGTTTACCTCAGTTGTAGCTGTAAAAATAATTGACATAGCTACCGTGACGTCACCCATTGGTTTGTGGACTCCAATTTTGAAGCCACAAGTTCGACATTTCTGCCGTTGCCATCTTGGTTTTCTGGAGCCAGGAGTAACCATGTTTGAGGCTGGCGATGAGTGAGGGGTGGATCTAACTGGGAACCCAAGGACACTTATTGGAAGACAGCCTATTACTCCAAGTGGTCCACCCTTAATCAAGCGTAATTTTAAGTCTTAATAAAATGTAAACGGGTAAGTTATATAAAAAATCATCCCCCGTGCAGTTGTCAATAATGGAGAAATTAGCTCTAGAGATCAAAACTGTTTTTCAGTCAGGACCATTTTTGTCAAAGAAAATTTTGTTTCCATTTGCAGTATTAAATTGGTGGTATGGCTTTGTTCTGGGGCCTCTCTGCCCTTCCACGTGCCTACATGGAAGGCCCGAGGCAGAGAGAGCACTTCCATGTGGAAACGAGGAAAGCCAGGGACAGAGAAAGCAAACCTCCCTGCACTTCCATGCCCCAGAAGCAGCAAAAAAAACCCTGGTAACAGAACAGAGCAGCATCAATGACAAACAGAAATGACATTGATAAGTCAGACACAGCATGAAAAGGAGGAGCTGGGGTGGAGGTGGGTTGCGAAGTGGCTTGCAGAGGAAGCAGCAACACTAGGCAGGCCAGAGCAGTTTCAATAGAGCGCCCTTAATGAGATTTGCCAATTGGTTGCATAGAAAGGAATCATGTGATCTATCAGCTGACTCCCTTCCATCAATCAGCTGCTCCATCAGTTGATTGGACTGTTTTAGATCAGCTGATGTAGCTGGGATTTGAGCTGAGCTTCACACTGTGTCCTGCTGTAAACATATTTATTTCTGCCGTAAAGCTGGGCATTTTTTACATGGGGGTCTATGGGAATTGGCTGGCTTCGGGAGCCAGCCCCAAGTGGCCATTTCAAGAACTGCAGTTTTTGGCACTGCTGTGTTGGCTTCATTTTTTAGCCCCGGAGGTTGCCGCTTGGTTGTGGTGCAGTCCTGTGTTCTCGATCGTTTGGTATGAGGTGGTCATAAAACTTAGTCTGAGCTATCTGAAGTCTTTTTCTCATCTTCACGGTCCAAGAAAATCAAATGTGCTGAATATTATTTTAAGTTTTCAGTCTTAGCTCATGCAAATACTGAAGTTAAATCAACAACAACCAATAGCTGCGCTATCTACAGCACAAATTATATCAATGCAGAATTGATGAGAAGACTGTCGACATATGATGCTTTTTATCTCATCTTTCTAGAGGTATGTGTTTGTGTGCACACATAAGGAATTGTTAATATATCATATCATATTTACATTATACATTATATAGTCTTGCAAATAGTGACCCTGCAAGATCTCCAGTCTTTCCAAAAATCTCTCAGCCTGTGACTAAAAACTCACTTTCTCTTTAAATGTGAGAGGATGTCAGACTTTAGTCCTTTAAAAGGCCGTTCAGAGTCTTTTAGTTTATGGTGGGCATTAGTTACAAGCTAGTTTTCAACACAGATTTTGGTTGAGCACAGAGAAGCTTTCCTTCTTTAGCAGATGAAAACAGCCCTGCACATGCATCACTGCATAGTGAAGGTCAAACAACCAAATAAAGTAACAATCAGCCAAACACACAAGACGATGAGACATTTTGTACAATGACTGACAGCAGGCTATCTGAAACTTCCTGGAGTGATATTTAATAGGCACAAGCTCATGCAAGCTGCGGGAGGACTCGCGTCACACATTACACAAGGCCATTGCCATGGTTTCACTTCCTGTACATGTGGCAGGTCTGCAAGAGGCAGCCCGTCTGCTGGAAGAAAAAACATTAATCACTCGGATTCCTCCTACACAGCGTGGCAGATTCTCCCTTTGAAGCTCCCTCAAAGGCAGCAAACCCACGTAACAAAGATTCGGAGCGGATCAAGGGGATTTAAACTGCACATCATGAATATCTTTTGATATTATCAGAATGCCTTCAGCTCTTATAACCTTGACACAGCTTTGCATTTTACTCGAGCTGCAATCTAATTCAAATTCTGAGGCCCTAACTTTCTAAGATAGTTTCTCTTACACAACTTTTGGATGGCCTTTCACTGCTTGCTCAAACCAGGCCCCTGAGGTTAAAGGCTCATACCTCTGCCTGTGTCTGCCAGCAATTACAGAGTCTGCTTAGACATGATCACAAAGCACAGGCAGACAGGCATGCACACTCATACACAGGCTAAGTACGGTAATTCCTGTTTTGAATTTCATCTTTCATGTGTTTTCATCAGGACCACCTACGCTATCTGAGACAATAAACATCCCGTAGCTGTCACAGCTTGTACTGCATCTGTTGCAATATTAAACACTCACGCAGTGACCGGGTGTAGGAGTCGTAGATCAATAGGGTTGCTGTCAGGTGAAAACTTTGTACTGGGTGTCAGCTTTTTGGAAACTCAAAAGTGAAACAACATTTTGCATTACACAGTGATATACATTTTTAAACAAGCCATGCTGGTGGCTCTGTGAGGCTGTACATAGGCACAGTGGTTCTTTAGCTAAATGCCAACACTGGTATGGTAACATGCGCACAATGATAATGCTAACAAGGAGATGTTGAGCATGTTGTCATGTTCACATTTTACAGTGTTGTCCATTTGAACTAGGATGTTCGAATTTCTGAGCTCCTAGTCAGTCAACTATAATGCCCTATAAAGTCCGATTTTCAACTCAAAAAGTTGGAGGATCCTCACCAAACCCACCTTAAGAATCCAAGATGGCTGCTCCGTGCATCAACAGTAGTGACAGCTGTAGTGATATACTGTTTATTAGCACCTCCGTCTTATCTGTGTCTCATCTGTAATAGACACAGTCTTGTCCAACTTCTTTCTGCAGACATGTTGCTACAGTGTTTATATGTGCTAAATCCAGCATAGTGCGTTGTGATCAACTGGTATTGCTAAAAACGGCTAACCTGGCTAGAACTGTTGTATGCTAACATTGTGATGCTAACAACATCTTGGTTTTCTGATTTGTTGAACTGGAATGCGGTCATATCAGGTGTAATGTCATTACCAGCTTCGACTTCTGAGGTAAATTGAAAGCAGCGTTACGCACAAGTACCAAAAACTGCAGTTCCGCTACTGGCCACTTGAGGCTGGCTCCAAGAGTGAGTCAATCCCCATAGACTCCCATGTTAAAATGCCAAACTTTACAGCAGAAATAAACATGCTTACAGCTTGGTACAAAAACGGTTTTGGTCTCTTTAGCTAATGTTGCCAGGTGATGGATACATCTGTATCGCTCAGGGTGAACGGGCTCTTACTTGCCCAGATGCTGTCTTTTAACATTTTAGTTTCAAAGTTTTAAGTAGAAGGTGAGAGACACAGAGGCAGAAAAGGTAGGTGAAAGACAGAGGATGCTATGCAGCAAAGGACCCGGGTAGCACTCAAACCCAGGCCGCTGCTGTGAGGACTCAGCCTTAATGGTACGTGCTCCACACAGTGAGCTTTGAGATATAATTCTTGGCGCTCTGCACTTCACCTCGCTGATATCACTGTTGCTTAGTAGATGGATAACAATGATGTTCTGTGCCGTTTTAATCCGCAAATCATACCAATTTGTTTCCAGTCGGGAGGCTTTCTATTGCTCCACTGTGAAAGTTGACAAGAACTTGCCATGGGAATTTGCTCACTCAAGTTTCCTCAAGAAATAAAGTCGTGTCAAAGCTTTCTTAACCAGGATGGAGATGTTCACTTGCTCCACCTCAGCTCCACTGATGTAGACAAGGGTCGGGGAATCAAAATTTGACCTGATGTTGGTGCTGAGAAGTCAGGGGATCTCCAAAGTTATTACAATTCATTGTCTGGGAAATATGAACGTCTGTACAAATTTATGCAACCCATCCACTAGATGTTGAGATATTTCAGTCTGAACCACAGTGGTGAACTGACTGACTGGACAGATATGCCTCAGAGCTGCCCCACTGGAGTCACAAGGTTAAAAGTATCGTCTTTATGAAAACATTTGCTTTGGTCAGAACATATAAACAGATGAGAGGGCAATGTTATTTCTGCCACTGAAAGAAAAGTGAAGTTCAGAATAGAGGAAACTACCTAACTCACTTCATATTCCAAGGAAGATAACGTGATCAATCACAAACTGTACAGTCATGGTTAGATGTAAAATAATTACCAGGGACGGTGGAAAAACACACTTCTACTACTGTACCCACAACAGGTGGTTTCCCCCAGTGGCCTCAGCTGTAAAAATGTCACATGTGTGTATAGCTAGCGCTACACGGCTATTTTGGTCAGCGGTGAAGACAGCCTTTAGCCGAGAGTGTGTGACAAGTCACTTTGAACTTGGGCTTAATGACATTTGTCACAGTGACATAAAAAAAATCCAATGAATCACTAGTTTTTACCCTGATGGACCTCTGGACACAGTGTTTAGGTAGAAAATTCGAGCGTGTGTGACTTTGAGAACAGCGTGGGCAGCCCTCACTGTTTGAGCTGTGATAAGAGAGTGTCTACATGAGCAAAATGCCAGGTGTGGGGAATTTATCAGTAGGACAAAGGGCTGACCAAAGGAACATGCAGGAAGACACAATGAGGGAACTGATAAAAGCATGTCAGGCAGCCATTACAGCATTTACTTTAGACTGAACTAACTCAAATACAAGTTTATGGCCTATTTTCAAACACTTTCAGCGAGCAACAATAAAGATTAAGAAGAACAAATGATCACATATCGTTTGAATGTTAAATTACTGCTGCAAAACTACCATCATATCTGAATGTCACAACCCCCACTGTCTTAATTCACAGTTGATTTCACTAAAACTTGGCTTCTTTACGCAATCATTTCGAGATCCAGCTTTTCATTGTGCAACTTTTCACCTTGAGTAAACACTTCTCTGTTCCCTGCCATGCAGCCAAATTCACTTTCATAACTACACAAGCACGGAGAGGGGCCGCCGCTCGTAAGCTGGAGAGTAAATATTGAATTTTCCTGGAGGCGGCTCGGTCGTCGTGCTTTTGATATGATGTGACGGAAAGGACACAAGGTTTTAAGATCAGGACGCCCACACGACTTCATCCTCCCGTGTGTTCTGTCATTGTTAATTAAACATATTTTCTGGTACATTTTAACAGAAAGGATTTCAGCAGCTGTTTTTACTCCTGGCTGCTTGTAATGGGGGTGATCACAGGGATTAAGCTTGTTCTACTATTGTACTCATAACAAAAGCTTTCACTAAAGATTCCTGAAATCCAATTTACATTTCCTCTCCTATCAAATTTAAGTTTCAGCTCAAGTATTTTTTGTCGTTGGTGCTTCTAAAACTCATCTCTTCATTAGTGTAGTACTGCTGTACTGGGCTCTGCTTTTACATTAGTAAAGATCCAAGAACACTGAGAGTTTTTTCTCCTGGCCTCCTCTTCTGTCTACTTTAAAATAAAGTGCACTTTCAAGACACTAAATCCACACATACAAACAAATTCAGTGAATAGGTTTCAGATTCTTGACTCCACAGCAACTAAAGTTCAGGCACACAGTACATCTGGGACCAACCACACAATGGCTGCGGCCACACTCTGTAGTGCCACCAGCAGACCAGCCTCGCAATAGCAGCTGTTTTTGAAAACAATTCTCCCACACACGATGACTCAAAGTTCACCCAGTTTACATCATACCCTGCATACATCTTTCATCATTCACTGTCTGGCCCTCACCACATGCAATCTGTATACACTAGATGGAAAAGGTGCACAAGCAGAGGGATCATTTCTGAATACTTAAATGGATACTCTTGAAATTTGGTATTTTACTTCCATAAAGTTTAGGCTTATGAGAAATAGATTCAAAGAAAAGTGGTCACATCAAAGCAGCAGAGGCCAAGGTATCCTGACTTAGAGTGGCATCCAAAAAGCATTGGATCCTACAGAATCCAGCCTGATAGCATCTCTCATTACACCCTTCATGCCTGATAAATGCCCACATCCATCAAACTTGACATCATACAGACTTTCTTCAAGCCTAAACTGAGATGATCCTGATCACATCATTACATCACCATCTGGGTAATTTGCTTCACATTTCAAAAAAGCTCCCTCCTGATCAACAGATGACAATATAGTTAGTCAAGTTCCTCTCAATGAGCAATCAGCTGTATTTGTTTCCATTCAGACGCTAAAAATATCACAGATGACCAAAACATGCAACCCAAAGGTTTTGGCTAACAACTGCAGTCATATGACACATTGTTTGTGTTAAACATGAGCATGTCACAGTCCTGGAGGATTATTAATGTGCACCTCCTCCTGTACTGCTTTAATATGCACATTCAGCACATCCAATGCATCAAAACATTGTTTTCTAGTTGGAGCCGCGCCTCGTTTTCAAACTGTATGGTTTGACTAAAATGAACAATGACAGCAATATAGTCCACGATGAGCAGCGCTAAAATCAACCTGCGTAGTTGTCCCTCCATTGTGACATTAGAAAGTGTCACATTTATCTTGCAAGTGTACTCTTCTTCAACGTTTGCTTTACTTCCTGAATTTTTCCCTCATGGAAATTCTGACCAATCAAGCGCAGCTTTCTCGTGCAAGGCATTTGATCTGGTCCGCTTGTAAATGCTGCCGTGAGAACATGAACCAACTCTAGGCAATTATGCAACTTCGTAACAAAATTTGTTCCTGATTCGGACCAAAGCAAGACAACTCTAGGGCTGAAAGCATCCTTGATGTACAGTATGCTTCTATCTACACTAGCTTGTGCATGCTCACTGCACCTAATGCCCGCCTTTCATCAAATGACTTTTCAAGGGGTTTCACGGTTGCAGACAAATTCCCGTCTTGACGCTCCGACAAAATCAAACGTGTTTAATATTGTATGTTTTTAGTCTTGGCTTATGCAAATAGTGAAGTTTAATGATGTGAACGCAGGCTGAACAGCAACAGGTGTGCTTTCTCCAGCACCAAATGAGAAGCAGCAATCTGGGTAGACATGAAACATGGAGAGGACTCCAGAGAGGTGCAAGAACATGAACAAGTCTCAGTTCTCTTGGACTCTGGAAAGTCGGGGAAACTGGTGGAGTTGTGGAGTGAAAAAGTTCACCTCGAAATGTATCTGATCCACCTACCAGCACTTATTTTAGTGAGATATCTTAATTGTTGAAACGATTTGCCCCCATTCCCACAGTCTCCACCAACTAAAAAAGCGCAGCTAGCCAACAGAGGCTGGTAGTGGAAATGGAGTATAATATAATAAGTATGTTTTCTTTAGTGTATAATCACCTGTAAATAAGATTTTTGTGGTTTTGCTACCTTAGAAGGAGCCGAATTATTTCTACATGGGGAGCAGGTCCTTGTCCACAAAGATCGCCATGTTTCTACAGAAGCCCAGAACAGACAAACCAAACCCTCTGACATGAGAGCGTTGGAAAAACACGTTTTACCTGATTTAATCACCTGGTCCGTTTGTTTTGGAGAGGAAGAGACCTCTGCGGATAATTCAGCTCTTGGAATTCGACCCGAAATAAACTCTTTAGCGGGTTCCAGTCTGCAATCCTCACCACTTGATTCCACTAAATCCACTAAAACGTAGACACTGGACCTTTAAGGTGACAAAATCCAAATGTAAAGTTTGTCTTTATAGATTATATTGGTGCCAAATTGACAAGAATACTGTTCTGTTTTTGCAGACACATAATGAATTATCAAGGTTTCGTATTTCTTAAAGGGAGTTTTGTGTCATATTTTCCACTGGTAGCAGGACGGCAAATAATCTCAAAAGGCATCTAGTCGTAGTCTTGCAAATCGTGACCATGCTAGATTAGCAGTCTTTGCTAAATCTTATCGTATGTGACTAGAAATTGACATTGTATTGAGATGTGATGTCAGACTTAAGTCTTCTAGTGTATGGTAGGTATAAGACTCATTCAGCTTCAGACCCTGCTCTATATCCTATTTATGTGCATAACCATAACAGTTTAAATCCACCGACTTGCAGCTATATTTATTATTAGCAGCATTTTATTTGCCATCTCCCACTTGATTTGGTCTAGACTGTGTGGCCTGAGGCATGAGCTCTAAAACCTGAGTGAAGAGTTCAAATGAAAGAATGCTTGTTCCCCCCTCATGTTTTCCTCTGCCGCCCTGCAACCCACCATCCCCCTGCCCAGGGCTAAGCGAGGGGTGTGGGGGCGGGCTGAGCTCCCAGACTGTGTGGCATTCCTGAAATGAGTGCTAGCTCGCTGCTGCCCCTGTTTCCGATCCCACTCCTCCTCTTCAAGGCAAGGCACTTTTCCCTTTCGTTCCAAGCTGCTCCGCCACCATGACACACTCACAGCCCCGTCTCTCATGGAAAAAGATACAATACATGTTATCACGAACGGATAAGGAGACCTAGAAGTTACTAGAAGTCAGAAGCATATTTGTCTGCTTCTTGTAATGATGTGCGATATGTTATCATGTTTGACAAACATTAATTTCCCCTACAAAAAGGCATCTCAGCTACATTAAGTTCAAACACTCATTCACAGGACATGATTTCAGCCACTTTCTATTTCCCCAAAACGCTGGTCGAGGCGCTGAAAAGAGAGTTCATTATTCTTATCTAACAGGCAGAGCTGAAGGTCAGCCGCTTTTATTCACAACCCCATCAGGAGGCGAGGCGGGGTTAAAGGTCAATGTGCATGTTTGGCTGGGTTCAACAGCACAACTGAGTGTCTGTATATTAGATTGTTCATCCATTGTCCCATTGGATCGCTAATGTCAACTTTGCCCCGCACTTTAGCAGAAAGAAACATTTCAAACAGAGGCCTGTTATATTTTTATGTAAATGCATTTTATGCTGTTCTCTACGAACAGCTAATACTGTGTGTGATAGTGACTCAACCTAACCGCCTCGGAAAAGCTTCTACAGAACGTCTAAACACTGAGTCAAGTAGGACTTTCCAGGAAAAATGTTCTTGCAAACAGGAAGAGGTGGTTTTTACAACGAATTTTATATTTGGCAACATCTGCAGTGGTTTGTTAAGACTGAATAAAAGAAGAACTTGGTAGTTACAGTTGAAATGGCTGCTGCAAGATGCAAGTAAAATGATGCACTGGGACATTTAGTGCAAACAAATAGACAAACACAAAAATATTTGGCCACATAGCACTAAAGAACTAATGACTGAATTACATCATCTGTGGAGACTTACAGAGAAATGTGTTAGAAAACAGCGAGCAGGCATCCAGGAAGGGATTTAGTTGCTCTTTGTAACCCTTGACTGTAGATTGAAAGGTATGCACCACTCAAACATCCTTCTTTCTCCCTCATTGTGTGTGCCTGTATCTCTGTGTTTATCCCGATCTGTACACGTGTGACCATGTGCTTATTTGGGTAAAAAGTCCTGCACATTTACAGGGTGTCTACAGGCATCAGACACTTAAATTTAATGAACTTTTAAAGATATTTTTTAACCAAATTCAAAAGTGATCTTTGGACTATTCATCTTCTTTTTTTTTACTCAAGCACTGCAGGTAAATATAAAGGTAAGTAGTATGTATGTGGTCCTGTGCAGATGTAGGTTTTATGTAGGAATATGGTTATTAGAGTGAGTTAGGTTAATGTACATTTTGCCAACAGGTGAGTGTGAGTAAAAAGTAAAAGCAGAGTATTAGGTTTAGTGGCAGGTTTAACGATTTGTAACATCAGAAATGTGAACTTTGATGCAGAAGATTTTGATTCTTTTTGACAAAAAGAAATAAAAAAGCTGTGTAAATTAAATTACATGAAGTGTTTGTGGCAGTTAAGAGCACATACATTCAAATTTAAGACAGTGTAATGGCTTTTAAGGCCTGATATTTATCTTACTATATAATGACAAAAACTCTGTCTTTGAATGGGCATATCTCATGCCCCGTATGTCGCAGAGACATGAAACTTTGCACAGAGATGCCTCTCCTCATGAGGAACAAATTTGCCTCAAGAACCCATAACTTCCGCTTATATAGATTTTCCGCCATTTTGAATTTTTTGAAAAACACTTCAAATCGATCTCTTCCTAGGAAGTTTGACCGATCTGCATGAAACTGGGTGAACATAATCTAGGGACCAATATCTAAGCTTCTATAAGGCAATGAATATTGCGGAGGGCGTGGCTCATCACATAAAGTTGTATAACATCTCAAGGGTTTCACCCATCACCACGCAACTTTGTAGGCATATGACCACACATAATCTGAGGGGACCCTTCCATTATTGACCCCATCAAACAAAATGGGGGTGCTAGAGAAGTAATTTCTTATCTAGGCCTAACCGCCATATGGATTTTTACTAAACTTGGTAGATATGTAGAACAGGACGCCTCAAGGTGACTGGAGAAATGTAACTCTAATTGGCAACTGTGCCGCACCTTTCCCATGTGAACTACCAGTGCGCCCCACTTTTAAGTCAATACAACATATAAACACTTTCAACGTGCTACCTCAACTACTAATGTACAGTTTTAGCCCACTAACTATCCCACTATTGGCAATGGTGCTACTGTACTTTCAATAAAGCAATCGTACTATCAAATTCACAAACACTCTGTCTAAATACATTGCTCTTCTTAATGGGTTCAGTTGACTATTTAATCTGCAATTTCCTATGACCTGTATCCCAAACACACACCATGTGAAACTGTACGTGGGCAACTGTGCACTCAATGGGTATGGACTAGTCTTAAATAAGGAATTAAAGGTATTTTAAGACATTTTAAGGACCTAAAGACACTGTTTTAATCTAATTCTTCCTTGTCTTTCAGCAATTGAGTTTAACTTTGAAATAATAACAATAACATCTTCTAAGTTTGAGTTGCTGAGTTTCTTTTCATGTTATCTTTTACTTATCATTAACCCTGTGATTTGCTTCAAGTTGGCATTGTCTGTGCTGCCAGCTTAAATGCAAAATAACTCTTACTTATCACTTTCACTTATCATTTCCCCCCGTTACTTTTGAGGCTAATTTAGGCGGCTTCAGCCTTGAGCCCACATTTAATTCACCACCTTGGTGTGTTTGTCTTCCCTTCATCTATTTGTCCATGTCTGTAGTCGTCCTCCAGGTCTTAATGAGTGTGGTTCACCTGGTGTTTGGGGGCATGGTGTTACTGTGGGGGCAGAGTGACCCTTGAACGCAACCAGGCATTGTACTCTGTCCTGGGCATCTGGACCACATATTCTGTGGCGATCTGACAGAGAAGAAGAGAGATGCAGGAGGGATGGTTAAACAGAGGCAGACACGGGAAAAATATGTCATACTGAAATGTGACAACTGATGATCACAGAGATACTGACGTAAGAAACACTCGACAAAAACTGCCTTGTAGATTAAAATTAAGAGCATATCTTTGTTGGCTTTGTAAAAAAACTCCTGGCAATCATGCCAGATTAAACTTTGGTGCCCCAAACCCTGACACAACTTTCCAGCCCACCCTGGTGTTCTCCTGCTGAGCCAGAAATGGAAACCAAACCAGTCATCTGTGGTCTGTTTGATTCAGCTCTGAGCCTCAGAGCGGGACACTGCCACATACTGTCCTGAAAATGAACACCGTGCCCGACCCCCCACCACTGACCCCCTACATCAGTGAGCCAACTTGACCGTCCTCTGGTGTCATTTATCAGTCGGCTTCCTGTCATTACACCTTCAGCTATCTGCTCTGGAGGCTGGGAAGAATCTACTGCCCCTCATTTCTGACCGGTAGGGGCGTGTTCAGAGGGTCTGGAGTCTGTTAGTTTTGGGAGTGGGGCTCATCCCTAATTGATGGTTTGGTGGGAGTAACTGATCGTTTGCTGTCTGGCTTTAAGTTTGGGGGAAGATCAGAGGAATTGAATAAAATCCCACAATAGAATCTCTTTTTTTGTGACATGGAGCCTGTGAAAATACATCATGAGAGAACATTTACGGTGGGAACAAGAGAATTTCTATCTGTTATCCAACTGCAATCAAAATTCAGCATCACACATTTTGTACAAATGCAGACTGACAGTGTTACCCAGCTCAAGGGTCTCATTACAAACCTTGCATACGCACAAAACGAGGCCTGAAAGAGGCGTACACCGCTTACGCTTACAAACATTCTGGAGACAAGAAACTGCCAATGCAGATGGTAGAAATTGTTGAATATTTTTGTTTGTACGTACATTTTTAGTATGGATCCTACACATTGTTTTATAAATGAGACCCCAGAACACAGGATCACAACTGCCCAGATTCCATTTATAAAGATCCATAATGCTACACTTAATTGTGACTATTTCAGTTTGGTCGGGAAATCTGAATCTCAGACTTGTGCAGACTACAAAACCCTAATTTTTGCAAAGTCACCATAATCTTGAAAATCAGCCTTCAGGACCAAATCGGTAATTTAGTTTGCATTTATATCATGCAGTGCTGTTTTGTCTGTTCGTAGCATTTATTAGCCAAGTAATTTTTACTAAATGACACGGTGAAAACACGACAATGGTCAAACTGCTGGTTGATTTTGTGATTTCAGACCTCAAGGATTTGTACTATATCTTTATTATCATACGTGACTTCATCTATAAACATATCTATAAGAACTTTGCTCAAACTTTGACATCATTGTGACCTAATCATTTCTATAATTAAGTCCTTTTCTCCACCTATAAAAAAATCAAGTACACAGTCAGAGTGTGGGACCCCTTTCTCTCCAACATTAACTCTCTAAATTAGACAATTAATTTGCTCAATAACTCTTTTTATCCCCTTGTCTTTATTTTTAAATTTTTATTTTATTTTATAATTGATTTATAATTGATTTGTGATTTTTTTTTTTCAATTTTTTTTAAAATTTCATTTGTTTCTCATTATTTTATTTTATTTATTCTCTTTTTCTTTATCTCTTCTGGCACTCAACAAAGTGTGATATGTACCCACTAGGACATTTGGGAGGGTGGGAAGGTGATTTCGGGGTGATTGAGGTGTTGTTTGTTTCTATGTTTGTTTATGGGCTGAAAATTTAACACTGGAAAATGTCAGACGTCTGTTTTGCAATCAGTACCTGCACTGTCTATTACTTGCTTTGAAGTCTGTTTAATAAATACACTGAAGAAAAAAAAACATCTGTAAGTTTATTATTTCATTTCATTTTTTCAGTGTAATCCGAAGCAGAGAATTGTCATTGGTTGCAGCAATTCCTTTCCTATTTCCTTTGTGAGACGTGGTGTGAGGAGGTGTTCTGTGTACCTGGATGGCCACACACAGCTCAGGCAGACAGAGCTCCCACGGCTCTAGACCCCCCAGCACCCTCAGGAAGACCTGAGGTTGAACCCTGAGAGTCTGCTGCTCTGCAAATCCACTCAGCTTCTCCAGCACCCGGCTCACCGCTCGCTCCCTGCACACCTCCTCAGGCAGGCTGCTCAGCAGAGTGGAAAGCCTGGTAGAAAAATAACAGAACAAACCACAGTGTCACTGATAACATCATGCTACAACACATCAGGTATATGATGTTTATTGGCTCTAATGTGGCTGTTAACATATATGTATAGCACATGTGAATGCTGTTCCACAGATGTGAGCAAACACATATTTGACCTCTGTCCCACCCCAATAAACCCCCCCATCCCCCCGGCTACACATTCCACATTAGATAATGTCTTCAGCAGGTTGCATACCACATATTGTTGTTGTGCGTGTTTTTATTGTTGCTGTTTGGAGCCTCTGTCTCTGGGGACGCGCAGGTCATGTGATGAGGAAGGCCATGGGATTCGGTCACGTGACTCTGGGCTCGATACCTCCGGAGACCGTTGTTTAATCTCTCTCTGGGTGGGAGAAGAAATCTGAATTTAAGAGCTCACATTATCGTCCACTCAGCACCTGGTTAACATTATAGTGGCACATTGTATTGGACTTATATTTAAATATGTATTAAACACAGACTGACATAACAGAGCAAAATTGGTTTGAGGGATGTAAGGACCTTTACCCTCAAACACTGTCATCCCGGTTGATTTAGAGATCCAGCAAGGAAGCTATTTTAAAAATGTGGAACTATTCCTTTAGGTATCTTACTGTATAATGACGAAAACTCTGTCTGTGTGTCTGTTCCACGTTTTTCTCCTCACTGACTTGGTCAATCCATGTGAAATTTGGCACAGTGGTAGAGGGTCATGGGAGGATGTGAATGAAGCAATATTACATCAATTGGCCAAAGGGGGGCGCTATAGCAACCGATTGAAATGGCAAACTTTGATTGGGCATATCTCATGCC
>NC_065513.1:37114277-37143375 GCF_006386435.1 Epinephelus moara | reverse complement strand
AAATGGCTAAAATGCGACCGATCGCTGTGGCTCCCCCTGTGGACCAATGTTGTTGTTTTTTTCCCTAATTTTTGGTATGACTAAGTCATGGTATGGTATGCTGTACATAATCAGGGAAACTGTCAGTGTGTCATTCTGTCAGTCAGTCACTCTGTCTGTCCCACGTTTTTCTACTCACTGACGTGGTCAATCTATGTGAAACTGCACATAGGCATTGAGGATTGGCATAGCTAGAAGGTGACAAAGCTACCACTGGGTATGGACCAGTTTCTGTTGATTTTCTATTCATCCCCTGAAGTTTAAATTTTTTGGGAGGACAAAAGAATAGTTTAGTAAGGACGATGTATCTGAGACATGCAGCATTCACTGGCAGTTAACCATCATGCTGATACTGGAGTATTAGTTTGGAATATATTTGCTAGGTTTGGATGTTTAATGTACCTGGCTTTGAGCTCGAGGACGTTGATGTAGCTCTGAGACATCTCCTCAACCCGCTCATCAAAGGCAGCTTTCAGCTCCTGCAGCATGGTGGTCTTGTTGTTGATGAGATGGCTGATAAGTAGCAGGGGCTTTGCAGGACAGCTAGATGTAGGAAACACCAAGACAAACAATATTAATAGTTGTGGTCTTAGATTTATATTCATGATTATGCTGTATAGTGTGTCTTCGTGCAAGCTTTTTTGACTACTCTGTATATATTATAAGTATGGCGTTAATGTGCTCAAGCTCAGCTTTAATTTCAACTGAACAGTGCATTAACTCAAATTCTTCTTACACAAAACATATCTTACAAGACTAATCAAGATACATTTAAATGAGGTCATCATATTGAATATTTGGCGAAAAATTCTTTGCAGTCATTGACTTTTCTAGGTCAAAGACCCACAGATCTGTGCAGACACTCAATGCTCTGTCAGGTCTGTACTGCAGCAACTTTCACTTCTTACTTATTCAGGAGCATTTTTGCCTTCAGTCCAGTCTGCAATATGTTCAGCTGAACTGAGGTCAGGTGACTGAGTCAAGAACATTACTCTGTACTGAAAACTCACCACTTGGTTTGTCTGTAAATTTAGGATTACTGTTGTGCTGCACTACTGTACAACTGCAGGATTACATATAAGAAAGGGCTGTGACTTTACTGTCTTATGTATGTTTGAACTGTACATACATATAATAGGGCTGCCACTAACGATTATTTTCATTGTCGACTAATCTGTCAATTATTTCTTCGATTAGTCGACTAATCATTTCATCGAAAAATGTGTTAAAATGTTGAAAAATGTCGGTCTGTCTCTCCCAAACCCCAAAATTACGTTATCTAATGGCTTGTTTCATACTCACGCCAAAGGGTTTTAGTTCACCGTCACGGGAGAGTGTGTAAAGCTGCCAATATCTGAACGTAAAAAGCTGCAGTAAGAGTATTTTGGGGTACTTTTATAGTATTTTTCTATGAAAAATGACTCAAACCGATTAGTCGACTACTAAAATAGTCACCGTTTATTTTAATAGTCAATTAGTCATCGATTAGTCGACTAATCGTGGCAGCCCTAACATATAACATGTAAAGACAGAGTACACCCTGTCCTCATTATTGTATCTTTCAGGGCTCAACATTTTAAAAGTGGTGGAACTTTTGGTTGCTGAAACTAAATACATATATGGTTGCCACTTTTAGTCACCTTATATTTTGAGTAATTAAGACACTCATACCTCAGCTTTATAATAAAAAATGTGACATACAAAATGTCTGCAATGGCAGGTTAGTCGAACTTCTCAGCTCACAGTCAGACAACTTCATTTTGCTTCACGTTTGTCTCTGAAACAGATGTGTCTGTGCATGAGAGGCAATGCAACAAGACACATGCAGCTTTGTCTGATTCCAGATATGACTGTAACATCAACATCTAAATATCACTAATACAACAGATATTTTAAAAACGATATTTTTGTTGGGGTGCATGTTTTGCTGTTCGCCGTCCCTCCTTTATACGTCTATTTATCTTGAACGAAACACTGAAACATTATAAGATATAGGTATAATATTTTGACAGATGCAATAACCCAGGCCACATACTGCAGGTTACATAAGTTAATTAAGGTTATTGAATCATGTATATGAGTCATGGGTGCGGTTGCAGTCGCACCTTTTTGGCCATACAAAACTATTCGCTGTCCTGGAGCCAGTTTGGTCGCCGGTCCTTTGGGGTGACGGCCGTGCTTTGAAGTGAGGTGCAGTCAAACTGGAAGAGAAGACAGTTACAACAATTAAGAACTTGTTCATAAAAGAGACTGTTGAAATAGGGATAGGTCACATGTGCTACAGTGTCACGCCTATTAATACTGAGATTAATACTACAGTACGTCGCCTGAGATATTTCTCCAGATACAGATAAACTCTTGCCTGTTTCACAAAAGCATTTTAAAGGGATAGTTTGGATTTTTTGAGGTGGGGCTGCATGAGGCACTGATCCATAGTCAGTGTATATATATATTATTATAAGTACCTTATCAATATATGCTTACACAACGGCTCATGATAACAACTGAATTAGCAACCCACAAATTAAATTACGCACTTAATGTGGAGTGGCAGTAGCTCAGTCCATAGGAACTGAACTGGAAACCTGAGGGTCGCCAATTCGAGTCTCAGTAGGGACAAAGTATGGAGCCTGGACTGGTAGCTGGAGAGGTGCCAGTTCGCCTCTCGCAAGGCACTGAGCCCCCAACTGCTTGGGGCGCCTGTTCATGTGCAGCCATGGGACATCTCTCCATTTAGTGCATGTATAGGTCCTGTTTGTGCATGTGTGTGTATTTCAGGCCTGTGTGTATATTAGGGCTGCAACGATTAGTCGACTAATTGATGACTTATCGACTATTAAAATAATCGACTATTTTAGTAGTCGACTAATCGGTTTGAGTCAATTTTCATAGAAAAGTACTATAAAGTACCCCAAAATACTCTTATTGCAGCTTCTTACTTTCAAATATTGGCAGCTTTACACACTCTCCTATGACGGTGAACTAAAACCCTTTGGTGTGAGTACGAAACAAGACATTAGATGATGTAATTTGGGGGTTTGGGAGAGACAGACCGACATTTTTCAACATTTTAACACATTTTTTGATAAAATGATTAGTCGACAAAGAAAATAATCGTTAGTTGCAGCCCTAGTGTATGTGACAACAGAATGAAAAAAATTTAATTTCCCCTTGTGAATAAATAAAGTTCTTCTTCTTCTTCTTCTTCTTCTTCTTCTTCTAAAGGTATGTAGGTTACATTCAGGAAAAGCAACATGGTGACAACCTACCATAAAATTACTCCAAATTCTCTTGGTCTCACAACATCCCAAACACAAGTGTCCCGGGTGAAAGTCCTATGACCAATCCATCACCCCAACCTGACTCCTTACACGGACTACTTCCTTCTTTGCTCATGTCAGCGCATCGGTTGCATGTTCATAGCCTTCCCTATTACGTGGGTTTTACCTGATTTTTTGGCTCATGATACGTTGGATATGTACAAATTGTGATGCATTACTTTTTGAAGGTAAACAGATGAACAGCGATTGAGTACAGCCAGACCTCATACAGCCCTAAAAGCTGAAGACAATTTTATTTGCATAGTATTTAGTAAGGCTGGTTATAATGGTGCCATTTATTGTTGGTTTTCTGTTTGTAAACGTAGCATTTAACAGACTGAAACACTTTCACATGTTCTAGGTTTTCTTTTGACATATTTCTTGTGAATTTGTGCCCTAAAACATCCATCTGTGGATACAATGTGAGGGCTAATTGTTTGATTGACTTTCATGTGCTATTGTATTTTATGTACAATTGTTTTCTGTGTTTATACTTGTTGTTTGGATTGAATGCAAAACAGCTGAAATGCATATAAACATGTACTTAAAGGCTTTGAATCATCAGCCATCTGAAGCACAAATGTTGATGCAGACCTTGTTGGCACAAACCCGTAATTACTGAAAGCCGGCTGAGAGAAAACAGTCATCTGGAACATGTAATCAGTCATTGAATGGTGGTAATCATGTGATCACACCTTTAACAGCCAAGGTAAATATCAGGTAGAGAGCACAGATGTAAACGTCGCTGATAAACATTTTACAGCTTGCCCTTTTGTCCCCTCAGCCACAACACAATTCCACTGACGCTTTGCAGCAAATTCCTGACATAGTCTTTCAGATCACTGCCTTTAAAACTCTGAATAGGCCAGAGGAGGAATGAAGATGAAGGGGACTAAAAATAGAAGCACAAATTGAAGGGCTGTCACCGCAGAGAGCGTGAGAAGAGTGTAGGTTGAGCTGCTTGTCGCCTTCTTCTCTTTACACGATTATGTCGGGGTGACGGGAATATAGCCCCGGTCATGACGGCTTGGACTTTTGTCCTCTTTATGACTACCTGCTGTTGATCTGGGAAATAAAGCCTGGGCTACAGTTACAGTTATTGCAAGTGCCTAAATCATAATGAGAGCCCTGCCCTGAGGAGCAACAGCAGGCAGGGGTAGGATTTAGGATTTATGGCAGAGGGCTGGTGATGACGGCTGGGTTGTAATCTTTTATTCCATGTTTATCTTTCAGGCTGCTGACATACAAGTCATGAGATAGAGGGCTGTTAAAATGTATATTACAAGTTGAACTTACCTGCTGGTTTGTGAGATTTGGCTCTCTGTCTTGACTTTCTGGTGGACATCTGACAGCGTGTGAAGACCTAGAAATGAAAAAAACAAACAGACAAAAACTGTAATTAAACTTTTTCCCTGCTTTTGTATCCACGTGGTTAATTATAAATTATAACTCTCTCAAGCTCTAATTTTCTAATTGTCCGTGATTAGAAGGGTTTGTACAGCAACAGCTATCATTATCACATGATGTGGAGTTGAAGGAAGGCAGGGTTTCTGGGTCTGGACAGATGTCAGGTCAGGCACAAAGAGGCGCACATTTTCATTGTCACAGCCAGTGCCTACTTTGTGTAAGCACCAAATGTACTTGCACCCATCTGTCTAACCATGGGGGTGTAGGTCTTAAAATGAGGTGTGTTCAGGTGCATTGTTGACGTGTTGCTATTCTGAGGCAGCAGAAAGTGATTGCACCATCGACCAACAAAAACCTGGTCCAAAGTCAGAATGGTGCAGCATTATCCTGCTATGCAGGTTCACAACGCGCGTACACTCTGCTTGTTAAGCAGGATTTATACCTCTGCGTTGGATCAGTGCCGTAACCTACTGTAGGTTGTAGCCTGACGTGCATCTCCCCAGAGATGTAAATACACGTCATGGTGACGCAGACCTCCTGTCTGTTTCTGTAAACTGAAACCATTTCCCTCAGTGGAAACAAAGCTGTACTTTACTTTAATTTCACAGATAAGAAACAATAAATTGTGAAGACAATAAAGCCTCCACAAAAAAAGTCTTGTGTGTGATTTATCCTGGCGTCATATGAGTGAACCTTGTGAGCTGTAATGGAGCCGAATTTTGTAACATCGCCTGATGACCTCTAAGGTCACCTGGTATACCTGCTGAACAACGGTATTATTCATAAATGGGTAAAGCAGCTCTTAGTTGTTACTTCTCAGATGAGTTTGAGTTGCACCCAAATTCCAACTTCTTTTAAAAGCAGCCTGAAAGAGTTTTTCATCCTTTGTAATTGAATAATTTTTGCTCCTTCATGTGTGCTTGTTGTGAATGGCTGTCACTATGTTCTCTCCGTCTTTCTTTCCTTTTTCATTTTCAGCTGAAGCACTTTGAGCATTTCCCTGTGAATGAAATGTGCTGTGTAAATAAATAAAGCTTGCCTTCAGCTGTGCCGGACAGACTTCATGTCCTGTGCTGTCAGGATCCCATAAAGGGGTCCAAAGATAAATGTGAGGGCCAACAGGATCATTAAGGTAGAAATCAAAAAGCTTGTCTACACTTTTCTTCATTCATTCATTCATTTTCCGTGACTGCTTATCCTGTTAGGGGTCGTGGGGGGGCTGGAGCCTATCCCAGCTGACAGTGGGTGAGAGGCTAATAGCTAAACATATTTTCTTGTGAAATAACACTTTTACCACTTTAGGCCTTAAAAAAATCCTTAAAATTAAAAAATCTCCACTCACAAATCATGTTCACAACTGTGTCAAGATGAAGTATACGCTGCTTCGTTTTAAGGTATCACAGGCCACAAGGGGACTATGGTCATGAGCTCTAGGTAGTGACCGAAAGAATGGGATTTTGGATACAAGCAGCCAAAATTACTTCCCTCCGTGGGGTGGCTGGGCTCAGCCTTAGAGATAGGGTGGGGAGCTCGGACATCCGGAAGGAGCTCGGAGTAGAGCTGTTACTCCTTCGAGTCGAAAGGGGTCAGTTGAGGTGGTTCGGGCATCTGATCAGGATTCTCCTGGGTGCCTCCTGTTAGAGGTGTTTCGGGCACGTCCCACTGGTAGGAAGCCCCGGGGCAGACCCAGAACACACTGCAGGGATTACATATCTAGTCTGGCCTGGGAACACCTTGGGGTCCCCCAGGAGGAGCTGGAAAGTGTTGCTGGGGAGAGGGACGTCTGGGGTGCTTTGCTTGGCCTGCTGCCCCCGTGACCCGGCCCCGGATAAGCAAATGAAAATGGATGGATGGAGGCCACAAGGGATGGAAACTACGGCTTCTGGCTATGAGCCATTTGCACCATATGTTAGTAAATTGCTATCTGTTACATGTTTTCCTGAACCTTCATCTGACCTGTTATTTAATGTGTTTAAGTGATTTTTAATTTGATGATAATCCACAAATATGAGAAGAATTGTAGCTCCTGCAAGTATCACTGTGATGCATGCATTGCCCCAGTGTATAACAAAGTTACAGCATGAAGATAAAATGTGCCATCATCTGTGTTGTTTTCATATATAATCCCATAGCTCCCCCTGCTGTTACCACACTGTCACTACACCATGAAATTGATTGAGAAAGTTCATCCTGCCTGTAATCCCACTAAAGCATCATCTCCTAGTTTAGACATAGATGTCACACACAGCGATGACACAATAAATCTTCACAAGCTTCCCCAGAGTATAAAGCATCCATTAAAATGTTAAATACCGGCCTAAATGATTCAACTTCTCTATGAGCTGTGACAAAATTAATCACACTGTGGCAAATCAGGGAGATGAGGCGCTTATTAAAATGTATAGCTTGATTTCTCACGAGGAACAGCTATAAAAACCTGCAGCCAAAAATGTAATAGCCAATAACTTTTGCAAATTGGCTGGCTTTAGATTGAATAAATAGACTTCTTATTTTAATTATCCCAAATGAATGCGGCGGATTAACTATCTGTGCTGCTAAAAAAACTACTGGGGGAGGCATTGAAATGCAAAGATAAATCTCCTAATTATTCAAACTTTTACAATTCCCTTTTTTCATCAAAGAGTTTGAAAAACTACTTTGCTTTTTTTTTTTTCTCTTTTCCAAAGTATAGAACTCCTCTTTCAAATTCATTTACCAGGCAAAACAATGTAGTGTGGGCAGAGCAGCACATCTCCAGTGGCCAATTTCTGGATTTGAGACATAACTCTGGGGATTAGCCTGAACAGCAGTTAATTGCTTTAAACCAATGGCGCTGAATTAATCCTTTGATTTTTGGACTCCTTTTATGATTAGAGCGAGAGCGCAGGAGGGAGGGAGGGAGGGAGGAGAGGAGAGGGGGGGGGGGGGGGGGGGAGAGGAAAAAATGCAAGAGAGTAATGGAGACCAAAAAGAAGAAACAACAACCTGACAATGACTCAGGCAGCGACGGCTAGCTCGACAGTCTTTCATCAGGAGGTAATGATATGAAACCTGTAATCTACAGGAGGCGGGGGTGGTGGGGGAGATCAGATGACTAATTATACTTCGCTCTGAAGCCTGAAGCAGTGCACTCTGGGAGCCAGCGCAGGGCACAGGAGGGCTGAGCCCTGGCAGAAAGGCTCTGATCACCCAGCTGAGGAGTGTTCTGAACAGACCCAGCTCTTATTTTGGTTTCCATTTCGAACTCAGCAGGTGGTGGCTAAGAGTATGTGTGCGTGCATGTGTGCGTGTGTGTGTGTTGATGTCGTCGGACAGGGAATTCGGGTGCCATCACGTTTCTTTTTTTCTTTTGTAAAGCTGTCTCTCTATCCGCAGGAATAAAGTGACTTTTTAAGGCTTTGTGATCAAAAGTTCATGTCAAACAGCTGTTTCTATGACAACAGAGTTTCCTGTGAGTGTGTGTGTTCATGAAACTTCTCTCTTTCTGTGAACAAATCTCGAGTTTCCTGTCCTCACAGTGAGGGTGTTTTCATGGAGAGTGACTGGTAGGGCTGGTACTTTTGTTCTCCTGGTACAGGGGTAGGCAACCTGCAGCTACAGGGCCACATGTGGCTCTTTAGCCCACCTCCAACACATCTCCCATCCAGCACCACGAATACCTCCAATTAATGTTCTATATATTTATATTTTAATAACTCATAACACTACATAACACCAATTTCGCTGGCTGTTTAGCAGTAAGCCACTGGGGACCAGACACCTCACTTCTATTTCTATTTTTTCTTCCAGGTGGGTGAAAATCACAAAGTACAGCTCATCATATGCTGTGTTAATTAATTGCTGTTATTCATGATCGTTGATACAGGGTGGGTCTACTAACTATCAAGGGGTCTAAGCTTTTATTTTGCTTGTTTTTAGTATCTGACGTGACAACACAATGATTAAGATGTAGAATAATAATACATCATCGTCATGGGTCGGGAGAGAGTTACTGCCAGCAAGGGAGTTCAAGTATCACGAGTGAGGGTGAGATGGATCGGTGGTTTGACGCAGTGATGCATGCGCTGTACCGGACTGTCATGGTGAAGAGGGAGCTGAGCTAGAAGGCGAACCTTTCGATTTACTGGTCCATCTATGTCCCAACCCTCACCTATGGTCATGAGCTCTGGGTAGTGACTGAAAGAATGAGGTCATGGATACAAGCGGCCAAAATTAATTTCCTCAGAAGGGTGTCTGGGCTCAGCCTTAGAGATACGGTAATGAGCTCAGGCATCTGGAGGGAACCTGGAGTAGAGCCGCTGCTCCTTTGTGTCGAAAGGGGTCAGTTGAGGTGGTTCGGGCATCTGATCAGGATCCTCCTGGGCGCCTCCTGTTAGAGGCGTTCAGGGCACATCCCACTGGTAGGAGGCCCCGGGGCAGACCCAGAACATACTGGAGGGATTACATATCTCATCTGGCCTGGGAACACCTTGGGGTCCCCCAGGAGGAGCTAGGTAGCGCTGCTAGGGAGAGGGACGTCTGTGGGGGTTGTCTTGGCCTGCTGCCCCTGTGACCCAGCGGATGAAAATGGATGGATGGATTATATAATGCCCTGTCACCCCAGGTTCAGTGCTTGGTCCTGGGTTTTTGAAGGAGGTTGGCATCAGTAGAGCGGAGACAACGGGAGGGGGAGTGCTGATGAAAGAGGTCAGAGATCCGGAGGAACTAGATTGTTAGGGGCCTTGTAGGTGATGAGTAAGATCTTGAAGTGTATCCTGTGATTAACGGACAGCCAGTGAAGGTCGTGGAGGACTGTGGTGATGTGGTCACGTGTGCAAGTCCTATAGGATAGAGTAGTTAGTATTGTAAATCTGTTGGCAGTGATAGCTGTTTTTATTTGGCATTTCAGAATTACAACTGTACTGTTCATAAAGTTTTAAGCAAAGCTAACAGAGCTAACGTCAGCTGTCTGCTGTTGCCCCTGCTGCGCGCTCTCACTGAACATCTGCATCTCCATCTGTCCTCTCTGCCTCACTGACTTTGGTCACCAGGTAATGCTAATGTACTTGCATTTGTATAGCACCTTTCTAGTCTTTCGATCCCTCATAGAGCTTTTATGCTATGGAGTCACACTGACACACACATTGACACACTAGTTGCTGAGGCTATCGTACAAAGTGCCACCTGCTACTCACTTTAAACCAGTGGGGTTTTTTTTTACTTTTTGTGCCCAAGACACAGCAAAGGGCAGCCAAAATCTCAAGGCACACCTGTATTTATAACAGCTTCTATAATGCTTCTATCTCTTACCATGACATAAGACAATAAAAAATTATTTTTCATGATACTGTCTACTGTTTTTTTCCTCCTTTTTTTTTAGCTAGTAGGTCGTCTTTGCTGGTGCTTTGTTGTAATTTGCTCCGTACAATAAAGTGATCCATTGTCCCACTCACGGCTTTCTCCTTTAAATGTTATCATCCCTCGCACTGGCTGCCAATCAGGGCTTTTGATGTGTCACACATTTATAATTCTCACACACAAACAGCGACAAATAGGTTCCCTGTGAAGGTTTTTTAAATTAAAATAAATTAAATTTTTTCGCTAGAGTTTGCCTCTTTATTAGGCAATAGGTGCGCACAACATACTGATACAGTCAATTAAACATTCATTCATAACTTTTTGTATAGGCCCAGTTGATTATTGCAATAATAATGTGTGGTTATCACAAAATCCCACAGCACACCTGGATTGGCATCACAGCACACCATTTGAGAATCACTGCCTTAAACATTCACATGCACTCACGCACTGATGGCACAGCCGTTGGGAGCAACTTGGGGTTCAGCATCTTGCCCAATGATATTTCAAAGGTGGGCTGGAGGAGCCGGGTATTGAACCGCCAATCTTTCGATCAGTGGATGGCCTGATCTACCTCCTGAGCCACAGCTGCCCAAATGGGTTTGATGTACCTTATAATGCTTCTGGTGTGTTTTCAGATCTTTAGAAGAAGAGGTGTACCTTAAGACGTGTGTGTCAGACACTTTCAGAGCAACCTATACCCCATGGTATCTCTTAGGATTTGGTGAATGAATATAATCCTTATGAGCATAGACAGACAAACGTTGGTGTGATTGTGCTTTTGTGTGTCTCAGAAATGGACTGGGTGTGTTCTGTGCTGCGCTTTCCTTCAACAAAAAGGAGATGGGTGGGTGAGAGAGACTGCATGCAGACTCCACCCTTGCATACGTTACTCAAAGACCTTGATTAATGTTTGACATTGAAATGTTTCTTATATATTTAGACTGTAGACATTTACATCTCCTGCCAGCATGCAAACATGCCCTTGTCTTACATGTGCTCATTTTGACAACTGTATTACTGTTAAGATGCCTGTTTGACAACTCACACTCTGAAGGAAGTCGGTCCGTCTCCTCTGCTGCTCCTGGACACTCTGACTCCGTGTTCTCCTCAGCCGCTGGGACCAGAGAGGACACGCTGCTCCCCACAGTGGTGCAGGTGAGGGCTGAGAGGGAGCCCACACTCATGAAGGACGACATCCTGTGGGTGTGGAGGCGCGCAGAGGAGCTGCGAGGGCGCTTTGGATGAGCTCTCTGAGGCTTTGGGAGGGGAAAAGAGGACGAGATAAAAGGTAGTGCACATTTAGAAAATAAAAAAAGACAGCATGTGTTTAGTTTATCAGCTAAAAACAGAATGCAGGGACAACAAACAATTGTTTTGGTCACAACTGACTTCAGACTTTCAGCCCATAGAGGTCAGTACAACAAAGCTTTTCTGACAAACAAGATTACAGTGAAGTCGCTCTTACTTCTTAAATCCTAACCTAATTATCTAATTCTAATCCACCGTTTGATAATATTATGATGTTAATGTTATGTTATGATAGATATAATTTATGGACTGTTTTTGATTTGTTAATGCTTTTAAATAACATGTCAGTTTTCTGGAGGAGAGGTTGTTTTATTTGAACTATCTTTTAAAGTTCAAATGTCAAATGTGTACCTTTATTATCCCAAACATTTCCAACAATGTTCAAACCCAGACACAAATGTAATTTTATTCAAGGACACAGTCATTTGGCTGTGGCATAAATTCCCTTTGTGTTGTCTGAGGCTGTCATAAATTGACTTTTTATCCAGTTTTAAGCCACATTTTACAACACTACTTTTAGAGCTTGGTTGTTTTTACTGCATGTTTTTGTCAGATGAAGGATTTTAGTATTTGGACACCTTGATCTTAAATCAGAGTAACAAGTTAAGCAAGCTTTAGCGGCAGCTCGGCTTCAGCCCCTGCCGTACCAAACAGCATCAGAAACACACTGAATTTAAACAAGTTACTGCTTTATTCAGTGTTTTTACATGTTTTAATCCCATGATGTGTTTGTTTTGGAAAAAAGGAGACCTCTGCAGATAATTCGGCTCCCAGGAAAAACCTCCTGGAACACCGAAGGAATCATTAGGCCCCGATCACACAGAAAGCGTTTTGCAGGTTGCAAAATGCGAAGCGACCAGGCAACCACAGACTCACCTCCTTATTCTAACCTTCCTGTGTAATCAATCTACAGTTTATTCATTTTGGTTATTTGACAGTAATCAGTATCTAGCCCCTAAAATGTTGAGGCAGAGGGCACTTGCTGTAGCTCTGGTTGAGGGTGAGAGGCTGTCAGCAGATAAACAGAGATCTGTGTGGGTACATGAGACCCTAAAAAAGAGGGTGGGTCATGGGGAGTACCACCAGTTGGTCCAGGAGCTTCTCCTCCATGATGGCCGTTTCCAGGCATATTTTAGGATGACTCAGGGGCGGTTTGACAACCTGCTGTCTATCGCCGGGCCGTATAGCTCTGGGTATACCACCAGTTTCTCCTCCATTGTTTACCAACTGTAAACTTGTTGTCGTGACCACCACAGGAGGGTCTCTTCTTAAATCATTCCATCAGACTATGGGAAAAAAGATGACGAAAACAGAGATGTTGTGAGGCGCTTTTCCGCTTTGAGTTGAACTTTTTTCAACTTGAGGAGTTCAGAGTGCTTCTGCAAAAAGTCCAGGTGCCTAAAGCGCAGAAACATGATGTAAAAACAGCGAGCAAAAGGCTTATTCTCATCAAAAACTATTGCAAAAAGCTGCCTGTGGCTGCTAAAACGCTTTCTGTGTGATTATGCAATGACGGCATTCTCACGGCAGGAAATTACATATTGTATGTAATCAAAACTTGGAACAGTGTTCTCTTGGAGTGGTAGCATTTAGATGTTGTGATGTATGTTCTTGGTTTACCCACTGTATCTCAACCTGCATCGTTTTTATTAGTTGTTTGCTTCATCTCCAAGATTGCCTTTCGAAATCACTTTAAGACTAGCCATTACTTGCTGCTTTCAGTCGAAGATAGATATCTGTGGTGAAAACACCGTATAGTTGGCTGCACAGACGTGTCACTAATGGCTACTGTCTCTAATGGCCGTCTTTCATTGTCATCTATTGAGGTCACTGTCAACAGAGAATCCATAATTGCCTCTTTTCTCTGTGTGTAACTGTTGAATGTCAGCACAGACTGGAGGCTCTTGATATTAGTTCTGAGGGACTGACCAAAACCTGGCGCTAACTACTGACGGTTGAGATCTTTGAATGTTTTGTTTTTGCATCAAGCTCCATTTTTCGCCACGCTAGAAATATCTCAGTGTGATGTCTCGCCATCTGTGTTTGGCCGGTTATTCATGAGGAAAAAGTAAAGCAGAGCAACAAACAACTAAAAAGCCCAGAAAATGGCGAAACGCTCCTATAATAACAAAATCCGTTCTCTTTAAAGCCTGAGGCAAATTCTTCAATTTATATCAGCTCCTCGTGGAGACATCTGATCCTCATAAGTACTGAAATATGCAAACACACACACAGACAAGCTGACAGGCGGCAGCTTGGCGCACACCCATAGGTAGAGACCCATCTCTCAACTGAGGACGACATATGAGCAAGAGAAAGGAGCCAGACACGTCTCTCCTTCCCCTCTCTCTCCCCTATGCCCTTCCCTCTCTCCCGCCTGTCTGTCAGAGAAGACCGGGGCCTTAAGTGTGTGTGACGCTCCCATCAGCCTAATTATCAGGGTGGAAGGAAGCACAACACTTCAGCAACAGCAGCAACAGCTCTCCAAATGTCCTCTACTGCCACACACAGCCATCCCCCGAGGAATAAGCGTGTGTGTGTGTGTAGATGGTTTTCACTTATTGAGTCAGTCAGTGAGTGTAAGCATGCATGTTTGACTGTTTAAGTAAGTGTGCCTGTGCATCAAGATTAAGGTTTAGAGTCTATTAAGAGTAGTGCTCAAGCATGAGCGAGTAAATGCATCTGACTTTCTCTTTTTTATGTGTGTGTGTGTGTGTGTGTGTGTGTAGTGTACACCTGTGAGTGTAGGTGTCACAGTGCAGGATTTCCTGTCTTTCTGCAGACCATGGCAGGTAGAGGACTTTGAAAGATAAGTTCTGGGCAAATTCCAACCCTCTGCTGAGATCAGAGTTTGTCCACAACTCGGGGGGACAGACGCAGAAAATGAATACCCTTCATGGCCAAAAGTATTCGGACACACAAACATTACACCCATATGTGATTCTTGAACATCTTATTTCGTAACCGTGGGTATTAATGTGCTGCTATGACACGCCGTTTGACCAAATTTTGGAAGTTGGCTGCAGGAATTTGCTCCTATTCAGCCACAAGAGCATTATAAACATGTTCTACCAAAATTAGCATGTGTATGCGGGTTCTTTAAACACAGGTAAACCCACTAAAAATAGTCTATAGACTTCTTTCCAATTGCCAGTAGACCATGTTTGATGTCACGGACAGGCGGGAAAACAGGTCAGCAAAAACGTTATGGAGGTTACTTCTTTTTAAATATCTCTTACTTATTCAGTTTCTCTTTCAAACTCGGTGCAGACCTATTCTGAAAGATGTTAGCACGTTCACACAGGTATTGTGTTCCCATCAGTGTCGATCGGAGGTGGAGGGGATAAATACCTGTGACTACTGTAGAGTCATTTGACTCAGGTGTGAATGCCAATTAAAACGTTTCCCATTGCAGTGAAAAGCCAGATGTTAGCGGGTGTTAGTAGGTTCTTTGCGCAGTGGGAAAGTGGCTCTAGTGAAGTCCGACAATGATGTTGAGCTATGAGGCTTGCAGTCGATGTTCCACTTTATCTTTAAGGCGTTGGATGGGGTTAAGGTCAGGGCTCCGAGCAGGCCGGTGAAGTTCTTCCGCACCAAACTAAGAATCGTTTCTTTTTTTAAGATATTTTTGAAGGCTTTTTGTCTTAAATTAATAGGCAGTTGTTTTAGCATGAAGGGGGAGAGTAAAGGGGGATGACATGCAGCAAAGGGCCATAAATTGGAATCAAGCTTGCGGCCTTTGTACATGGGGCGCTTGCTCTACCAGGTGAGCCAATGGGTGCCCTAAACTGGGAATCATTTCTTTATGAACTTGCACAGAAACATGAAAAGGTCCTCCCCAAACTGTTGCCACAAGGTTGGAGACACATTTTTGTTTAAAATATTATTTTATGCTGGAGCATGAAGATAATTCTTAAAGCGTAAGTCTGGAAATACTCCATGTTATCAATTTGTGGTGTGTTTTTATGCTTTTAATTTTTCTGTCAGTTATTTTTTGAGTGTATATTCTGGTCCTGATCAACTATTTCATTTTAACTGTATCTTTTCTTGATCAAATGAACTTAAACTTTTTTGTTTTTGTTATTATCAGCAAATCCCATGAAAAGACTGTAACCCATGTTACTTCCTCTATTAAAGCGACGCTTACCTTTCTGGAAATTTTACACTTTTCTTTGTTTCGGTTAAAATGCTGTTAATAAGCTGATGGCACACTAAAATGTAAGTGAATTCCACCAGAGATAAAAACTCATAATTATACCATTCTCATATGGTTCTAAGAAAACTCAAACCAATTACTGCATTCAGACTGAATGCAATGATTGGCCAAGCGTCCAGTCTGTCTTCCCCACAAGGAGGCCTCCGACTGACGTAACCGTAACTGACGTTAGTTTGCCTCTAACATAGGCTATAACGTTATGTATAACAACACAGCATCCAGTTGCCAATGGCTAACGTTAGCCTACTGTAGCGTAGCCTCTGAAACATTAACGTTATCTTCCTTGTGCGTTTCCACTTACTAGCAACGTTAACGCTACTATCTAACGTTAGCACTGTAACCTTATTCTAAAACTCATCAGTCATCACTGACTGCGGTTGAGTTTTAAAACTCCGGGGTTGCGTTTGACTGTCTTGGTTGTAACGTTACTCGTTCTCCTCTTCCGTGTATCTAACGTTACCATGCCAATGCCTACGTCTATCATAGACGTAATGAGGACATAATGGAGGAGGAGGGAGGGAGGTGGAGTTGCAGGAGGAGGGGGATGGGACTGCTGTGTGAAATGCAAGAAAGGTAAGAGTTGCTTTAATACTTTCCGACTTCTTGACCGTGTCTGAGGCCTCATGTTATAGACTGTATGAAATAATGAAAGCAGCCACTGTGACATCAACCATTCATTTGTGGACCCATTCTGAAGCCTCAAATTTGGCATTTTGTTTTTCGGAGCCGGTAACCATATTTGGACGAGAGGGGAGCTGTGGGATGAATGAGGGGTGGATCTGACTGAGAGTCCAGAACTCCTGTCACTCAAAGCAGCCCTGCCCTTAATTATGTACACCTGTAAGCCTGAATAGAATTAAAACGGGTGAGTTATACAAAAATCCAACCCCCTGTACAGTTGTCAGGAATGCTGAAATTAGCTATAGAAACCAAAACTGTTTTTTGTACCTGGCTGTAAACATGTTTGTTTCTGCTGTGAGGCTGGGCATCTTAACATGGAGGTCTGTGGGGATTGACTCGCTTTCAGAGCAACCTCAAGTGACCATTAGTGGAACTGCAGTTTACAGCACTTGTGCGTTGGCTTCATTTTTCAGCCCTGGAGGCTGCTGCTTGCCCAAAACATTTATTTTTATTTTATTTTATCTTATTTTATTTTATTGTCTTAATAAATACCAAAATTAACAGGGGCATTGTCACACTTTGTGCTTTATAATGTAAATACAATAAAATAAAATAAAAATAAAAATAAATAATTCACATAACAATAATAAAAAGAAATAAAATTCTTAAAATTAAAGGAGTAAATAAGGGAGGGATACCTTGGCTGAAACAAACTGCTCCCATTTGCTCTCAATGGCTCTCTCTTTCTTCAGCGTCTTTATCGTGGTCCTGCCTCGGCCAGGGTCTCTGCAAATGGAAAATAATTGCCGCTGTTGTGACACATTCATCACTCTGGTGACCTTCTGCGACTCGCCACTAGTCGAAACCGGCCTTCAGGGCGGAGACAGCTAGAGAGTCGCTCCGGCCATTATCAAAATCATAATTCATCTTATCCTAAAAACTGTGCAGTGTTTTAGATTGATGCCCGACATCAGAGCTGCCCGCCTGGTGGAGAGCCCAGCAGTGTCGTAACCTTGTGATAATGTTTCATTTCATCCTCTCCTTGTCTTCCTGTACAGTAATACCTCAGCTGTATCATTTGGCCCATAAAGCTTAAGACTTTCTGGGAAATTGGATTTGAAGCTGAGTGAAGGCCCCGGAGGCTGTAACATGATGACGTTTGGGTACAAAAAAATTCTCTTTGTAGCTCTTTTCCTCCCCGTCCTTCCGCTCTTTCCTTTTCTTTTTCATTTTTCTATCAATTATTCAAGGCTTACAGTGGTGTGCAATAATATTCCTGTGCTACATCCTACAAGGAGCCATTGCAACTGAGCGTGGTACAGTCGCCTTTAAACTTTATGAATTAATCTATTCTCCCAGTCCAGGTCTCCTCTGACACTTGGAGAGAGAGATCATAAAGATCATCATACATCAATATCAAGACAAGAAAAAAAAAGAACAAAAAGAAATACAGAGAGGGAGCCTTGGAAAGAAGTGGCTTTGAAGAATTAAAGCCGACTACAGATGCAATGCAACAGCAATCCTGTGGGTTAAACATGTGATTTTAAGCACCCCACAGCTGCTGCTTCTGCACTCTCTCCATTTCCTCTCTGTGGACACCCTGTGGTGGGTCAATATCACAGAGGCTGAAACCTGGAGGGGGGGGACGAAGATGGAAGAATGCAATCTCCTCACTAAGCCTGGACCCCCTCCGGAGCTTTGGACTTTATATTTCATCCAGCACTGTCAGCGCGCGCCTGCAGCTGCTGATCACCACCGACGCTTCATCACTGGCTCTCTACAGTACAGTGCAACATCTCTTCAGGTGGCTCGCTTAAAAACAGTGCGGATCTGACAGAAGTTAGTCATCGGTCAGCGTGCAGAGGTCAGTGCTGTAATGAGCCGATCATTGATGGATATGTTGCTCATGCTGCTGTGTTTTAGCCTCTTGACTGCGGCTCCAGGCGGTGGAATCACTCTTTAATAGTAAATGACAGTTAATGTATTATGTATGGAGCTTTTTCATGGTATGAAGACAGTCCGTGACATAATCCGAACGCTCTGTGTGCGTCTGTGTCACATTGCTCACAGTAAACGCACCATTATCCTGTCAGACGTGAACTCACTCTAAAATAACTGAAGGATTATCAGTTCATGAGAATATAACTTGCGCAGGTGAGATTTTAACAAATACACACTGCATATTAAAAAGAATATTCTGGAAAACAAATTTCAGATGCACCTTAACCCTTTGACACGTGAGTAAATCAGCTTGATTCCATTCATAAAAAATGGAAAGGCAATGAGCTTTCAAAGAAGAAATGACCCAAAAAATTAGCAAGAAATTAGTAAAAAGAGATTTTTTTTCTTTAAAGAAAATTAATAAAAAACAAACAAACAAAACAAAGAAATAACTTGGAAAGAGTGCTTAGAAATTATAATTCTGAAACATAATTTTTAAAATGCAATAATAACACTACCAATAATAACAATTTTACATATAGTTTTCCCAATATTTTTTCTTTTTTTTACCTAGTTTTTTTAATCTTAAATAATTTTCTAAATTTATTTTTTTTATTTTTTTTTGCAATTTGTGGGNGCAATAATAACACTACCAATAATAACAATTTTACATATAGTTTTCCCAATATTTTTTCTTTTTTTCCCTGGTTTTTTTAATCTTAAATAATTTTCTAAATTTATTTTTTTTTGCAATTTGTGGGACATTTCTTACCACATTGCTCAGTGCCTTTTATCCCATATTTTTTGAAAGACATCACACCAATTTGCTCAGGGTTCAAAGGTTTAATTTTATTTATTTATTATTTATTTTAACCTTTACTTAACCAGGAAGTCCCATTGAGACTGACCATCTCTTTTAAAAGAGAGACCTGGCCGAGGTAGCAGCCAATCAGAACACATTTAAAAAGCAACAAATACAACATATAACACAAAAATCCAAAATAAAAGAACAACTACTGAAACACAGTGGCCTCTTAAGAAAAACAAGCACATGTCTCTGTCACCACATTCTTTATGATGCCCTTAAAGTCATCGATGGATATAAGTGTTTCTAATTTTAGATCTTTTGAGTAGGACAGTAGGAGAATGCAGGTCTCTGTTAAAACCCGGAGTTCATTAAAAAGCAACCAAAGCAAATGCTTGTGAAAGGTGTCTGAAAGCAGCACATGAAAAGGGATGTCCCTCCAGGTTTCAAAGGGTTAAAGGGATAGTTTGGATTTTTTAAATGGTGTATGAAGTACGTATCCATAGTCAGTGTATTACATATGGCAGCTGGGATGCCTCCAGTTTGAAGAAGCAGGCAGGAATACTGCCAAGACGTATTTTAGCCACCACAGTGAATCCAAACTAACCCTTTCAAACACCAAAGTCGCATAGTAACACGAACAAACCAACTCACTGAGGCAGCATAAACCAGCAACTTCTGTGTTTTGTGAAGTAAAATTACTGTTTTTTTTTTATCAAAGAGTCTGTTGGCTTTGAAGAGAGTACAGATGACGGCCTCAGTTCCCTGTCAGAAATGGCTGACAGCAAGGTAAAGTGATGGAAAGTATTCTAAATAAAGCGTATACTTAACTGATACTGATTTTGTTTAGGTGGCTAAGATGCATTTTGCTGCTGCCCCGTCGACAACAGTACATGCTTAGCTTCCTTAGCAATACTCTTGCCTGCTTCTCCAAACTGGGAGTGTGCCAACCAACATCCACTGTATGTAACACACTGACTATGGATAAGTACTTCATAAAATCCCACTGCAAAGAATCCAAACCATCCCTTTAAGCTTCTGAACCAAGAAATCATCAAACATGACATCTATGAACTGTTTAACAGCTGATGCATTGAAAACGGTTTCCACCAAAGCTGATGCAAAAGAGCATTTAGAGCGTATTAGTCTTGAGTTTTAAATAGGTTGACTTGATTGGGTGCATTTCTAGATAGCAATCTTGCTCTCGGCAGCTTTAACAGGCAACTTCTTATTCATGTACTTGCTTTAACTGACCACTGGTAAGTTGTGTGTGGGTGGGAAAAACCTTTGACACCAGAATAACTTACTTGGGGTCCCAGCAGGCGGAGAGCGGGCCGACTCTGCTAGAGCGATCCAGAGTCAAGGCCTCCAGCAGCCAACTCAGACAGCATAGCTGGCGGTAGATGACCTCCCTGCAACAGCACACACAGACATGAACTTCAGCATCTGAGGCTTGTTTTTGTTTGTCCAGAAGAGTTTTATTAGAATAATTCCATACACAGCAAACAAAAAAACTTATGAGAAATTATCCAACTCACATTTCCATGATAAAAACGACACATTTTTATTATCCCATTTATATCCAAGCTAATCTTTGCATTTTTGTATTACTTCCATTTATCTGCCTCTCAGAAACAAACATTTCTTGGCTTCAAATATGTATCTATTAAACTCGTTTTAGATTAACTCGTAATGGATTACAAACATGTAGAGTTTAGGTTCAGCTGAAAGAATTCGAATGATTTTATTGGCATTCAGTCGTTAGTCTACAGAAACAGGAAACATGGGCAGAGAGAGGAATATAATATGCAACAGGGGTCAGCCAATAGACAGGGCGCCCTCAGAATAACTTTCACTAAACATTAACAACACCCACTGAACTGTCTGACTTCAAAGGGTCAAAGGTCAACATGCAGAATGTAAATTATTAAGCATCATAGCCAGCCAGACAGCGCAGGGGAGAGCGTACATCTGTACATCCCTCATCTAACCACCAATGCTTCATGAATGGAAAGATCAACACATAGATGGATACGTAGTATGTGGGGATGTTATTTTCATCCACCACATCTCGCTGAAGATTCTCAGTCATCCAGGTCATGGTAATCTTAAGTGCTATATCGAAGGCAACTGGACTTGCTAGCATTTCTTGAAGACGTTTCGCCTCTCATCCAAGAAGCTTCTTCAGTTCTGGATCATCTACTATGTCATAATTTATGTGGTGACCACGAATTTTAATTATGTGTACTTCGTTCCCAAGAAATCATGTTTTGTCCATCCTTTAGGTATAGCAGACAGCTCTGAATACTACAATACCCATGAGCCTTGGCCACTTTCCAGGTGGAAGCACAAACCATGGTGGTCGTGAATTCAAAGCGCTTTGTTCAATTTATCCAAAAGTGACCCGCAAATTAAAAGTGAACTTGCAAATTGTAAAATCTGAATCAAAGCTCGGTGATTGGATGTTTCCTGCTCAAATGCACCTTAGGAGTTGTAGTTAACTTCAACTCAAAAAGTCTTAACACACAGGATTGTATTTTTGACTTTTTATCAAATACAATCCTGTGTATTTCTCTCTACTTTTTCTCTTTTTATCTGTGATAGACTGATGAAGATACCTATCCCTCCATCTTCATCAGGGTAGGAAATATACGCTGACACGGGGAGAACATGCAAACTCCGCACAGAGGGGCTCCCCCACTCTGGGATTCAAACCCTCCACACTGTGTTTGAACCAGGAACTCTTGCTATGAGGTGTCAATGATAACCTCTGCACCACTGTGCTGCATGTGTGTTATGTCTGACTGTAAGACCTTTTTCTTATTTTCTCTTTGGCTCTTGAGAAACAGACTGAATAAAACTACCTGATTTAATAAAGTCACACGGAGCTTTTACATCGTATGAGAAGCCTTCTGAAGTGCTCTGCATCAATGCCACCAAGACAAAGTTAATGTGTTTTGATTCGGGTGAAGTTTCTCCACATCAAAAGGTAAATGGCACTACATTAGGCAATGGTGTAGTGCCCCCTCCAATGGCAAAAAATAGCCACTACAAAACCAATCATACTCTACACCCTTCATTTCCAGTCAAGTCTCCGACTGTGGGTAAAATAAGTGGATGAAAACATTGACACAAGAGGCCCAACTCTTCAACACAAGAGCTGCTGTAGTGGGAACAAATGCAAAACATGCCATCCCTCTAAAAGCGTGGTTACAGTGTCACCTGCAGTCAAGCGGTGCCGTCCGTCACCCCGACACTTTCACGCTTCAAGGCTTTATGACCACATCCATTCCCATGATCTCTCCAAACACATCAAACACAATATGAATTCTGCCTCCTGTTCTGCCTCGCTCCCTCTTCCCCGCGCACAAATGCTGCCGTCCCGGGTCGCTCCGAGCTCTTTTCATTATCGACCAGGCCATTCGTCTGCCAGGCAGATAGTCTGCTAGATTAGGATCTGTCAGATGTCAGGTAACAGCCTTCGAACAGGGTTGTTATTTTCCAGAGGTCTCGCCAGAAAACAAGGCTGTATTCTGGCAGTGGCAACAATGCAGTGTCAGAGGAAATGCATGTGGAGTTGGAGGTGAAGTATCATAAACACAGGCTGTAGATTTGTCCCCGTGGAGCAACATGTAAAACACAGAGGATTCCTGTGTACGTGAAGATGGGTAATGTCAGTGTTTGAGTAGCAGAGGTGCAAAACATATCTTGGCCCTTTAAGAAACTACTAATACAACAAGTATCTGCTAGTTTTAAAGCTTAAATGTTCCTGCTTTGCCATTTAATCCTTTTCAAACACATTATACTTGTCACAACATAATGTGTGATAAATTCTGTATTTCACTTTGGTTCAAAAGCCAGTACTGGCGGATTGCAGGCAGCATTGCCATCAATACAAGATCAAAGCCGTGCATAACACTCTCAGAGCAGAAACCACTAAATGTTGCTGTTGTGAACCAGAGCTCTGTATGTGTTTATTGTCAGCCAACACCTGAGTTTCTAACAAGGCAGATTTGTCAGAGAAAACTTTTTTCTGACGCATTTTTCAGAAAAGGTTAGCTCTGGTTCACGCGGCATCAAAGGAGTCTGCCGTATGAAAGAAATACAAAATGAAAGCATCGCGAATATCTGTCAATGTCAGATGTTTTGCATTAAATATTCAGCAATCTGCCTGTTTGTTTTTCTTTGTTTGATGTTTGCTGAGGTTTAGTAACACATCTGCTTGACACGAATCAAACGGATGAACACTGACAGACCGAAAAAGGGTGGAAGAAGCGCAGTTATTCCTTATAATCAAATTCTTTTTCAAACATCTCACCCTCTTTCTTTACTTCTGTGCAGGGTGTGGTGATTCTTGAAAAATACATCAAAACCTATGCCCCTATTAAAACAAGGAGCGACTGCTTTGATCTTGATGACTGGAGCAAATATTCACAAGTTATACCTAACGACTACAAATGCCTGAAATAAAAGGTACTAACTGATCTTCTTGAATGTTTACATTTGCCTTTATTTTAATGTTCTGATTGCACAAACAATTCATTTTGAAGGTCAAAGCCTTGACATTTCTTATCTAGCTACCTTAAAAACCTCCCTGCGTGAAGTTATTTGCGGAGGAAACACAGCAATCTCCAGCTACGTCTACACTACAGCAGTCCTACCTACAAACTGCATGTGGTGAAGTATAGCATATTATTGTATGAGCTCTGTATATCTGAAGGTTATTTACTGAAAGTGACAGGCTGAGGGACAAAGCAAAGAAGCTGCATTTCTCAGGTTTTTTCCACTGGAAGTAAAGAATGTGCTGCTGCTGTCAAGCTGCGCGAGTAGAGGCTGCCGAGTGGGTTTTGCAAAACACAGAACCCAGTTCTTAGACAGCTTCTAACCTTGAGTACCATAAAACACCTGAACATATTTACGGCTCATTTAAAGGCCACCGTCTTGAATATTATGGAAGGGAACAGGTTGCACGGTATATGGCATCTTTACCTTGGTGCTTCACTCAGCAGAGGGGAGGTCAGAGAGTGATGGACAGGGGTGAAAGGTCGTGCTGACTTGTTCTTCTTCCTGCGCGGCCACACTTCATTCGCACCTAACCAGCTGGGTCCTGCAGGCAGACGCCACCTGAACTCAGCAGAGATACAGTGGTGTTAGCTTTAAATAACATGGGAGCATATGGATGATGTAATCATATGATTAGCGATTATTGCTCTGCCCTTCCATGCGCCTTCATGAAAAGCCTAAGGCAGGGAGAGCAGGAGCAAAGGTAAGGTAACAGAACAGAGCAGCATCAATGACAAACAGAAATGACATTGATAAGTCAGACAGCATGAAAAGGAGGAGCTGGGGTGGAGGCGAGTTAGTATTAATTAGTATTAATTTAGAGTTAGAGTTAGAGTTGTGTCTCTGGCTACCTGATGAACATGATTCACCCTCTTTTAGCTTTGTTTTGGTCTCCAAGTGATCTCCCCTGGTATCAATTTCCCACCCATACACCCATCAAACCAATCCTGAGCAGCAATACTGATCGTGAGCACACCAACTGGCACAGTTGTATTGTATTTCATTTTGTATTTTATTTTGTACCCCCTGATCCTTTCCTGCTTGTGTTCTGTAATGTACAGCACTTTGTGATACATTTTATGTATGAAAAGTGCTCTATAAATAAAGTGATTGATTGATCAGCTGATCTCAAACAGCCCAATCAACTGATGGAGCAGCTGATTGATGGAAGGGAGTCAGCTGATAGATCAGATGATTCCTTTCTATGCAACTAATTGGCAAATCTCATTCCGGGCGCCCTATTTAAACTGCTCTGGTCTGCCTACTGTTGCTGCTTCCTCTGCAAGCCACTTTGCAAGCAACCTGCCTCCACCCCAGCTCCTCCTTTTCATGCTGTGTCTGACTCATCAATGTCATTTCTGTCATTCTGTTCCCGGGGGTCTTTGCTGCTGCTCTCCCTGCCTTAGGCTTTCCATGTAGGCGCATGGAAGGGCAGGGGGGGGTTTGCACTCTCTGCCTTAGGCTTTCCTTGTTTGCTTGTGGAAGGGCAGAAAGTTGTGCTTTCTCCGCCTTAAGGCTTTCCATGTAGGCACGTGGAAGAGGCTTTCTGCGTAGGCCTGAGAAAGGCAGAGAGGCCCCAGAACAGAGCCATACCACCAAATATAATATTGCAAATGGAAATAAAGTTTTCTTTGACTAAAGTGTCAGAGAAATGAAGACTTGAACATACACCAGCATTTTAAAATCTACCAAAAATAACAGAAACTCTTTATTTTCTGTGCACTTTGAGTTTTTGGTTTGGCTCACGTCCCATCCGCTAACATTGAGAGGGCGGGCTTTATGACCTGTACTGCAGCCAGCCACCAGGGGGTGATTGACATTTCTGGCTTCACTGTCATTTTGTCCATCTTTATATACAGTCTATGATCTTCACCAGTGGGTTGCTGACTTTGTCTGTCTGCCATTTGGAGCTTAGCAGGTAGCGTACACTGTGTGGATCAGAGCCTTTTTGCTGAAAAAACAGCTGCTATCTGCTGCTGGAAAAAGGGCTGATGGGAGCTGTGAGGGTGAACCATGACAGTAAAGTTTCAGGTTGTAAAACCAAAATGCTCTGAAGAGCTGAGGGGAGCAGCAGCGTAGGGTGATAATCTTCTGTGTTTGTCATTATGTGCAATTCTTTTAAGTCATTTGATACATTGTGAATACAAAATTATCGGTTAGTGCAGCTTCAGGTGGTCTAAAAGATGATGAACTAATAAACTAGGCCAAAGAGAAACACTGCAGGAAGAAGTGAAAGTGAGCTGATGTGAGATGTTGCCACACCCTTCTGAATCGCTGTCGGAGTCAGAGGAGAAACTGGGAGGTCGTGGCTCTGTTCTCAGAAGCTCCTCCCTCCTCATCCGCTGCCTCTCCTCCTCCTCCCGCTCCTCCTGTTCCTCTTTCTGCAGGAGGTGGAAGTAGCTCTGGCCCTGCTTAATTGCTGATGCCAAACGCCTACAAAGCAGAGACACACAAGCAGGAGTCATAAATACAGAGCGTCACCAGCGAGCTCTAATGATGATATATGTTCACTTTCCAGCAACCCAAATGACAGGAAAAAATTTAAAACAAATGCACAGAAACCACAAACGCCAAGCCTACACATTAATCTCCTGTCTTTGTCAGACATACAAAAAACCTCAAAGCCGATGAGCTACGGTCAAAAGTGCACGCGTGTCATCACAATAATCCCTAACATCCATGCATGCGCACATACACACAAACACACACACGAGCGCACTGTAAATCATCCAAATCAGAGCACAGCAAAGCAGCAGGCGAGCACAAATGACACCTAACTAGAGCATTATGGGAGAAACGTGTTACGTCTGGCCAGATTAATGACTTAATTATGGCGGTTTAGCTTCCAACCATAACCTTTCCTCAAATACTGTTTGCTTGTTTTTCTCATACTGCACGCGTAATTACCTTTGCATTAATGCTGCAGTGGAAAATTAAAAGACGCTGCTTAGAAGCAACTGTCGAGGTGACTTTGCCAGTAGACCAGCCGAGGTAACACACCTCGATGTTTCTTAATCATTTTTACATGAGCAGTTTGCCTTCTTGTGAGTGAAGGAGGCAGAGAGAAGCAGGTCAAGGTGTACGCTGCTATACGACGCACTTATTGTGAGCTGGTATGGAGAGTCAAGGTGGTGTGTGATCCTTTGTTGTTGGAATATTACAGGGTTGTACGTGCTTTCAAATGAAATAAAGGCCGTGGTTCAGCTTAGATGGATGCTGTTGATGTTGGAGGACGCTCAGCAGTCATCCGGAATTCCAATATGACTGTGACTCTGAGATAAGCAGTCAAATATGTCAAATCACAAAGGCAATATCTAGAGAATAATGCAATAATGCAATATTATTGTTTATATACTCAGTGGAACTGTATCGAGAATAATATACTCTCAATGGAATTGTATTGAGATGATGTGAACATAGTGTTTTCTTTTCCAATATTCTGCTGTCCAAATAAAAGATTTCAAACTGGCTGTAATTAGAAAACTCAGTTATTTAAAGGTGGGCGGCATGGTGGTACAGTGGTTAGCATTATCACCTCACAGCAAGAGGGTTACTGATTCGACCTTGGGGTGGAGGGTTGTCCCCATGTCAGTGTGGGTACTCTGGCTTCCTCCCACAGTCCAAAGACATGCAGGTTAATTGGTGACTCTAAATTGTCCGTATGTGTGAATGAGAGTGTGAATGGTTGTCTGTCTCTATAACCCCTTTTACACTGCCAGATCTTCCACGAATGTTGGGCCGTTTTGCCGGCAAGCTGCGAGCATTTAGACACACAGAGGCGGAAAGGCGAGTTGATCCGAGGCGCCCAATTTTCCACCTCGTAGGGTAGACATATTGGCGGAAACCTTTTAGTTTAAAAAGACCGAGGCCGCCTTCCGCAACGGGAGGGGCTGTTGATGACTTGTGGGAGGAGCTGTTGATGACGTGCGACCCACTGGCAGTGGATTAACAGGAAACAGCTGATAGCAGGAATTAGCGAGCAGCTAGTAGCAAGAGGGAAACGCAAACCTGACAGACACTGTAAAGATGAGCAACTGGGGAGACAAGGAATTGCACGCCCTCCTTGCCCTCGCACACAAAGAGGCCATTAACCGTCAAATGACGGGGACGGTAAAGAACGGGCCAATTTACGAAAGAATCACCGCCTAACTAGCTGCGGCTTCCCTTGGAGTACGTCACTGTTTACGTCACACGCTGAGCTACACATTTTGTTACTTGCTCACGCCCCCCATTGCCCCGAAAAAGGCGCGTTCTGTATAAACAAAAGTAGGCAGGCGGCAATTTTCCGCCCTCCCTGATTTTGTTTTTATACTGCCAATGCTGAATGCTGATTGGGCTTTCCTGCAAATTTGCACAATTCCTATCTAAAAAAGGCTTATGTGTCAGCCCTGTGATAGTCTAGTGACTAGGCTGTACCCTGCCTCTCGTCCAATGTCAGCTGGGACAGGCTCCAGCCCCCCCGCAAACCCTAAGAGGATAAGCGGTTGTGAAAATGAGTTATTTAAAAGCACACTGAAGAGTCTAAAAGCTTCTTCTGTTCAGAATTAGTCAGTTTTTGTTGTGACTAGCACACGCCAGACAAAAAAAGAAAGCTAGCAAGCAAAAATCAGACCGCATCCTCAAGGGCTGAAAAATTAAGCCAATGAAGCCAATGCAGAAGTGCCAACAACTGCAGTTCTTTCGAATGGCCACTTGAGGCTGACTCCAAAAGTCTATCCCCATGGGCCACCATGGTAAAATGCCCAATAATAGCAGAAATAAACATGTTTACAGTGTCGTACAAAAGTCAATTTGGGTCTCTATGGCTAATTTCAACATTCATGACAGCTGTACGGGGACTGAGTTTTAATAGAGCTCACCTATTTACATTTTATTAAGGCTTGTAATTATATATAATTAACGTGAATTTGTGAGTCTGAGTCAGATCCACACATGGGAGAAGTTTTCCTTGTGCTCTTTCTGACAGAAATCTATTCATCTATACAATCGGTTTTGCCGCTTTACCAATGAGATACAATGACCACCACAAAATTTGCCCATCTCCACCTAAGCAGCACTCAAACATCGTTCCAAATTTATCTGCACTGAATCTGAAAGAGAGACTGAATGAGAAAGAAAAATAGAACTAACGACTGTCAGTTTTCCACAGACCTCCATGCTGCTTTCTACTGTTTACTAACCAGGCCCATCCGTGACATTGAACATCACACACTGTAAAAAAACAACAACAAAAAAACAAAAAGAAAACACTCACATAAATGGACTAATTTGGGTGGAAATGGGTTATGTGAAATTTTTGACATGACATTTCTTGCTGCAAATAAGTAAATTATTATTCTTTGTATTATGGTTTTCTACCCAATGAAGGTTTTATATCTTACTATATAATGACGAAAACTCTGTCTGTGGGTGTGTCTGTGTGTCTGTTCCACGTTTTTCTCCTCACTGACTTGGTCAATCCATGTGAAATTTGGCACAGTGGTAGAGGGTCATGGGAGGATGCGAATGAAGCAATATTACATCAATTGGCCAAAGGGG
>NC_065513.1:37060208-37113840 GCF_006386435.1 Epinephelus moara | reverse complement strand
GTTTGGTATGACTAAGTCATGGTATGGTATGCTGTACATAATCACGGAAACTGTCAGTGTGTCATTCCGTCAGTCAGTCGTTCTGTCTGTCCCACGTTTTTCTACTCACTGACGTGGTCAATCTATGTGAAACTGCACATAGGCATTGAGGATTGGCATAGGTAGAAGGTGACAAAGCTACCAATGGGTATGGACTAGTTTGTATAAGCCTAGATAAGCCTAGAGCAGAATTTTTTTGTCATGTAAGGTCTGTGGGCAGAGCAGGAGAAACATTAACGTGCAAGTGCAATGTGCGATCAGCTGGTTTAACCAGAGAAGGACTCTAGTGCTCATGCTCTATGAGCCAGAGCAAGCCTGAAAAAATTATTTAAAGTTTGCAAATGTATTATGGAGGAGGAAAAAGTATTCATTAGACTTGTTCAACTTCATTCAGCTAACACAGTTGTGCACAAAATAAATAAATATAATAAGATGCAGCTTCAATTTCCTGATCAACATGAAGACGAGCGAGGGTCAGAGCCGCAGTGACCTTACAATATTCTCGTGACCTTTCCTTTACAGACGAGCTAGTTTTGTTTGCAAGGGTGAAACCACACAAGCAAAGGCACAAACGCCTGCATATGTTCCAACCCTCTGCTGCTCCAGTTCTTATTTGTTATCTAGCGAGCAGCTGGCTGGTAATATTTCGCCCACAAGTAGAGCCAAGCACTTCAGCCTAGGAGGGGGGCACAGAGCACTTGTGTTCCAGCATGCTAATTTGGCTCTGTTCAGTGATACACCGAGTGCACCAGTTTAGCTCGGAGGCATGTCTGTTCTATTTGCATACCACCACACCCCTGATATTACTTATTAATCTTCAGATGTGACATCTAAGTCCAAAATGCAGCAGTCTTAATTAAAGTGTGTTTCTATCAGCATCGCTAATGACTCGTAGCTTCAAATGTGCAAAAAGTTTTTCCCTGGAGTAGCTGCCGGCTGCCAAGAGTGTGGGAGGTGGCTCAGTGACCTTGCCTCAGACGTGACTAATTTTGTTAGTTCTTTGTGCTAAAGTGACTCTTTCACTTTAGTTCAGCTAATGTTTTTTTTCTTTCTCTCAAATTGATTAATATCTTCTAATGCGTAGGCAAGTGGGTGTCTCTCTGCTTGTGTTTGATGCCCCACATGCACAAATGTTTGTGACAACAGCACCGGTCGTGTCTGAATGTAACATGAAAGCTGAACAATAATACGCTGAAGAGGGAGGGAGGGGGGGGAGAGGGAGAGGGAGAGAGAAGCAGACAGAAGAAAGCTGCCGAGTCAATGACAGGCTGCAGCATTTGGTGTGACAAGAAAATAAAAGGCATTGAGAAGAAGCAATGCATCGTCAATACGTAAACACACAATGAAACTTTTGTGTTTGAAAGCCAAGAAGCTCTGAAGTGAAACCCCATTATGCCTTTTCTCATCACCGCCCGCCTGTCCTTCCAGTCAATAACAAGTTACTCTTCTTTGTGAGAGTGAATCATGACCACAAATCAGAGCCGGGCTTGAAAAGCTCATTAAACATGACAATGCTTGGATGGGAGGCTTGATCGGTGGTTAAATATTGATTGCAATGTAAAAAATTTAGACATTTGTGCTCTGGGGGAGGGTGGAGGTGGTGGGGGACACTTTTTAACAGATCAGATCATGGGAGCCCTTGGGTGGCAGCTTGTTGCCAGGCAACAAAAGAAATAGGGTTTGTGGTAGGTGAGGAATCTTTAGTGATTAGACCAACTAAGATGTTGTGTCTCCACTCTGAGTCTACTCACCGGCTCCACTCTCACATCATGATAAATTCCCATTTGTGAGTTTTTCAAGTTCCACTGACTCCCATATGATGTCAACAAGTTCGAAGACATTTGATAATTAAATCCCAATAACAAGTCTAGCAGAAGAATGCTACTCGGGAGGTATTATCCGTCAGCTACGACGTGACGAGAAACAGGACTCGCGGTAGTGTTGACAAGACAGCGTGGGATGTTTCATGTCAACATCGCCAGAGACAAATGGCAGACCACGACAACACAAGCTGGCGCAGTCATAAATGACAGAGCGCCACAGGCAAGGGTAAGAGCCAAAACGCTGATTAGGCTTTGTGGTGTCTACTGAGACAAAACGGGAAAGAAACAGCAAGAAATACAAAACCAGACTGGACTCTCATGGTATCTGCACACCACACAATTTCATGGAGCATCACAGTTTACCTCCATATTGAGACAGACACCAGTGACTGCATGCTTATGGTGAATGAAGATTTGGTAAGATCCAAAATGGCTATGTACACTTGTAAATAACATTACAGTTGTGATGCAGGAACCTATCAAATTCAAGTGATAATCTTTAAATGTGTGTCCTAATTTCCACCTCATCTTTAAATGGAGACAATTATTACAGCTCTGTCTAGGTTTTGGGGATTACCTAAATTATGTGACAAATCCCCGTCCTACAGAGGAGGATTAGGGCCATTTGAAATACATTATTTGACACTATGTAATATTGTCGTCCCATTTTTCTGATTTATTTTTTTTGCTTTTATCTGAGAATTGTGATCTTTTCTCTGAATTCCATCTTTAATCACAGAGCTCCAATGATTGTTTTTCCCTCCCACACCACTCTTTCATTCTCCTGTTGACATGAATTGAATTAATGAAGATCTTGACAAATGATATATTACTTTCTATATCTGGATGTCTTAAAGTGTTATTGCACTTAGCAGCTCTCAGAGAGGAGAAAAAGGGAAAAGTTGTGTTTGAATCATCCAGTTTTCAAAACTTTGTTTGCAATTAGTTTAATGTCATGGTTATGCAAGTATTAAATTTTCGAAGTTATATAGCTTGAGAACTAATATAGATGTGCAGTCTTGATATATAACTTTATGATCAACACATGTCAAACAAACAAGTCGGGTTGCCCCCTGAAAGTAGGAGATTTAAGATTTGGTCGGCGACCCCTCAGTCAACTGAGAGTCTTTGGGTTTGGGTTTTTGGGTCAGTCAGTATGCAGTGTACTTCTGGGGACGTTTTGGACCTGAGATTTAGCTGCAGAGTGAGCGCTCCTCGCTTTCACTACGCTCTTCTCTACAGGCAGCTGCCGACACAGAGGCAGCTGCAGGAGCAGGAGAGTAGTAATGTGCAGGTTGACCCACAGCCCGCCCAGAGATTCGGGAAAGCTTGTTAGACAATATCTCAGGTTTGGCAGGCAGGTGATAAAGTCAAAAAGTAGCATTTTGATGAAGTTACTGATAACTTACATAAATTCAACTGACACTTTCTCTTCCCTTCGCTTTGTCTTTCTCACACAGCAAGCAGCTATTTACATTTTTGGTCATAAAAATATTCCCCACTGCAAACATGTAGACCTAACACTATGTCCTAATAGCAAGCAACTGCCTCTCTGTCCTTCCTGAATCCATTTAAGATCATACTTAAGATTTAACCATGTAAAAGATGGATGAGTACCTGCTGTCTTCCAACATTTGTTCATATTAAAACAGAAAACACATTTTATATTGAGATATTTGCTAAAAATGACAAACAATATAGCCAGCAGCAAGTAGGTTGTTGTTGGTGATGGTCATTACTGGAAAATTTAAGCAACAGTTTGCAGGTCACGTTTGTTTACAAGTCAGGCAGGGTGGATTGGCTCACATAACAAGCTGCTGCGGATTTTAAAAAACAATGTCCTGCGCATTACTAGAGGAGAAGATTTGCACTGTAAGCCCCAGAGTTAACTTTAACTTCTGCCTTCTGCTTAGAAGTGGTGAATTTACAGCTAACAGCAACTTAATGCGATACAATCTGTGGTTTTCGTTTCATATCTAGTGTTGTCGAAAAATATTTTTGCACATTTCCAGTCCATCATTAGCGTAGTTAGCTTGTTAAGTAGTCTATATTACATGAATGTCACTGTCAGATCGAACGTCCCGCTCAAACTGTTCTTGGAAATATATTCGCATTGAACAGCAAAATCTGATTCAACAACAAAACATAACTCTGAGTCGGGTACAGCCCTACAGAAAAGAATGTTAAACGAAACTGATTTTAGACCCAGCAGCACACCTTTGATAATGTTAATAGAAAAAAGTGACTATTTCTTGGCTGCTTCCTTTCTTTTTGCTAAGCTAGGCTAATCACCCACTGGCTCTACCTTCACACTCTACAATCTTCTCGTCTCACTCTCAGCAAGGAAAAAAAAGCATAAATCCCAACATGTGGAACAGATCCATACTAAAAATGTACATACGGACAAAAGCTGAAAATTTCTCCAATCAGGTTTCTATCTCACCAGCGTCGCCAATTTCCCGTCTCCAAAATGTTCGTAAGCATGGGTCACAGTTTCTCCCATCAAGTCTGTTTTTATAGATCACAACTTTTGCGTGGGAAGTGGCATAAACATCTTTCAGGCCTCGTTTTGTGCATACGCTGTGTTTATAAATGAGACCCCTCTACATAACAAAAGCAAAACACTGCTGTTTTTAGTTTTTCTAATTGCAGTTTTGTCTGTCATGGAGCAAATTAAATTGTATTCCATTCATTTTCATCATAGTGAGGTAGATGCACAAATCTCACTGGTAGACATCACCAGACTATCACAGGACTGACACATAGAGACAGACAACCATTCATGCTCACATTCACACCTACGGACAATTTAGAGTCACCAATTAACCTGCATGTCTTTGGACTGTGGGAGGAAGCCGGAGTACCTGGAGAAAACCCACGCTGACACAGGGAGAACATGCAAACCTCGCACAGAAGGGCTCTCCCACCCTGGGTTTTGAACAAGGTCTCTCAGGTCATCTAAGTCTTTTTCATGTGTTGGACCCCTAAATTCAAAGATTATGTTTTGGCATTTTCCCTTTATTATACAGGAAAGCTTAACAGGGAAAAGGGGAGAGAGAAAGAGGGGTTGACATGGGTTGGAATCAAACCCACAACCTCTCAGCAACGACATCACCTTTGTACATGAGGCACCTGTGCTACCAGGTGAGCTTGTGGACACTCCTGAGGGACACCTAAATTTTACCCATTAGATCACAGCTCCCAGTGGGATCAGATTTCACTTCAGGGGCCTCCATCCTCAAAGATATTGGCTGTTGGATATGATTAAGACCTGCGGTTGTCAACTACAGTTCAGAAGATAACATGGAGGAATTGAAACTTAATTTTGTAGTGAATTAATTAATTAATGAATTTTCTGCAGACCCCCTTGAGCACCCTCAAGGTGCTCTCCGGACCCCTGGTTGAGAACCACTGCATCACGACACCCATTATGAAATGCAGAATTGCTGAAAAACAGACCACTATGTATCAAATGTTTCCACCCAACTGCCCGAGCTGAAAAACAAAACCCGGCTGATTAAGTCTAAGAGGTCTGCTGTGGCCAGAGAAGCAGTGAGATGTATGAGCTTTCAACATGTGAGCTGACAGACAATGGGCTGCCATTTGGCCTAAAAGGCATCACAGCCCCAAATCATTACTACTGTATTCACTTGCAGGGATAAACAGCCACAATTCATCTGGGGGTTAGTATCTCCTGTGAAAATGGCAACCCCATAACACCTGTATGAATAATTCAGCACTCTGGGCTCTATCAGAGGCTGTCAGAAATGTCAGCCGGTTGGAAGTACCCTTGGCTGCCCCCAGAGGATGTTGTCTCTACACCCTGTGGTGGGGTTATGGGGTTGCACACACACTCACAACACACACGCTGGACCAAATGCCACAGCTTTTTCAGTGCCAGGACTCCACTGCCTGCAGGACACAGACGCACTGAAAGCTGAGCATACCTGCAGTGAGCAAACTGTTGCAGATTTTTTTTTTTTCATGAGCAATGTTATTGTTAAATGTGACTTTTTCCATAAATAGCTGCGGCTATTGCAGTCCTCATCTGTTTCAGGAGGAAAAGCAGATAGACACCACATATTCATATCAACAGAAGGGATTCATTTGCTCCATATTTGCTAAAACACCCACAGATGTGAGTCTCACCTGGCGTGGCCCAGATGCTTCCTCAGGGAAACGATATCTGCTCTTTTTCCAGCTTGGGTACGGCAAACTGGCAAACTCTAAAAAGAAAGTGGATAAAAACAAAGACATAAAAACAAAAGGACAAGCAGCCATTATCTTTTAGTCTTCTGAGTACCTCTGGAGCTCAGAGCACTTTTTCACCCATGAAAGACTCTGCCGCATCCCCATGTGACCTCTGCAGAGGCAAATTGGGCAGCGGGCCAAGAGTAAAGATCGTGACTCTAATATGACATCGCTTATGGAAATGACAGATAATCGGGCAATTAATCTCCACGTAATTAACTGCAATGAGTAAAAAAACCTCCCCTTGCAAGATAAACTGATGTTTTCTACAATATAAATTAGATAACAGGGTGTGAGAGGAGTATAAATGTGGGCTTAATGATTAACAGTCACACCTTACTTCCTCCTGTGGAATCTGGAGGGCTGCTGTTAATGGATTGGCCGACTATCTTCGGTGGGTCATCTGTAGTCGCCTATGAATAGATCATCACAGTGCAGGCAAAGGGGCATTAGCTCGGACCGGATATTCATGAGGATTTTCTATCTTCAGATTATTCATTTTACTTATTTAGGCATTTACAAAACACATTAAAACCAAGGGATAACATTTCAAAGTGAGTAATTTCCAACATGGTTTCAAACTTTTAAAAACATATGGAGGCATTTAACAAGAAATCATACGATAAAAATCCTTAAAGGGAGAGTTCAACCTAAAAATAAAACATACATATTTTTACTCTTTTCTGCGGTGCTGTTTTTGAGCCTAGATTGTTTTCGTGTGAGTAGCAGAGTGCTAGAGATATTAGCAATAGAGATGTCTGCCTTCTCTCCAATATAACAGAACTAGATTGCACTCAGCTTGTGGTGCACAAAGCGCCAAAAAAATACATTTGAAAAACTCAACAGCAATGTCTCTTTCCAGAAATCATGACCTGGGCAGAGGCACTTGCCTGTGACAGCACAAGCCGTCTTTCTCGGCTGAGTTGTAATGTTAGCTAGCTCAGTGGTGCTAAGTAAAGGCCTGAACATACTCGGGCGGAACGTACGCGGAACAGACTCCGTGGAGGTCCGCGCGGACTCAAAGCGGACGTCCGCAAGCCCTGTGCGTACGACCGCGCGGACTCCGCTCCGCGCACCAGTGACTGCTCGGACATTTTACAGGAAACTACAACGCGGAAGTGAGCTCGACTATGAAAGCCCGAATGACTGCGGACCTTCTTCGCGGAGTCCGCTCCGCTTATAGTACGCCCGAGTATGTTCGGGCCTTAAGCCAGCAGTAGACGCTCAATACAGCTGTTGATCTGCTCTAACATCAGCTTTAATCAGCATGTCCTGCTACGTAGTTAGCTGCTTAATGTAGTGACTGAGCATTACAAAGGCAAAGGCACATGTTATTAGCTAATTAGGTTACACTCATAACCCTAGCCCTATGTAGTGCCCCAGGAATGAGTCTTAGAACCTGGAAATGAGCTAGCATTTTACCACTCACAGTTCCCTCGTCTCAAAGTCAGTGGGTTTTTTGAATGCTTTCAGTTAGATGCCTGAAATAAAGTCTGTAGTTAACACGAGCTTAAGAGGCTTTCACGTTTTGTTCTACGACATAAAATACGTCAGTAAATACCCCACTTGTGAACTTTGAAGCTTCTATGTGTCCTAAAAAGGTGATTGCTAACAAGTGGCTAAATGAGCTGAGCTGCACCAGACAAAGCTTTACAGCCTAGTTGTTGGGGCTTCTTTGAGTCATACGATGGCGGTGTAGTTTGTTTATAGCTGAAGGTTAGCTTTTTACTTCTGGTGAATGCATTTAGGCTTTAAATATCATGAATGAAGTGATCATCTGTGAAGATTATCATGCTGAACAAAACATGCAAGTATCATAAACATTTGTTTACCACAGAGCTTATTTCTGCAATAATCTAAAACTAGTCCATACCCATTGAGTGCACAGTTGCCCACGTGCAGTTTCACATGGTGTGTGTTTGGGATACAGGTCATAGGAAATTGCAGATTAAATAGTCAACTGAACCCATTAAGAAGAGCAATGTATTCAGACAGAGTGTTTGTGAATTTGATAGTACGATTGCAGCCACAGCGATCGGTCGCATTTTAGCCATTTTTAAGCATTTGTCTGTTGTTATAACGCCACCCAGTTGCCAATTAGAGGTAAATTTCTCCAGTCACCTTGAGGCGTCCTGTTCTACAAGTTTAGTAAAAATCGATATGGTGGTTAGGCCTAGATAAGAAATTAGCTCTCTAGCGCCCCCATTTTGTTTGATGGGGTCAATAATGGAGGGGTCCCCTCAGATTATGTGTGGTCATATGCCTACAAAGTTGCGTGGTGATGGGTGAAACCCTTGAGATGTTATACACCTTTATGTGATGAGCCACGCCCTCCGCAATATTCATTGCCTTATAGAAGCTCAGTTTTATCAAGTTTTCCAACTTTTGCCAAGAGGGAACTTTAGATATTGGTCCCTAGATTATGTTCACCCAGTTTCATGCAGATCGCTCAAACTTCCTAGGAAGAGATTGATTTTAAGTGTTTTTCAAAATATTCAAAATGGTGGAAAATCTATATAACCGGAAGTTATGGGTTCTTGAGGCCAATGTGTTCCTCATGGCATCTCTGTGCAAAGTTTCATGTCTCTACGACATACGGGGCATGGGATATGCCCATTCAAAGTTTGCAATTTCAATCGGTTGCTATAGCGCCCCCTTTGGCCAATTGATGTAATATTGCTTCATTCGCATCCTCCCATGACCCTCTACCACTGTGCCAAATTTCACATGGATTGACCAAGTCAGTGAGGAGAAAAACGTGGAACAGACACACAGACACACACACACACACACAGACAGAGTTTTCTTCATTAGTGAAATCCAATGAAAAAACCCCATGAGCTTTTTGAAGAGGGAACCAGGGCAAAGCTAACTTCCGCATCGCAAACATAATTCCTGGAGCACTCTATAGGAACAGTGCCTAGGGGAGTGAGGGGTAGACCCCAGGTTAGATGTCAGCCTTGTTTTTTGGTACACAAAGTACTGGCAAGTTAAATAAAATGCTTCTGTCTTCAGCACATCTGCAGAATTTACTTTAACATCACCAATCATGCTATTTCGACTTCAAAATCGAAACGTCTGCCCCCAAGAGAGTGTTTCTCCCTTAATGATGACAGCTGGCACAACTTTAAATCAAGCCACCACTCAAAGTCTGACCACAGATCAATGACTAAAAGCAAGCCAAAGATCGTCTATTGTTCCCAATCAGTCTTGAGCCTTCTTTGTTTTGTTCACAGAGTCACTTTTCACTCACTGGTTCACATGCTTTCGTAGCCATGGAAAATCAACCTCTTAACCTATACTGACCATTCAGCAGGTCACTTGGTAGAAAGTCAAGCTGTGCAGCAAAACGCTGTTCGAACTTACAGAACTTGGGATCTCAATGTTGACAATACCAACTATGGCAGGCTGAATTTTGGGGGGACATGTGTCTAAAATGGTGGACAAGCCATCGAGGATATCTCCATTTAATGATGGTGCAGCCATAAAAACAATGAAATCTTATCTTGTGGTTTGACTATTTAAATCACTGTCAATGCGATATATCTTTAATGAAAAGTTGAGTACAGAATTTGAAAGTGCCAGACAGGATTATTTTCCCAACTATTACGTTAGGGAAAAGGAGGAAAAAAACTGCATGTCAAAGGGTTAAAAAATGGAGTTCCAGAGAGTAAATGCTGAATCGCTGGTGGTTAATGCAGTTAAAAGTGCTACTCCCCTAAATGTCATGACTTTTTTAGATTTATGGCAAAGCGGCAGCTGAACTGGACAAGGACCAAGCTGAGCTCAGGTCTTCGAGCTGCAACATCCAAAGGACAAAAGAAGGTGCCAGAGAGCATGGAAATGCCACGGCCGTCATATTTCACAGCGAGGCTCCTCTCTGAGCGATCCCTGTCTCTGCTCGGCCCCTGCTCCGCCCCACCGTCTCTCTTCATCTTCCTCCTCACCCTCCTTCTCCTCATCATCCCCTTGTCCCCACACGCTTCTGCTGATGGATGAGCTCATTTGCTGCAAATCTCTTTCGAGTCAAACCGGGACACTGTTGTTGCCTCTCTGCCACGTCGGTGGACACAGAGAACAGAGACCTCAGCGTATGAATACTGTATGTGCACACACAGGAGGTGCATGCTCCAATACATACATGTAACAGGAAAACTGTTCTTTCAGCAGCCTGTGTGTTTCCATCAACACCCAGGAGGAACACACACACCAAACAATGTTGTTAGTATTGCATTTGTCTTAACAGCACCACAGAGAGCTGAATCAAAAGCATTGTAAATGTAATAACACAGAGCAGGAAACTGCAGACAATGAGATTGCCTTGTTTTCCCTCCTTGGTGATTTACAGTGTATACCGGCCGATTCTTGTTCACTGTAGTCATAGAGACAATGGATTGGCAACAGGCAAGGCTTAACCAATTCAGCAAGTACATTTCTTCGGCCAATACCATCGTTTTATGTTACATTGAGGTTCAAGCACCGCTCCGTATTATTTCTGACTCATTGCTGGCTGCGATAACTTGTAAAACTGCTTTCCCAAAATGTATTTTCATAGATAAGCCACTCCATTCTGATGTGTCAGTTTTGTTATGGACCACGTCTCTCTATTCGCCGGCCAGCCTCTGCAACTGAGCCAGCCTCACAATAACTATGATGAATGCAGTGTCCACGGGAACAAACCAGCCATTTGACACTTCATCCCCCTTGATGCATTAGCCGCTAATATCCCGTGGATCTGTGGCGGGCTGTTTGAAGCCTCATGAGTCGATGTGACTTGCCACCGCCGAGCCCTCCCCTGAGCATAGGTGACTGTAATCATCGCACAATTGGCAATGTCTTACTTCAAATGCATTTGTTAGTGGGAACAGGCTTTGGGGGGATCAGACGCAGCATCTGTGTTGCTGATTATGAAAACTGACTCTGCAGAGCCCACCGGGCCTTCAAAACTATCTCTGAGATCCTCTCAAACTCAAATCACACGCTGAGGATGGTAAAAATAAACTGAGCCATGGGTGTGTTTCCCATCCTTTGACTGCACGTCCAAGATGCGTTTTCATCTGGGCTAGAAAATTTCATTTGTGACACACTCAATGTGCTTGAGGGCGGTCAGCGAGCATTTAAAAAGGTCTTGGATTGGACAGCTCTGTTCAGAGGATGGGGGGCAGCTGGGGTTACTGATGAATGAGAGATAGAAGCGCTGCCATGAAATGAAAAGGATCACACACATATACACAGACAGATATGAAAATATCACTTGAGAGGGGCATTAGCAGTTCAAGGGAGGAAAGGCAGGAGGGACGATGAAGACTTTCTAATCTTTAACAGCTGCCAGATGCGATGGGATGAATCAGAAATCACAAAAAAAGATAGCAGAGACAGAGAGAGAGTTTGGGTTGCTTCAAATGAGCCTTTTTTATTTTGGGTGAGATAAATAAACTGCCAGCCATCTTTGAAGTTAATCCTGATTCAAAGCATCAAAATGATTTGATGATGATGTGTTTACAGGGGTGGTGGTGGTGGGGGAAGTCATCTGAGAGAAGATATTATACAGTCTGACGTTCCCTTTTATACACACAAAGACAAACAAAACAAACTGTAATGAATAATAACTAACAGCGGAAATACCTTCCACACGTGTTGTTGTCTCACACTGCGCAGGATCACTGGTTTAGTCTCAAGATGGGAGGGAAGTCTGGGGGGCTCACTCGGTCTCCGCGGTGCCTCCAGGCAGCCACGCCGGCTCACCTGCAGCTGTCGGCGGGGATGAGTCTCCAGGGAGTGCGGCTCCTTCAGACCCGGACGTCCAGTGACGTTGCTGCTCCGCGCACACACCAAACGACTCGAATACAGCGTAGAATTTCGATTAATCATGATGAGCGTATTGTCAAGAAGTCGACTAAAGTTGCACAGAAACACTGACAAATAATTTTACTGAATAAACTGCGTTAAAGTATTCAAACATTTCTACAAACTCCACGCGTTGTTGCCCCGCAACCTCCGTCTCTCATGGCAACGGCTAAGAAAGCTCCGCCCACAAGGAAGTGAAAGTTACACTATTATGTGGCCAAAAGTATGTGGACACCCCTCCTACTTTTGTGTTCAATATAATGCTGTAAATCAGCTGAGATTATACAGCCTCATGAAGCTGTTAACATTTCAGCCTCTTGTTTGGTTAGTAAATAATAAATAAAGTCTGTGGTCGCAACTTGACAGCTAATTATATGCAGATTGTGATTTCAACCACTTTAATGTGAAGCATTTCAACAGGTGGATGAAAGTCTGACTAGTTAGTGCGATACAGAGGCATGGTATCATCATGACAGACCAACCACTATTCATATCTACAAGTGAAAATATTAAAGAGATTGTAATGCTTTATTTTAAGCTGGACATTTCATGATGACTAATTTAAAAAAAAATGACCATAGGATTTACTGGTCCATCTACATCCCAACCCTCACCTACGGTCATGAGCTCTGGGTAGTGACGGGAAGAATGAGATTGTAGATACAAGTGGCCGAAATGAGTTTCCTCCATGGGGTGGCTTGGCTTCGAGGGTGAGGAGCTCGGAGTAGAGCTGCTGCTCCTTTGTGTTGAAAGGGAGCTCGGAGTAGAGCTGCTGCTCCTTTGTGTTGAAAGGTGGTTTGGGCATCTGGTCAGGATGCTCCTGGGCGCCTCCTGTTAGAGGTGTTCCAGGCACGTCCCACTGGTAGGAGGCCCCGGGGCAGACCCAGAACACGCTGGAAGGATTACATATCTCATCTGGCCTGGGAACGCCATGGGGTCCCCCAGGAGGAGCTGGAAAGCGCTGCTGGGGAGAGGGACGTCTGGGATGCTTTGATGGATGGATGGATGGATGGATGGAGCATAGAATCTAAAGTCAGGCAATTTGGGACAATATTTGGTAGACTACTAAGAAAACCACCTCAAACTCTTAAGGGTACCTTAAATGTTACTTTTAGGACTTGTTATAGTTCTCTGCTATATTTCTATAAAGAAAATATGTTCATTCATTTTTACATAACCGCTTATCCTGTTGGGGGTCACAGGGGGCAGGAGCCTATCCCAGCTGACATTTGGCAAGAGGCGGGGTACACCCTGGACAGGTCACCAGACTATCACAGGGCTGACACATAGAGACAGACAACCATTCACACTCACATTCACACCTACAGACAATTTAGAGTCACCAATTAACCTGCATGTCTTTGGATTGTGGGAGGAAGCCGGAGTACCCAGAAAAAACCCACGGACACATGAGTTCAAACTAGCGACCTGCTTGCTGTGAGGTGACAATGCTATGCACTGCATCACCACGCCGCCAAGTAAAATAAACTTTGGACCTTTGACAGTCCTGTGCAGAGACATTTTTGGAGTGATGCAAACAAGGGCGTCATTTTGTTTAAAGTTTGTGAAGGACACGTATCGAGTGGGGAGGTCTGGGAGTCTGGGAAGTTTTGAGCCTCCAACACTTCATTTCATGCATTCTGGTGAATGTTTCTGCATCAATTTATGACAGAAATGTCTTGATTTATGTAAAGGAAAACAAAATTTGATTTAAGTGCATTAATTGTGGTGACTGTGACAACGGACGTGATGAGTGAGGGGCAGGCCTCTTGCAAACTGGCGAAATTAAAACTCAGATGCTATTGTCAGGCATTACAACATGCTTTTGATGGCGAAATGATGCCATGGGCCAAATTTGAAACTTAAAATATCAAATAAAAACTAGAATATTGAATTAGAAAAAGAAACAAAAAATAAATGTCTTGCAAAAGAGGACACTTATGTAGTCAGAGGGCAGGTGCTTGAGCACTACCTGGAGTCTATCTATGCACGTGCCTGACCTTCAAACAAACCAATGACATGTCCAGGTCGAATGGGACAGCTGGTTAGATAATACGGGACAGTCATGTTTGTTTTTAAATGGTTAAATCCATTTACCGGCTCAGTAAGTAATTAATTAAATCATTAATATAACCTCTGGCTATTCATTAAAAAAAAGGTCCAACTTTTCTGTCACGCTTTCCCTGTTCTTTTATTTTGCCATATTATCTACACTGAACATGTGTGTGTAACAATTATGGCTCATTCTGTACTACTGTGGCTGACGGACTCACTGCATCATCTTTAATATCTTTTAAGTGACAAAAATACTATAAATATGACAGGGTGGCACACAATAGCATAAGCGATTTTATGGCACTAAAAACATGCTGGTTTCACTTTAGAAAAACATTCAGTTTTATCTGAAAGCATTAAGTACTCACTCAAAACCCTTTCTCATATTGACTATTATGCTAATGCTTTTAATGTATTTATGTAGTTGAGGGTGACAGATCTGCTCAGCAGATTTCGGCTATACAAAGCAGCAAACATGAGAATTCATGTAAGTGGAGGTTGAACCATGGACAGAAATTACACCTGTGAAGCATTTTAATAGGCTAGTCATTCATAATTAAAACAATTGGAGACTGTGAACAAACTCACATATGGGTCTGATAACATTTCAGTTAATCAAAATCAGATCTAACAGGATGCAAGTGTTTCCGTGACTTCCTGTGCAGACTGACGGCTAGTCTATTATAGTGGTTTCCAACTGGTGGGTCGCAGGTCCATTCTGAATGGACTGCAAGTGACTCGGGAACGTGTCATGATTGTAAAAAACACACTGTATTTTGACATACACTGAATTTCTGGGGCATAGCTTTTATTTTGAAGTGCCATTTCTTGCTGTACAGTGAATGATTAGCAGACAGCTGCTTAACAGAGACAGCAAACTAGCTTGTGACATGGCCAAACACAAGTATGAAGCTGAATATATAACTGTGTGGACCTTGAAACTAATGACTAAGGAGAAATCTGGACCCCGTGGCTGGACCAGTTGGGTACCACTGCCCTATGACATCACAAATTTGAGTTTAAGCACTCTAATTTTTGAGTTTTTTGAGAGTTGTTCATGTTTGCTAAGATTTTTGACTCTCTCTGACCCCACCACCATGGGTGAAGTTCACCTTTAACTCAGTTTTATGTAATTATGTAGTTGCAACATTTTGCCTTTGTATGGCAATATAAGCAGTGGTATAGTGGAGAGTATACACAGGTTTATGGGGTGTAACCACCTCTTTGGCTGTTTACACTTTATCGTTCTATCAGCCAAAAAGCCACTGGAAAATAAAGGAGAGTATACCCACTTCCTCCTCAGTAACCTAGCCATCTACCTAATAGTACACCCATCTTATCAACTGCATTGAGAACTGGTCATTATCAATACTAAAACTGGATAACATCATGCTACGAGATCAATTTTATTGAGAATAGATGTATTTTTAAGTGTATTTTTAAATGTTTATCGTCTTTTTTTCACAGCAGACAGTTTGACTCTTACAGCACAAGAAGACCTCCAATTAATAACATTTATGATGACTCTGTTCCACTAAATGTCCCACTAAGTCTCGCCAGTGAGACAGCAGGCAAAGCCCTGAATGTGACACACTGCACCTGTGTAATTTTCTACCATCATAAGTCAAAATCCCTATTATTAAACACCTACGGTCAGAATAAGGCCACAGAAGGAAAAGCACAGGTGTTAGCCTACTAATGACATTAACGATGGCTCTGTTCTTTTACATTGTCCCAGTTAGCAATGGCACTGTGAAAGTGAATCAGCATGGACAATACCAGGACCCTGAAACTGAAGCAGCTAAATGGAACTCAGCCATATCAATCTTATTATTTCTATGTGTGTTTTTTATTCAGAATGTCTGTCATTAATGTCTGTTTGTCCCACTCTCTTAAGAGTTACCTGCACACATGACTGTAGAGTAAACACTGGATGCTTCTGCTCAGCGACAATAACTTGCTTTCTTCATTTAGATTCAAATCATTCACCAGTGAGATTATAGATATTATAGAACTGTCAATCACGCTGAAAATATTGTGACAATCAGCTGAGGTGAGCCAAAGCTTTTGTGATAATTGGCTTTGCTCTGTGTGAGTCTACATGCAATCAATCCACATTAATAAATCAAGATAATGTTGCAGAATCAATAATAATTTTCCCACAGGTCATTAATCTACCTCCATCTCTCCAGCAGCAGTTCAGTCCCTGCCGCTATGATCCACCGGAAAAACTCTCAACCTGCTGATTGTAAAAATTACACCCTAATCACCTCATGACCAATTATCTGTCTTAGCAAGTAGACAAAGAATAAAAAAGTGTTGAAAAACATGATGGACCATCACGATGAGTTTACTGAGCTGGATTGATTTGACCTGCTGCCACTAATTAACATCAGCAGAAAAGGAACTAATCAGTGAGATCAGCTGCTGGTGTTTGGATGGAAACCTGCGTGTGCGAGTGTGTAAATGTTGTTTTCTGTTACGTACAACAGCGAGCCCACACAGTAATTTACCCCGGGATAAATTATCTCATCAAGGACAAAGAAAGGACAGATGAGATTAGAAGAAAATAAGATTAAGAATTAAGAGTTAAATCTGATATAGAAATACAAATTGTACAAATTGTGAAACGTGGTGACAGTGGCGTCCCCAAAGGGGGGCCGGGGGAGCATGGCTATCCTGATACAATTGCTGCCCCCCAGGCAGAAATAAATTGAAATTAGAGGCTGCCATTACTGCCTTTAAGAGGTTGCAGGACGCTCAGTTTTTAAAGTGATAGTTCAACATTTTGGCAAATTCGCCTATTGCCGTAATCCCTATAGTCATATGGGTAGGTACATTACCTTTAATTGTCAGTGCCTGCTGTTCTGAGATCGGTGGGGCAGAGCTGCCTGCTGCTCAGCGCACAAAATGGAGGTGAACCATACGGCCCCCTCTCTCCTTCAAAACTAATCAAATACACCATCAAATGACTCCAAAACGCTCTTGTGAACAACTTGTAGCTTACACATTCACCACGCTATGAATAATAATGTAATATTACGAGAAAGAGTTGTTTGAAATCACTCCGCCCAGCAAGTACTGTATGACTGGAATGTAGTTCCGGCTGTGCATTTGGCTTCAAAACAACTCAGTCTCATAATATTACATTATTTTTGCAGCTGCATTTGCTGTGCGGAGCAGTGCAGCTCCGCTGGACAGCGGGAGTCACGAGGACCCACGAAATCTCAGGAATTCAAGCATAATCGTGCGATATAACAAGATGTAGTTTCTATAAACAGAACCACAAAACCAGAGGAGTAGTAGGAAGACATCTCGGTGCACCTCCATGATTAACATCTCCTCGTCCATGGTGTCAACAGGGTGACTATGACTCTTTTTATTATAATTTTTTGATCCATGCAGGTTTTATATTTGTAAATCTTTCCTCAGGATGAGAAAAGCAATTTAGAAATCTGTCATCACTATGTTAAGTCTATATGTGCCAGGCAAGTAACTCCATTAAACTAAATAGGCATCATTTTCACGTCTGATATCTACTTATTATTATACATGTATGCCTTATTTAAGTGTGGAGATGAGTGATACTGACATATCTTACAACAATATGTCAATGCTGTACAGTGATCTCACTCAAAAGTTTCACCTTTCATACTCAGTTTTCCCAACTAGTTTTGACGAGTAGCATGAACATCTTGGTGCATGGTGGGCATGTGTGCCTTTAATGTGAACAGGATGGAAGTCTCTATTGATGGTTGGGACAGAGGAACCAATTTTTCAGGCAACTCCAGCAGCAGCAGCAGCGAAACCCAATTTAACCTCTCACAGCATATCCTACAGACAGAATCTGTGGGTGAGGCATCACACAAAGTGTCAGAAACATCTGTTCAATCTGTTTTGTGCTCCAGTGGACAGTATGCCAAGATCTCAGGGCACACGGCTCTAAAAATGAAACACTGACAAGTCTGTCACACTTGATAAAAGAGGGAACAATAATAATCCTGTTGAAACTGCCGAGCCAAAGAAAAATGGAGCGGAAGAGAGCTTTGTACACTCAATACACACACATGTCGCCGAAATGTTTCAGATAACGGACAAAAAAAAAGATCATTTTGTGTCCTCCTCTGCCTCTAGCTGAGGTATTTCATGCCCCAGACAAACCACTGCCAGTGTGGGTCCTTTGAGGGGTGAGACATACTATCACTGGCTCATGACAGCACTGAGGAGCCCAGTCACCAATGACAGAATAGAGTTCACTGGGATGTGAGAAGAACGGCTTTCAGGCAACAGATGCAACAGTTCAAAGACAAACCAGCCTCAGCCAACTGCCCGCTATTTGCCATCGCACCCTTAAAAGTTATAAATACAACTAATTAGTCTGCCGCCTTCCTCAGGCCAGCAAGAGGTAACGGCCTCCCCTCCCCACCACACCCATCACCCCATGCCCACACACCCTTCTCATGGGACTGGCATGAGTGCTTAATAAGTGCTAAAACAGACAGGAGAGCAGTATATAAAGCCCCTCGGAGATTTCTCCATCTCACCACCCTTAGCATTCCCTCACTCATTAAGCAGATTTTAATTGCTGAAATTTCACTGAGTCAACCCCAGAGTCCAAAAGTTACTTGCTTACTGTCATAAAAAAAAAGGTTGCCAGTTTTTTATCGTCTCTATAGGGTTTTTTTTGCGTGTGTGTGGATTTTTATTCCCAAATCATGAGCGAAGAGGCCAAAACAGAGCCGTCATGTGGGGAGCACAGCGAAGGTGTCCCCTGGTACTCCCTGAGAAAATGGTGGCAGTCCAGCAGGCTTTTCAATCAGGATGTTGGCCTGCCGCCTGTCCTGGAGCCAGGGGACCTTCGGTGGATGGATGTGGACCGGCTCCAGAGGAGTCTGGCAGCCTGTTCCTGGCCAGGGTACATACCCGCTCCAATGTTTGTGCCCTACATCTCTGGGTCGATGCATCATCCCGGCCAGAAGATTAGTAAGGAGCAGTACAAGTGGAGGGTCAGCCTGGATGTGTCTCACTTCTTCCCCTCAGAGATTTCTCTCAGTGTCAGAGACGGATTCCTGGAGGTCGGAGGTACACAGCACTGGCTTACGCTTCTGTTAATTAAACAGCTCTGAAAGTTCACTTTATTAACATTGCTAATTACTTTTACACACAAGATAGTCTCTACTCTTAATTAATCATCGTATCTATCTAATATTATTATCTCAAAGAGTAACAGAGTTATCTAAATAGACTTCTCTCACAGTTCACAGCATAAACCCCTTAAAACTAAACACTGATGGAAAAAGGAAGCTGAATGTAACAAAATTAGAAAGCTGCTTGAATAATGTGCTCGGGGAAATCACAGCGCTGTGGCAGAAATTAATTTCTGTGTTGAGTGGTTTTCTCTGTGTTACTTGATTCCTCTGTGTGTCCTCACATTCTTCCCCCATAAACGGTAATCCATCCCAAGGGAAACACGAGGAGAGGCCAGACGAGCATGGATTTATTGCCAGATGTTTTACAAGGAAATACAGGTATGCAAAGTAAACACTGATGTCAGCCTGCAGATGATGACGTACACCAGTCAGCAACCAAAAATGCAGCTTTGAGGGTCTGTTTTTGACAGTATCCGATCCCTAAAATCTGATTTTAAAAGTTAGATAACATCGGTTTCAGTATCTGAAAACATTGTCTCTTTGTATGTTGAGACATTTACTACACAATCCTGTATTTTCAGGCTCCCACCTGAGATCGATGCAACCAAAATAGCCTCCACCCTTTCTGTCGATGGCATCCTGACTGTGGAAGCTCCAGTTTCCGAAACCTCTGTTCCTGCAACCGTCATCATTCCCATAAAGGTGATCACAACTGGGAGGTTTATTTACATTTAACAGAATCATTTCATTAAGTTTGCTCCTGCTTTTGCTGTTCAAGGTGATATGAGTTGGATTTCTGGTTCAATAACGCAAAAATGTGAAATGACAACACAATGGAATCATTTGCTAAACTCATTCAGGATCCAATTATGCACCAAACACACAGACACAAAATGCTTTGGTGGAGTTCTGCTCTAAATGCACTCATAAATCATCAGCAGAACATTTTTAATTAAGATATCATGCGTTATTTTGTTTTCTGTCGATTCAAATGGATGGAGAATCTGAACCCAGAAACCATCTAATGCAGGGCTCCCGTGGATCCTTCAGTAGCAGTGAATTCATTAATTTAAAAATAATGCCTTGATTGGCATCCGACATGTCTTAAATCCATTTTCTGAAAGTTTAAAAAAATGCTAAGGCATGCAAAGTAAGATATCCTGAATTGTTTTTTCCCAACGTTGCATTGTAAAATCTCAAAATAATCAATAATATCTTTAAAATGAATAAATTTACAGAATGCTTCTCGCATTAATGTCACGCAGATCAGAATACAGGAAACAATTAAAGTGATGTACATTTACCAAATCCAATCAAATGACAAATTTTCAAGGGAAACCAAATGAATACTTTTGTGATAATACTTGTTAAATGTCATCCATGTATTACACTCTAGTAAGTTTACTTATTTAACATTTGAAGTGGATCATCTAACTCTTTAACTTGACCAAAAGGTCATGTTCTGTGTTACAATAAACACTTTGTCCCTAAGCCTGAGTAATTTATGCCAGTTTATGTTTTTTTCCCCATTGTTTTTTTGTTAGAAAATGGGTCTTGAATTTAAATTCGAGTGGCATTAGTGGCGTTAAAAGTCTTAAATTTACTTAGCTTTAAGCTGGATGAGTCCTGTAATGGTAAGATGACAATAAGTGGTGTTAACAAACCTTTTTTGAACAAAACAATTTAGTTCATGCCCATGAATGTAACTATTTTAGTTAATAAAGTGATGATTTAAAACACATTACATGTGTATTTAATATTGTATTATCATCACCGCTCAAAATATCCTGTTTCTTATGTATCGCCCAAAAACAATTTGTTCAAAACCTCTTGAGATGAATATTCTGTGTACAAATTCAAATGAATGCATTACAAGCTGATTGTATCATTAGAAAGCCAAACCAGAAGAGAATTATTTATTACCCAGTGGCCCCATGTACTTTAACAGCAGGATTAATGGATTAAAATATGCCTTACACTTTCTTACCTCACAGTCCACCATGTTTGTTAAAAAGAGGGCGTGGCTCTAAGTCAAATTTAAATGATGTGGGACACTGTGATTTGCTTGTAGACATCCAATCAAATAACACTTGGGTGGAGTCAGATGACAGTAACCATAGATCTAAACATCCTAGAAAAGTTATCTCCATTGGAATGGATGAGGAAGAAGGTTTTTCTTTAGGCTGAATGCACAACTCTGGTGCTGCAGAGCTTCAGGCTGTTTTTGAGGAAACTGAATTATCCACAGGAGTCATTTATCATGCAGCACAAACACAATTAAAAGACGGTTACTTGCTAGATTTGAGGAAAATGGTTAAAACCAAAATTAGGAACATATATTTAAATCAAGCACAATTATGGCACTATCCCTTATGTTACAGCAAAGTTATCTGGAGTCAAAGGTTTTTAGTTGAACAGTTGGGAACGGGAGTCCTCTGGTGCTTGAAGTTTGCAAATTTAAAAACATCCACAAAGCTAACAGGTTGTGAGTTAAGATAAGTTTAGAATAAATCACATTTTCTTCTGTATTGTGCTTATTAAAAAGAGTTGAGAAAAGGCCCATTTATGTTTAATGAAATGTCTGTTCAAAATCCAGACATGTTTTGGTGCATTGATAATGGCAGAAAGGAATAGTCGTTAATTTTAATGCTTATAAGTTGGCTACATCTGTTTATAAAGCTTTGATAAAATGTCACAATGGTTTATTAGCTGAGTGTAATTTGTAATTTATGTCGCTACTTTGGGTTCTGGTCGCTTTTTCTAAATAATGCTGTCTTGTCAGCCTGTTTGGGTCGGACATTTTTCTAGTTTATATTTATTGAGTTAAGGATTATAACAATACAAAATAAAAGGCATGGAAGATATACGTCTCTTTATATACATCCTCTTTTCCAACTTATTCCCGAACTAACACAGAAGGCACTTACAACAAAATATATAATTTATATATATACATAAGTCAAAGAAGTCAATCAAGCAATATGACCAAACCAAACCAAACAACAACAAAAAACCCAACAAACAGACAGATAAACAAAAATGAAAAAAGATAAAACAATACAAAAATAAATAGATAAATAAGTGTGTAAAGGTTCACAGCATCACAGTTCTCTGGGGTAATCAAGTATGTTGAAGAGATACTGAGCACATAGACCTACATGGAGACCTCAGTTCATGCTAGTCCATAGGCAGGTTATATTATTAATCAATCAATTAATCAGTTTGACATTTTTTAGATATGTTTATTTACTTTCACACCGAGAGAAAAAGAAAAGAATTGATAGCACTTACGATATGTATTTGATACGTCCCAATTACTAGAAATTATTTTTTGCATTGTACATTTTTGCACACCACAGATTCAGATATTACTGGATACACTGAAACTGTACATTTTCAACAACGCTGAACTAAAGATGTGGTTTTAGTTTAGGCACACAAATCACTTAGTTATGGTTAGAAAGAGATAATGTTTTGGCTTTAAACACCCACATTTGTGGCGTAAGAGCTACTGGAAAAGCTGAGATGGGTCGGTGAAAACACCCAGGCTTGATGGCTCAAATGCTGCTGGGATATGCAGAGATGTGTCAGTGAAAAACACAAAAGTCAGCGTATATATTACATCACTTTTGAAATGTCATTACGTATCAAACATGCAAATTTAATGTATTCGTGGTTTGCAGAAATGTAATGCGAACATTTTCTTCTGGCAACTGAGCTGCTGATAAATGCAAGTCTACAGTGAATTGGTGAGCTTTAGGGCACTGGTAGTATTTATTTTGAGTCTTTATGCTAAGCTAAGCTATCCAGTTGCCAGACAGACATGACAGTGGTATCAATCTCTTCATCTAACTCTCAGCAAATAGCACATTTCCCCAAATGTCAAACCACTCCTTTAAACTGGAGATTTCCCAGACATGCTCTAAACAATATCTCCTGATTGCACCCAGTTCAACATCCCTCTTCAGGTTCCACTTATGAAATGACTGGCGTGCCTGTTTAGTATTGAGGTGGGGCCTGAAAGCTGAGCCAGCTAACCTTTAATCAGAACCCCTCATTTCATTTCACTGCTGACATTTCCTGCATATTTATGCACAAATACAGGTGGAGCTGGAGGCGACTGCAGAGAAACAGGAGAAAGAAGAAGCCCCTGATGCAAAACCAGGGGCACCTGAGGCCTCGGATTCTCCATCTGCACAGGGTGAAGGCGAAGAGTCTCCATTAGAGGTCCGTGGCGATCAGGCCCAACCTGGCAGCGCCACAGATGGGCTACAGCAGCATGAAGAGAGGAGGGAACAGGAGGAGGAGGAGACCCATGAAAAGCCAGCTGGAGAGTCCCACCCTTCAGCGCCTGTCGGTGGCGAAGACCCAGACAGTCTTCAAGATTCTTCTCAGCAGCATGAAGCCCAGGATGCAGAAGAGTCCAAGCAGCCAGAACACAAAGAAGCAGCTGTGGATGGAGAGATCCAGGTAATGGCAGGCTCAGGGGAGGCTGCTGAGGAGATCGCCCACCCTGAGGAGCCAGAGCTGGGCAAGAGTCCACCGAGCGAGGTCCAGAGCCAGGAGCTGGAGGCCCCCGACATAAAACAAGAAGGCACTGAGTAGAAACACAAATATGGCCAAAATGTTGCACACAGCATTATGACAAAGTAGTGTCACAGCCTGCAAAGCTTGCACCAGCTCTCCAGATGCATTTTAGTCCATAGATAACAGCTATATAAAGCATGCTGTCTTTGGAGCTCCAATAAAGCAATAGCATGTGAACATCTTAAATAGTGTTGGTGTTACTCATTATTTCTACATGCTTTAACATCCTCTCAATTCTAAAATTGATGTGTGAATTTTAAACCGTTCATGACTGATAATAATCACAGCATCATATCCGCAAACACCTCTGAAAATACGTGAGGGCAAAATTAAAAAAGTGATTAATTATAATGCCGTGTCAGCCAACAGGTTCTGACATTAATCAGATGCTATACGTTTGCACAGCTGTGCATTAGTCACTTCTACATGAGTAACTTGTCCAATTACACTGTTGCCATGGCAGCACAACTCCCATCTAATACCAATAAATACAACCGTTTATGGGAGCTGGCACGTCACACAAAGCGGCGCCTTTGCTCAGCTCAAACTGCGGAGGCCTTTTTGTTGTTTCCACAGTGTGACTCCAGTTTGGAAACTTTTTCAAAAACTGATCATCCCTCTTGATTCCAATACACAGAGAAGATTACATTATTTTGCATCACACAAGATGCAAAGGAACTGCCCCAATTTTTTTTTTTGCACTTGTATACAAAAGCTCTGGCAGGGCTGCCTCCGTGTGTTCGGCCCATTCTGCAGCACACAGCAGTGCCAATCTTACCCAGCACTAAGCCCTCCGCTAATCTGCTGCCCAATTCCTTCTGTTATCCAACAATAACACCACAGGCTCCCTGGATCCCTGGTACCAGGCCAGTGAGTGGCACGGTTCTCAATAAAAGACACAGATGTTAAGACACACTGGGAGATTGGCTGGACATTTTTATTGCGTCAGCCAATACAAAGACGTCGACAGAAAAGAAGGCAGGAAACAAACGTCTTTGGCAAACAAGTGAGTCCGTCCGCTCCAACAATCATGCAGCCATCTTCCTGAATGCTCAAATAGAAAAGAAAAAATGCAAACCACATTGCAAAAACCTGGAACACTTCAGATTATTATTTATAATGAATTGGCACATATTGAAGTATATTTACAATACACTTAGGTAGAGTACAGTATTAATGCACACAATTCACCCTCTAATGTAACGTACTTTCGTCTCTTGTCAGTTTAAGTGACATTCATTAACTCAAAAAAAAAAGATAAACCGGAGGACTGAAGGCACTCAAGTGAATGAAGGCACATTTGTCATTTTTTTTAAAACCAAAGAAATGACATACAATACATTTGATGATGCGTCTGTTCCACTACATTAATTGCATGTTAATATAAATACAAATAGAAATTTGATTCACATACAGTGTCATATTAACGTACTGGATATTGCTATAAATCATAATGTATCAGTGGCCCAACAGCTCTTGCATAACCTCACAATACACCCACACATAATATAAAAGCTGCACAAGACAAGTTAACACATGGAGCGCTCCTGTTTGAACATTTGTGATCTTTAAAATAAAAAAAACAGACATTTAAAAATACTCTCTGCACTTGTGAAGATAAACCTGTGATGGTTATAGATGAGAGGCACAAACTGGAGCTACCAGAAATGATGAGGCATCTTATTATCAAACCAGCTGGTCTGTATTAACGTTTTAATAAAATGCATCATGGGAAGTGAAAAAAACATTTTAAGTTTCAAGTTCTTCTGGACCTTTGTGTATTAGGGTTACATTTAACATGAAGCAGAAGTGATATACCTGAATTTCATATGGGCAACAGGGCAACTCTATAACACCTCTGTTATATATATATATATTCAAACATGCTCAAAATGTCCCCCCAAATATACTGATTAATTTAAAAAAATGCTATGCTATGACACGCAACTGCACTGTGAAATAAGCACTAGCAAATGTCATCATGATTATAAACAAGCTAAACAAATTACCATTGTTGTCACTATCTGTTCTAGTTTTATGGTGTACTGCAGTTCTGTATGTGGTTTGTCCGAGTGGTGTTGCCGTACCTCAGCAGAACCCATTGCTAAACTGCTGTGGGTAAAATCAACATCCTGCCTCTGTATTTCATTACTTTAAAAAAAGGAAAACTAGAGTGCAACATGAGTGATGAGTGTTAACGTGTCAGTCATTTATGTTGTGCTGCATGTATAATGGCATGTATGTAGGCAGTTGTAGTTTTCATTTATTGCATATTTGATTTGATGTTGACTCTATGGCTAAGTCCTTGGTGAGGAGGCTCTTTTGCATACAATAAAACTTTTCTTGTGCAGCTTTCGTAGAGTGCAGCAGGAACGAATCCTAAAACCCAGAAATGAGTCAGCATTTTTTCCACTTCCAGTTCCCTCTTCTCAAAGTTGATTTTTTTAAAATGGGGTTTTCAGTTACATGTAAATGCCCCACTTGTTAATTTCAAAGCGTTTGTATTGTCTCAAAAAAGGCAGTCGCTAATAAGTGGCTAAAAGAGACTTACTACAGAATATCATCCTGCTGAACACGGCTTATTGTAGTGGCGACATTAAAGTTGTACGACCGTCAGTAGCAATCATGGACAAAGATGTCCATCGAGGCCTCAAAACCCCCATTAAATGCATTCAGTCCAAAAATGCATTTGGTTAATTTCCCAAAAGACGTAATCATTATCATCAATCATTGGGCGAGAGGCAGGGTTCACCCTGGACAGGTCACCAGACTATCGCAAGTGACACAGTGCTCTCTGTGTCACTTGCGACACACAGACAACACACAGACAACCATTCACACTCACATTCACACCTACGGACAATTTAGAGTCACCAGTTAACCTGCATGTCTTTGGACTGTGGGAGGAAGCCGGAGTACCTGGAGGAAACCCACGCTGACACGGGGAGAACATGCAAACTCAAGGTGTTCGAACCAACAAGGAGCCCTCTTGCTGTGAGGTGACAATGCTAACCACTGCACCACTGGGGCGCAGCTGGGTTTGTAGTTGTCATTGGAAAATGTACGAGTATCGGTGGCCATCAGGGGCCCTTTCCCAACTTTTTAGGGGAGCCCCAAACATACGTGTGGTTTGTCTCTCCTGACGGTGTGGCCCTGGCGACTGTGGTATAGTTAGCTTTGTGAGACTGGAGACTGCATATTTTCTCTGGAGAGTGCTTATTTTGCTAAACAAAATGTGCAAGTATCATAAACTTTTGTTTGCCACTGAGCTTATTTCCTGCAATAATCTAAAATCCAATGAAAAAGTCACATTGGCTCTTTGTTGAGGGAACCAGGGCGATGCTAACTTCTAGGTTAGCCTATAAATAAACATCATCCCTGCAGCACTCTATCAGGACGTCAAACACTTCCCCTGACATATTTTACACATTTTCAATCCAGGTGTCTAACAACATAAAGCTGAAGGCCACACATGTCATTATCAAACTTGTAATTAACTGTGCAGGATGATTTGTTATGTTAGTGAGGACATGGGGGAGTGGGGGTTAGACCATAGGGGCCTCTTGGGGCTTGAGGGGCTCCACCTCCTGTGCGTCTCCACCCTGTGAGCCCTCGTTGCTGAAGAGGTAATAGGGAGGCGTCTGCCGAGCTTCGATGATGAGGACGCCCTCGGGGGACAAGGAGGCGAAAACGGTCAGAGGGTCCACATCTATCGGGATCCTGGAGAAACACAAAGAGAGCGTATCTGGTTTTTATGCAAGGATAGAAGTTGAGATGTTCAGAGGAGCAAAAAGTTTACTTGGTGGAAAGTCTGTAAGCTGCTGTGTGCGTTCACAATGATTAAAAGCACAAGTGGGAGGAACAAAATAAGGAGAGCGGTGAGGAGAAACAGCCGAGAGAAACGGTTCACTTCCTGCTTGGAGGTCATGCAAAACTGTGACATTTTCTTCCATAAGAGCTGCTGTGCAAACATTGTTAAATACTGGGATTTTTTTTATTAACACTTTGTCAATCCCAATAAACAGCCTGCAGTCGGATGATCTTAGCGCTGCATGTCTCGGGGAGAAAAAAAGACTTGGCTCATGATTTCGACTGTTATTAAAAAACGTTCACCCCGTCCTCCTTGGCTGTAGCACTCATTCTCGACTCACAGAAACTATCTCGCACCCCGGAGATGAACTGAAAGCCATCAGGAGTTTTCATTAAAAATTCTCCAGCTCTGCGGCAAAGACGAGGGAGAGAAAACACACAGTGGAACCAGGTGTGAGTTAAAATGAAACCTGATTCCAATTAATGAGAGTGTCTGTCTGCAGGAGTTTAACACCTGTAAATTTCCTTCGGTGTATACTTTCCTGATCTGCTGTTCTCGTCTGTCATATAGGCAACAGCTAATGTTGTATTTGCCATTTTTTTCTTCCTGTTTGCTTCACGTTTTGACACTTCTCATGCTGAAAATGTTATATTTTCCAGTGCAGTGTGGGTAATTGGCTTCCAAGACTTGCAGGAAGATAAAGCGTTGATGGAAAATCAGCTTGAGCTGCAGGGTTTACTCCCATGAAACTGTATATCCACTTTAGGAACCATTATATTTAATGACGTTAAATTATCAAACTGATCGGTATTTAGTGTATCAGGTTAACTTCAAGTTTATTTCCAAAATAATACACGTCACTCTGGAATTAAAGGCCTCCAAAGCTAGAAGCAAACACACAGATCAAGGCGAACGCTATTCATTGTCCAGACAGTGTGGCCAAATATGGGTATCGGAGGTTTTCTGTGTGAGCAGCCAAGTGTCTCTGGGAGTTAACATAAACATCAGGCTGCCCTGCTCAGACGAGGAGACTGTGAGTTTACCCTCCATTTAATTAGAGAGGACCCTCCACTGGCTTCCCACACCACTGAGAAATACAAGTCAGCAGGGACTGAAAACTTCAGCACAGAGACGCAGACAGACGGGAGGTCAAGTCAGGTCTGTTTGTGTGGTCAAAATATCACATTGAGCTCTGCAGTTCCACTTCAACAACAACCTCCTGACCCAAGTTTACCACCAAGACTCAGATGGCTTGGGATGCAAAAGGAGCCGTAGGTGGGAAAAAAGGCAATTACAATGAAATAGAGAATGTTGTGACAATAATAGAAATACAGAGTCTTACAGTAGGATTATAGTGAATCCAATTTAGATAGAACAAGACCAATAAAATACACGCCTGAAGAGAGTTGCAGGAAGAAGGTCTTAACAGCGTTCCAAGAAAGATGGCGGTCAGGAAAATGTGAGGTTGGGTGGAGGGTAAGTGGACAGGGCAGGTTGGAGGAAGTGTGGGGAGGAAAGTTAGCTTGGAAGATGGTGGAGGCCCAGAGGTGAGAAGACAAACAATCATCACCACCACCACCACAATTCACTCATTTTTATGGCAGGCTTTTCTAAAAATAGAGCAATTTTTGCGATTAACTTTAACAAAAATATATTATTCATTGTCAGATTACTGCTACTTTTGGGACATTTATTATACAGTGACAAATTAAATCACCTCATTCTACTTACAATCAAAATATTGACAGAAGACTAAGTGCCCTTTCTCACTCCTGGCACAACGCAGCACGCCGCCCAGTGCAACTGCCATTGCGAGGTAACTTCAGACCGATGCAGCTGTCATTTTCATGGCCAGTGTCCACGTTGTGTAAGCACTACTTGCGCACGTCTGTGCTCCTATGGGTGCGTAGGTCTTAAAATGAGATGTGGTCAGGTGCTTTGTTGCCTTGTTGCTATGTTAAGGCAGCAGAACACAACAGCACAATTGACCAACAAGCGCAGTGTTTTCCTGCAATTTAAAAGCACATTACGTAGATAGTAAAATGCGCCGACATAGGTGGGTTCACAACACCTGTACACTCAGCTTATTATGCACACAGGGACGTGCAGATAGATTGCAGGTGGGTGAAATAACACTTCATTGATGAGGTAGTTACATTCTCTAAAATGTGAACATAGCAGAGATCAGAGCAGAGCTGCCTTTATGCACAAGGACTAGCGCATCTTCACTGACTATTTCTGAAGCTAAAAGTTTAGTTGTCAGTGAAGATTCTCGGTCATCCAGGTCATGGTAATCATAGGTGCTATATCGTAGTCAACTGGACTTGCTTGAGTTTCTTGGAGACGTTTCACCTCTCATCCAAGAGGATTCTTCAGTTCTGACGGACTGGAGCGGAGTCACAGGCTTTAAAGTCTGTGTGGGTGTGAACCCTGACAGAGTCGTTGGGGTTACATGTGAGTCGTTGATCCACCTGGCCATTTTGTGTGTCGTTAGGGTTACATGGGTCCAGGTATGAATGGGTGTGAAGTTGTCTGGGGAGGGATCCCGAGACTGCATTGTAGGTGGGTGATGAGTGGCGTCGTAGGCCACCTCCTCTATGCAAGCAAGTCCAGTTGCCTACGATATAGCACTTATAAAAGTTTAGTTCTGTTTCCTCTGTCAAGGTTAAAACCACAGTTTTTAGTTTTATTGTTTAAATGTCCCACGATATTTGCTGCAGTGACATTACTGTTCCTACTACGCTGCTCCAATTTGCAGAATCCGGCATATAAATAGCAGTGCACCAGCTGCAGGCACACATGGCTTTTAAGGGGAATGGGAAACGACACTAATTAAGGGACTAATTACAACCCCTTTGCCCCTTGCACCTCACTTTGTGCTAGATTATGTCATTTAACCAGCAAAAGGGGCGTTGGACACTCCCTAAATGCACTTGCACCATGTACTTCAGACCTTGAGCTACAGCATGTAAATACGACCCTAAGAATCTACAGCCATGTTAGTGGCTCCATTAGACACAGCAGTGCTAACATGCTGATGTTATGTAGGGCCTAATTCTGCTGTTGTGCTTTGTGTCTCTATTATCATTGCAACTTTTTTGCTTTTTTATTTTGTAATTCACCTTTTCTTCATCTACTGCTCCTATTGCGTCCCACTGCAGGGCACAGGTAAGCGCGCTGGCATGCTAACTAGCAATATCAATTATTTTGTAGAAATCTGGATGTAAACTAAAGCAATTATTTGAATGTTGAACACCACAAAGGAAAAATTAAGGGAGTTATTAAGGAGTTATTGCAATTCTTCCTGCAGAGAACATGGATGTCTGCACCAAATTTCATGCCAATTAATACAATAGTTGTTGAGGCATTTAATTCAAAACCATTAATGCCAAACTCATGGAAGCACTATAGAGATAGAGGAAAAGTCAGGGATCACATTGGGTGGGATTCACCCTCTGTTGACGATGAGTATCTGTACCAAATTTCATGGCTATCCATCCATTTGTTGTTGAGATATTTCAGTTTGGACCACAGTTGTTGATTGACTGTGTGACACTGGCATTCACAGAGCCTGACACAAGCTTGGCTCATAATGATTTGCACTGTTCAGTCATATATACTCACATTTCTGAGGAAAAAACAAATTTAAAACCAGTATTTAGAGCTGGTGTAAGCCAGTATTAATGTTGAATATATATATATATATTTTTTATCAATTTCCAACTCTAGCCACACACTCATACACACAGGCCGACACATGTTTCAGTATCTCTCCCCCAACACTTTCCTTCAAAAGCCAATTGCTGTGAAGTAAAGTTGCCCCTTCTGACAAAGTCAAATCACTCAGCCGGCCCATTACGTGGGACTCCAGCAGAAACCTTATCTGTCCAGCTCTGGGAGTTTATTTACCTCTGGCGAGCGCACATTTTATCTCGCACATTGATTTTGTACAGCTGCCAAAACACTGTCCAATATGCTTTTTCCCAGCAGAGATGCTGAGGCAGAGAGACACAAGACAGAACGACCTGACAGAGCCGGTGTGTTAAACATGTAACCCATATGTTGCTGACCTGAGGTTTTCTGGCTGTTTTTGCCCTTAAAAATCATTCAACAACAACAACAACATATTTGGTTAATAACTGACATATGTCTCACTTGTTTGGGAGTTTAACAGAAAAATCCACCTTTGGACCCTGTTATCAATAATTTCTGTAACGAGCTGATGGTATTTTTCTCGTCAGGAGCATCTACTTTCCCTTTAAAGGAATAGTTCTCATCTTTTGAAGTGGGGCTGTATGAGTTACTTATCCATAGCCAGTGTACTACCAGTGTTGGGGATAGGGCTGCCCCCGACTAAGAATTTTCGTAGTTGACCAACAGTCGTCATTTAGGACCATTAGTCGACTAGTCACCCACATGTTTACGACATTAATTTAATGATTAAATGATATATTTTGAGCGGGGCAACGCAATGGTTTGAGTTGAAGGTGTGAGAAAGAATAGTATCAGTAACATTGTTAACACTGTGCTACATTACAGAGAAATACAAAACCGTACTAATGAACCTTCATTAATATAGGCCTATATTTTATCTATGAGTGCACGTCACACACTGAGCGAGCCGCCTGTTAATGACGCTGTGGGCTAATGGGCATGTAGCTACTTCCATGTTTCAGATGATACGTCATGTTTGTAGTCGACCAATGAAGATGAGTTTACATATCACCTTGGGTTCATCCTTCACCTTCTCAAAATGATCCCACACTTTGGATTTCCTGCCCGACATGTTATTAACTAGCCTGTGGAATAACCGCAGGTACCAGCCCTGGAAATTAACCTGACTCCTGTCTGACTGCTGAGCGTGGACACTTCCTGTGTCTGTCCTTTCAAATTAAAACCCCATGTTTGTTTGCGTTATTTTTCCGCGACTAAGCGACTAATGACCTTTCTGGTTGACTATCGTTTGGCAGACTATTAGTGGGCAGCCCTAGTGATCACAAAGAGGTTAATTAGTATATTCACACCACTTACGTTGCTGTCAGACAGCAATTTCCAACGGGGAACTGAAGCCACTCTCTATCGCTCTCCTTAAAGACAGACTCCATTGACAAAAACAGCAATTTTAACTTGCTGAACACAGGAGCTGCTGGTCGACCGCTGCCTCTATGAGTTAGTTAGCTAGTGTCATTGTGTGGCATTTAAAAGTGTTAATTCTGATTCATCAAAGTCACACAATAACACAAACAAACCAATGAACAAGGCAGCAGTAGATCAGCCGTTCCCATATTCAGCAAGCTAAAATTACTGTTTTTCTCAATGGAATCTGGCGGCATTGACAGCTGCATAGATGAAGTACTGAAGCCAATAACAGATTCGCCATCAGTAAGGGCTGTCTGACATCAAGGTGAAGCGGTAAAAAAAATCTCAACCTAGCATACACTTAAGCTGATATTGTTGTTTTTTAGGTGGTGAAAATAGGTTTTGTTGCTGGCCCCCATCCACAGCAGTACATCGCTTAACTTCTGTGGCAGTACTCCAGCCTGTTTCTCCAAACTGGAGGCATACCGACTGACATCTACTGTAGGTAATACACTTACTACGGATAAGTAACTCTTACAACTACACTTAAAAAAAACTGAACTATCCCTTTAATCTGCTGCCTCCTCTGTTCATAGTGTGTGAACGTGTTGCATTCATTTGTAGGTCGTGCATGTAGTGGTGGGAAGTAAAATCTACAAAACACATTTATTCTACTGTGCTACATGAAGAGGAAATATTAGATTTTTCCTGCAGTGAATACAACTTTTTTCCCCATTATTATTAACATAAGAAACAGAATGATAAAGTAGTGCTTCAATTAAAAGTCCATTCTCAGCCACACAAACTAGCGCTGAGACTTCTCTGTGCTATCTCTCTGTTTCATATAAGCAGAGGATTTGGGTATCGAGGTCAGTTATTTATATATGACCCCCTCCCCTCCCCACACCAGACCCCCCCCCCCCCTATATATCCAGTCTGTCATTGCTTTTAGGTTTTGCTTAGCTGAGGCCTGATCTGAGGGCTTTCCAATTAAGAGGATTGTGATATGAGCAGTATGGGGCTAGCACAACTGCTTACTAATTAGCCAACAGGAAATTAGCAGAACTGGAGTGACGCGCCAGCGAGACGGCGATTCGCACCAGCGATTAGCGCTGCTGTTTGAAGTCTTCCGGCTTCCCAATTAAAGGTGGAGAGCCGGGCAGGTTGTGTGGAAACTTCTGTGGCCTGTTTGGCTTGGATGAGTTACAATATGAAAAGTCGACAGTATGTGAGTCACTGCTCCACTCCTGCATCAGTATTCTTGTGTTTGTGAGGGCTGTATTTGTCAGTTGCTGCTGTTTGGAGTTGACAGGTTTTGATTGGGGAGTTTGTTTGTCCACTCAGGAGCTGATATGAGTTTGGAGCAGCTGTTCAAAATGTTTTAAAGTGAGAGCAGTGGACCGTTTAAATAAACAGCAATGATACAAGATGAGGATGTTGTCCTGCTCTTGAATAAGGAAATGCTTCTCTGTATACCTGTATGTGGATATATGTATATAGTCTACTATTTAAGAGAAGAGTTAAAGTCTTCCAGGTCAGCTTCTGATCAACTAGCATTTAGTTTATAGTGTATCTTGAATTTTCTGTCCATCGTAAAGTTAAACACAGAGCTTGAAGTGGGTCAGTACTCACAGTTACACCTATCAGGTTCTCTGAGTGATTCATATTCGCTCTAAATAAATTGCATTACCCAGGGGGCACTGGGGGCATTATGTAGGCGACCCAGGGGTTAATATGTAATGCTCACCTGTTCTTGTCTGGCCTGCCTGCTTTCCTCTGCTGGCAGTTAGTCTAAGTAACTTTAAATTATGATACTGTTGACCTGGCTCCAAAAGGTCAACACAAAGACAACAGCAACAGAACATCGAAAGTAAGATCCTACGCTACTAGGCCGGGAGCAGCAAGGTAACTTTAGTGCTACCGCCATCTCTTGTGTTGAGAAATCTGATTTGTGCAAGCTGCATCTCCGCGTCTGAATAATGAAGGCAACACGGAAAGTGCCAAATGCTGCAGTTCCTCTAGTGGCCACTTGAGGCTGGCTTCAGAAGACCATCAATCCCCATAGACACCCATGTTAAAATGTCCAGCTTTACAGCAGAGATAAACATATTAACAGCCTGGTATAAAAAACAGTTTTGGTCTCTGTAGATAATTCTCCTGTCTAACATTTACATTTCATTAAGGCTTAAAGTTACGCATACTTTGGGGCGTGGCTACACTGACTGACAGGCTGTCTGCAAGGCATCGCTGCACTCTCATATCATTCCTCGCTCCTCCACAGCTCCACCCTCTCATCAAAACACGGTCACTTCTGGCTCCAAAAAACCAAGATGGCCAAAATGTCAAACACAAGGCTTCAAAATGGGAGTCCATCAACCAACGGATGACATCACAGTGGCTACATCCATTATTTTAAACAAACAGTCTATGGGTGTATGTCGTTCACCCGCTACGAGTGAACTGATTCATTAAACAATCCTTTTGTTTTTTAACACACTGTCATTTATGCAGAACTTTTCAAAACAATTGTTAACAGAGGGAATAAAAGTGACAGAGAGGACAATATAATAATTATATTTACAGGAATCCAACATGCACAAATTGCAAAAGTTAAGTTTTGAAGTCAAGACAAATCATCAGTACTCTGGCTCTCTGTAGCTGGGGTTAGCAGTGTTTTTTGCTTTTGACCCCTGAAAATGAAGATGTGTCCACTTGTTTCCCTTGAAAAAAGATACTGTAAAGAACACTGGTGCAATGTAACCAAATAATAATACTCTGTTAAAGTACATAACTATCTTTTGGGAGTATCCGTACCTTACTTGAGTGTTTATTTTTCTGTCAACTTGCACTTTTACTCCACTACATTTACTAAATAGACTTTTAGTCCAAAACATTTATCCTTCGCATCAGGAAAAACTGAATTTTTGTTCTTGAAATCCTTTAGGCTGTGAGGAAGACCTCTTTTTTCTTAAAGTGTAATGTCGGCTCCATTTTTAATCTGGTTTAAATTTTAAGAAGAATTGTGACTGCTTGTTTTTTTCCCATTAACAGCATTTACTTGTACTTTTACTTTCAATACTCAAGTACATTTAATATCATAAAATTACTTCTGATGCTTAAGCACAGTAAATATCAGATACTTTAATACTTTTACTCACGTTTATACTCTAAATGGTGACTTTAACTTCTACCAAAGACATTTTTTGGTAAGATATCTGTATTCCTACTCAAGTGAGGCCTTCAGGTACAAGGAATCAGTCTGAAAAAACAGTATTCATTTTGAGTAGCAGAGGTTTTTTTTTTATGATTTCCTACTCCAGTATTCATGTAGCATCCCATCAGATCCATGAAATGACACCTTGTTGGTCCCCAACCCCAAAGTTCAACACTGGTGTGCAGCGTTTACGTCTTTTGGATTATAGGAACCAACACTAACATTCATCATACGTTAGCTGTTGAATATGTGGTCATAAATATGGTGAAAATTGAAGCCATTTGTGTCCATAATGTACAGGGAACAAAAAGAGCTAGCGCAGGTATAATTCACTGTGACAGAGTTCACTGAGATCATACTCACTGTATCTTCTTTGTGAAATTCTTTGTCACTATGCCGCCTTCTTCCTGCTTCTCTTCATGTTTTCCTGTTTGACAGAAACATCAGGAAAACATGAGTGAGTGTGTGGAGGGTAACCTTTAATAACCTCAGACATGATTAAGTTCAACATTGTGCAATAGTTTAGTGACCTCATGGATCATAAATAAGTGTCCTCAGCGGTTTAACAGGACATGGATCACATGCACATTTCATGACTCTTATAACTTGTAAATGCATCAATGAGCGTCATCATGGATGTAAATTATAAAGCTGGAGATGACACTGATATGAAAACACGTTTCATTTGGCACACACAGTTTTCCTTCGCACAACAACAGCAGTGATTTCACTGTGGGGCCTCTGGGTGAGTCGCAATATTAAAATGATGAAACACCCTCTTCCAGTCTCTTCCTCCCAGTAATGACTCTCCTGCAGAAAGACACTCAGGACACGTTGGTCTGAAGTTTGGGAGAACAGCTAAGCCCCCCTCCCGCCTCCACCTTCGCCTCCTCGCTCTGTTTATGGCCGTTGTATCTCTCGGGCTTGCTAGCAGCTGCTCTGGGGCTGCTAAATATCACTGCCGCCGCCAGCAGCGTGGCCTGCTCCACCCCTCAACCCCCGTCTGCACTCTGGGCTCGACTATGCGCCACCCTATACCCCCACAGTGACGTCTCTACCAGAGTTCGAGGGTGGAATAAAACTCCAGAGAGGACTGTGCTAAGATCACCGGTGAAGTCATAACATTATTATTTAAACCTCCCCAAGACTTAAAACTGGCCTCCTTTCATGAATAATGGAGGTTTGGTCGGGGAGTCGTCCAAAGAAGCGCTGCCTCTCCTTGTTTTGAACACTTTTACGACGGAGATGCCAAATTCCAGATGCTCTACGTAATGCTCATGATACTGAATGTTCTGGGAGGAGAGACGGACGACAGGATCTTTCATCATGCATAACGTACTAAAAGGTTTTCACAAGTATCAAGGACAGCGGAGCTTTATGATGCTGCTGTTGCGGTGTGCTGTGAGCCATCATCAGTTCAGCTCAAACAATTGTCACCATTTGTTCAGCTTTTTAAACCTGCACTAATGGATATTTATGGATCAAGTGACCATGTGAAATATCAAAAGATGCTGCTCATCACACGTTCTTATTACCACTGAGTCAATGGCTTCTGTTACTGATGCACTTAAGTGTTTGTACGAGACTCACCGGGCTTTCAACTAACTCCCACATGATCCCGTACACGGCAATAACATAGGAGAAAGAATGAGAAAGTTGATGTGAAGTGGAAGGAGGAGGGGGGATGGAAAAACTTCCCAGACTTTCACCCAAGAGACAGGTTTTTGGAAAACACCGTAGCATGTAACGGGCGGATATTTACAAGGAAACTGACACATCCAAAATTGACGCTCGAGGGGAAACTAGAGCGTCATAGTGTGAGGGGTAGGGCCACCGACCAAGATGCAGTATTTGATGAGTTGGGAGTGAGAACATGTTGTGCTTGTAGTGATTCATCGACAGATAATAAGTCCTTCAGAGCATTTCATCACCTTTAAGCTCAGTGTTTTGTTTCTTTGGCCTGTAACTTTACTGTTTTGATTCATTTGCATCAGCGTCATTTATAATGGAACCAGTCAGCCTTATGTACTTAGACCTGCATAAATAAACAAGCTGTATTTTAGTGTTTTTTGTGCACTCTGGCACCTTATTGACAGTCAAAGGAAAAAAATTCCAGTGTGAATCAATTTATTTTTATTGTGAATTAGAAAATGGTCAGTGGGCTCATACCCCCGTTGCATTTCTTCCTCCTATGTGACTATTTTAATCTGCGCTGTCCCTGTTAAATAGACAATATAGATAAATAGACATAAAATATAAAGCAGTTTGTTCCACTGCCCAAAGCGTCAGACAAGGAGACAAGTACCCCTCAATATTTTCAATTTCTGTGAGAACAGACAATGAAGTATCATCTTAACATTTAGAACATGTGTATTTGTCCCCCCTACATACAAACATTAAAGTAGCAGAGGCCTTTAAATTTCGAGAAAATTAAAGACATCTGTTTTTTAACCCGTTCAGATCCCCTGTCCATTCCAATCAACATAACTATTCGAGGATGTCAAGATCTATGACTATTGTCATCTGACTGCACCTAAATGCACAGACTTATTTGATGGGATGTCTATAAGCCAATCACAGTAGCCCTTTTTAAATAGGAGTTGTGCAAATTTGCAGGAAAGCCCAATCAGTCTTTTTTCAGCATTGGCAGTATAAAAACAAAATCGGGGAGTGCGGCAAAATGCCGCCTACCTACTTTTGTTTAGACAAAATGCNCAGCTGTTTCCTGTTTATCCACCGCCAGTGGCTCGCACGTGCGGCGTCATCAACAGCTCCTCCCACAAGTCATCAACAGCCCCTCCCGTGGCGGAAGGCCACCTCGGTCTGTTTAAACTAAAAAGGTTCTGCCAATATGTCTACCCTACGAGGCGGAAAATTGGGCACCTCGGATCAACTCGCCAATCCGGCTCTGTGTGTCTAAACGCTTGCTGCTTGCCGGCAAAATGGCCCAACATTTGGGGAAAATCTGGCAGTGTAAAAGGGGCTAGTGTTCCACATCTTCTAAAGTGGACTGCAGTAGAGCCACACCCCCTGTTTTAACAAGCATGGTCAACCATAAGTGCATGGCACGTTTCAGTCTATTAATCATATTGTTAAAATTGTTAAAATCCATTGGAATGGACAGAAAAAGTAGCACATAATAAAGTATCCTAACATTTTTTTTAAATAAATAAAAAAAACTGCAAATGATTTATGATTGCATTTAGAGTAGAAATCCAACATAACAATATTTTTTGTGTATTTGGAACATAATTGGGTTCTGAACGGGTTAAATTGATGCAGAAAAGGCACAAATTGTTTCATAAAAATTCATCAGAATGCAAGAAATTAAGAGTTAAATGCCCAAAACTTTCTGGTAGAGGAACTCAGCCCTCCTGTTTCATATGTGTACAAAATGTCAAGCTCAGTTCAACACAGAAGTCAGCCAAGAAAATGTTCTTAACAGCACCAATGATGCAGTTTAATTGTTTTTGTGAATTTAGTTTGTGTCTTTTGGTGAAGTTCATCAGAATCTTTCAGTAAGATGTTAATCAACTTGAAAAAAACTGAGCAACTTTCAGTAAGACCGAGTAACACTTTAAATTTACTTTCGGTGAATGTTACCAGGCAGAAACATGCTCATGGCGTCACTCAGCTGCACTCTAAGTGACTCAGTCAGTTACAGAGCTAATGAGTACACTCAGTTCATGGGGAAGATTCTGTTAAACATTTGTTCGTTCATGTACTGAACACCTCCAACATGCCTGTATCACACCGCCTGTCACACTTTTAGAACAGGAGGTCGAGTCACTGCGGCAGACAGGCAGGCAGGCCCAACATGGCGCTGATTGAATGACCCAACTGGCATACCAACAATGTGTTTATAAAAAACTCAGAGTTGGGGGCCCTGCTGTCCTCTGTGCCCTCCTCAGACCCGGGTATCCCTGGAATTCATCTGAAGCTCGGACATGAGGAAGCAATTTCTACAACTTGCTCCCATAATCAGTGACTGAGCTTGAATGTGACACCAGCAGGAATAGAGAGCCTGCACGAGGACTGCTGGGTGAAATCCTATTTCCAGAACATTCTCTCTGGTGTTTAATGGCAGTGAGCAGCTTGTCTTATTGTAAACAGAGACTGTTGTCACGGGCCTTGCCTTAAATCTAAATCGAGCTCATGGGTGACTGAGGGAGTGATTCTCCAGGAATCTAAAACAGGTGTCCGATGCATGAGGATCTGCCTGCCAACGTGCAACTCCCAGTCCCCAAAATCTGTTTAGCTCTTCCATAGCAAGACTCATTAATGCTAAGAGCATGTTATACCAGCGAGGCTTTCATTGTGTTGCTTCAAAACTGCTGCCAAAGGGACAGAGCTCATATTTCTTAGCCAGGTTAGAGCGAGGATCCTCAGAGGCACTCAGCACGGTGTTGTTCAACACTTTGTTTAATTAAGATTCTGACTTTTTATTTGGCTGGACTGCTGTTCTTTTATCACATAGCAACATTTACGCATGGATAGATTACTAAACAGGACTACTGGGCACAGGCCTAGGAGCCCAAAGTGGCCTTCACCTGCAAACGTCACTTAAATTAATATTTACCAAGCCTCAAAATGAAGACAAAGGACACGAGATCACAAAGAGACACAAAAAACAACTACAAAGAGACATAATGCCCCCAAAGAGACACAAAATGACTATAAAAATACACCAACAGACCACAAAGAGACAAAACTACTACAAAGAGACATGAAACAACCCAAAAAAGACAGACCACAAAGAGACAAAAAACAACCACAAAATACACAAACAGAACACAAAGAGACACAAAACAACTACAAACAGACATGAAAAAAATCGAAAAGGTCACAAAAGTACCTCAAAGACACACAAAATGCCCTCAGAGACATAAAACGACTATAAAAAGACATAAACAGACCACAAAGACACACAAAACAGCTACAAAGATACATGAAACAATCAAAAAAGTCACAAAAGGACAACAGAGAGACACAAAACAGCTACAAAGAGATGCAAAACGACAACTAAAACACACCAACAGACCAAAGACACACAAAACGACCACAAAAATACACAAAGACCACAAAGAGACACAAAACAACTACAAAGAGACACGAAACAACCAGAAACATCACAAAAGTACCTCAAAGACACACAAAACAACTACAAAGAGACATAATGCCCCTAAAGAGACACAAAATGACTCCAAAAAGACACCAATGGAACACAAAGACGCACAAAATGCCATCAGGAGACAACTACAAAAAGACACAAAGAGACACAAAATAGCTACAAAGAGACATGAAACAATCAAAAAAAGTTACAAAAGGACCACAGAGAGACACAAAACAACCACAAAGAGATGCAAAACGACTACAAAAATACACAAACAGACCACAAAGAGACTCAATACAACTACAAAGAGACATGAAACAATCAAAAAGGTCACAAAGCTACCTAAAAGAGACAAAAATGCCGTCAAAGAGACATAAAAGGACTACAAACAGACACAAACAGACCACAAAGAGACACAAACAGGCCACCAAGAAATGCANGACACAGACAGACCACCAAGAGATGCAAAACAACCATAAAAAGACACAAAGAGACACAAAACAACCACAAAGAGACACCAAACAACCACAAAGAGACACAGACAGACCACAAACAACAACAAAACAGTCACAAACATCAACTCAAAAAGACAACGCTACCAGAAAGAGATGCAAAACAACAACAAAAAGCAGCTAAACAACTATAAAATCTGTGTGTCTTGCTCCTGTGTAGGAGAGGTGGTGGGGCCCTCTGCATGTCTGTGCCCAGGAGCCCATTATCTCATAATCCGCCCATGCATTTTTGTACCAGTGTTCAAATTTATTGTAGTTCTGCACAGGGATTCATGTTTTGATAACTAGCTATCGGTTTATTTCAACTTCTGAGCTTTAATCTTCCTGAATTTAAATGTTGTTTGAGTTCATTTTCCATAGACAGAAATATTGCTGCTTCACAATATAGCTGATTTTTTTTTTGTCTAATAAGAGACACTAATAGATACTGAGTCCCACAAAACTGCAGAATACTCCTTTAAATGATATGCTATGTAATATACCTCATTAATAACACTGAGAGCATGACCTCAGTGTCCTCAGTGGCAGCTGCAGCCCTGCAAATTAGTGTTTTTCACTAACAGATGACCCCATTTGCTTCATTTATTTTGTTTACATTCTCTTTAAAGTGTTTTCTGTTCAACATGCCTTTCATTTGGCCCATTATTTTGATCCTGATTGTTTATTTGACTGATTAAATCCCCCTTGTTTTAAAGGCACTCTGGACATTTGCTGTGTGAATGTGCTCTACAAATAAAACTGAACGGATGGTGGTCACAGCAGGAAATCACCAGGTGAGTTCTCTTTAACTTCCAGTCATTGATACCAAAAGTTCTGCTCCCTTCAAAGGCCCTTATTCCCAAAATGAACCTGATTATAAAGCGTCCTGGAAAGTGGTTATATTTAGTTCAGGCCTCCGCCAGCATCCCAACTCACCTGACACTTCTACAAATCCGTCTCTCGTTTTCACGTTTAACTCCTCCGGTTTGAAGCTGTGGACGTTCACGCAAACTTTCCAGGGCTCCCCCCCGGTGGTGGTGGGCGAGCTCCGCGAGGAGGGCTCCCCGTACCTGCTCGTGTACAGCGTGGGGCCTCCCGCGGACTGGCGCGGGGGGAAACCTGTGCGTAAACTGCTGCCGAAGGGCGAGGGGCTGAGGCGCGTGCTGAGGCGGCCCGGCCGAGCCCAGCCCGGCCAGTCCATTGACAGGTCGTCGGGGAAAGGGGACATCCCAAAGTCATCGTCCATAAACCGAGACGCGAGCTGGTCCCTGAACGGAGACTGATCTCTGAACGGTGACTCTCCAAACGGATCCCTGGGAAACCTCTGCCGGTTCCCCATCGTGTAGAAGTCTCCCTCTGCCATGTCCAGCCGAGTTCAAGACCACTTTAAAGTTCTGCTTGTTCAAAACAACCTCCAACCAAAAGTTTTCCCTTAGAAAAAAATAACTACTACTATATATACGCGTGGTTAAGCTTTATCTCTTTTGGATTTTACGCATCACCGTTACGCAACCCGCTGATCCAACAACAAGCTGTAAAGTATTACTCTGCTATTACTGAAAAAGCGAAACCCTTCTGGCTGTGGGTTTTATACTGGACGGTGGTTTCCCAAACGATGAGTCTGCACAGAGCAAGTGTCGAGAAAGTGCTGGGAGGATCTGGAGAGCAGGCGCACTGCAAAAAATACGCATATAAGAAATCAACCAGAGTCTTCAGATCTTTAAAGTAACGAGAACTGGATGAAATAAAGACTTGCTCTGATCCAAATAATCTGTTCCAGTTTTTTAAGAGGGTCAAAAAACCCTTTAAGACTTAGATTAAGATTAACTGACTTGCTGGTGTGGATATTTTTTGCAGTGCAGGCGCAACAGCTGACCGAAGACCAGCCTCCCTTTTACCAAATTAAGTTAGCGTCCACATGTCGCTCACACAGAGTGGGATCTGCCTCCTGTCGGTGACTCACTGGCTTTTTAATAGAAGATAACGCAGAGCTTCAGGTCAAACACACTGATGTCACAGTACGGATAAAACAAACCAGCTAAGAAGTCAACTTTGTGAAGGCCCCTGTGTTTACTGTGACAAGGAAGTTACTGTAATACATGTTGGGGAGCGGGGGCACCCCCCCCCCCTCCAGTATATTATAAAAATATAGAATAAAAAAAGTCAAATAAAATAAAATACGGAAACTTAGGATCCTTTGATGTTGCTGTCAGTTGTTGATGGGAGCTGATTTGGCCCGATTCTGGGGCGTCATTCATGCTGAGTCTCAGAGTCAGGCACCCGATGTGGCCCGGATGATTTCATCCGGCATGCCGAGTTTGGGCCAATGCTGGGCCAGGTCATTTCTGATAACAGCCCAGTGATGGCATTGTCGGCAGCTGGACTCGGTCCTGTTGATGTGGCCCACTTCTGGGGCGTCATACATGCTGAGTCTCAGCCAAGTTGGGCAACCAGATGCATCCCGGCTAATTTCATCCGGCATGCTGAGTTCAGGCCGACTCTGGGCCAGGTCATTTTGGCTACCTGGGCTACTACTGTAACACAGCACCAATGATAACACTTCAGTCAGGACATGCATGAAAAGGTTCTGTTAATACATCATTTTGCACCTGAACTCCAATTGTGATGATAAATAATATTTGCTAAAAGTGTCAGTAATGACATGGAGCAGAAACTAAGTTACTTCCTGTTAATTAGCTACACATTTATGTTACATTTACGTTCATGGGTGTTTTCAACTAACGTTAAAAGGATAGTTCAGATCTTTTGAAGTGGGGATGTATGAGGTCAATCTGAAGTTGTGGAAATCACTTGGGCAGTGACTTGCGGTGTCAGACACTGACGAAAAAAAAAGTCCTTTAATGTCCACGTGAAATGCGGCCAGTCCCTGTTGTACTTTATGGCTCTCGGCGGCGTCAGGGGAAAATGTGGCCGGACAAGAACGAGTAGGGCGGGTGGATGGGTCCAACAAACACTGGCTTTCACCTGGGTTGTTGCATCCCGTGAGATTATAAAGCCAAACCTTGTTCTTTTTTCCTAAACCCAACCACATGCCTTGGTTGTTGGAGGAAAAAAAAGTCAATTTGCGTTGTTATACTGACGTAGTGCGTTTATTTTTGAAAGAGACTGTATGTAAACTGTAAATTTCCTGTGAAGACAGAAGCGTATTTTGAAAGAAGACAATGCATGTAACAGGCAGAACTTGACACGGTGTCCCAGAACGTCCAAAAACTGACGCATCCAGGGTACCTTGCACGTTGTATCTGGACGTGGAAAGTCCATGACCAAACGTCGCTATGTGATGAGGTCGGAGTGAGAATGTGTTGATGAGGTACTTGTCCATAGTCAGTGTATTACCTACAGTAGATGTCAGTCAGCACGGCCTCAGTTAGGAGAAGCAGGCTAGAGTCCGACACGGAAGCTAAGTAATGTACTGCTGTGTATTTAGCCACCTAAAAAAGTCAATATCAGGTTAAGTGTACTCAATATTTTCTGTACTGTCCGATAGTGATTTCTAACAGGGAACTGAAGCTGTGATGTTATTACTCTCTTCAAAGCCACACTCCATTGAGAAATACAGTGATTTAACATCACTATACAAGAGCTGCTGGTCTGCCACTGCCTTGATCAATTATTTTGTTTGTGTTATTGTGTGATTTAAGCATTTAAAAGGATTAGTTTGAATCCATCAAAGTCACACAATAATACACACTACCTAACTCACCAAGGCAGCAGTAGACCAGTAGCTCCTGTGTTCAGCGACCCAAAATGACTGTTTCTGCCAATGGAGTCTGGTGGCTTTGACGAGAGCATAGATGAGGAACTTCCTCGTCAGAAGGGGCTGTCTGACGGAAAGGTAAAGCGCTAAAAACACTCTCAATATAGCATACACATAAACTGTTATGGATAGTTTTAGGTTGGACTTTTTAAGGTGGCTAAAATATGTTTTACTGCTGCCCTCATCCACAGAAGTTCACTGCTTAGCTTCCCTGTCAGTGCTCCTGCTGCTGGGATGTGCTGACAGACATCTACTGCATGTGATACACTGATTATGGATAAGTACTTCATAAAACCCCACTTCAAAAAACTATCCCTTTAATGTCTTTATTACATTATATTTGTCAGATAGCCTGTGTGAGGTCTGAGTATAGTGACAGTCATTAATGTTACGCTGCATGTCTCATTTGTTTAGACAATAACAGTAATTTAGACAACTCAATAGGAAATGAGTTTTCAATTTTTTCCCGGGGGGATGGAGGGGCAGTAGCTTTGCCCCCCTCCCTCATGGCTACGGCCTTGTACCGCAGTCATAAATAAAGTGTGTTTTCATCTGTTTTGAGAACATAAAACAAGACTGTTTTAATTCAGAACATGATTTTATAGAGCTTATTCTAAACACGCATTGAAAGGGAGTTCCATGGGGACAATTCAATTTCCAGGTGACACGTTATTACAATGCAGAGTTCCCACTGGCACAAGATAAAATGTGACAGTATGAAAAACATATGCTTTTGCAATATGCTCCTTCATATGGAAAACAGGGAGAGTATGCATAATTTAACACTGAAACACTGGATCACTATTGCTGTATGAGCTTGTTATTGGGATTTTTAAAATAACCAAAGACATGATCAGAGGGATCTTCAGCACAAAGACATCTAGAGTCCACTGATTGATGCCTGACGCGCACATTGTCTCCTCCTCTTCCACTGGTCAGTGCATCGTATCCATCAAACATTTTAACATCCAACAAGGCCCAAATCACATTCTGTAAATCAAATAATCACACTTTCTGTATAATCTATACAATGCAGATGCATATTTACACCACATTAATTACATATTCAAAATTATCTTGCACAAGAACTGATGTAAACTTTACATTGTGAGATGGGGGGAGGGCCGCCCATCTAGAAAGTTTGTCAACAAGACTCCACAAATCTCCCGCTTGACACGAGTCGTCATCACTTCATAGTTTATGGATGACTTTTGTGCCAAGTCCCTTCCTCTTCCAGCATCATATTTCCCTCATTCGTCCAATTTAGTTGACATTCAGGGAAATAAGCTGAGAGTATTGAGTGCATAGAGAGCAGTCTGTCAGGCCTGGAGCAGTTACACAGACAGGATGACGGGTTTGAAATGAGTGAGAAATATAACTCTCTTAATTATATGGAAAGGCAGTTTCAAACTTATTTTGCAGATTCAAACTCTGGAGTCAGCCTCGGAATTAAATTTGAGGAAATAGTTTGACACTTTGGAAAAAAAAAGGCTCAATTGCTTTCGTGCTGAGGGTTATGTCTGTACGAAAGATAAAAGTTATGATCAGCAGCTGGTTATCGTATCTTAGCATACAGATGAGAAATGGGGGAAACAGGTAGCCAGGCTCTGTCTAAAGGTAGAAAATACACTTGCCAGCACATCTAAAGATTCCTAATTAACATGCATGTCTTTGTGCTCACGCAAAATATAAGAACATTGGACTATTTCTTGGCCAGGCGGAGTGACTGTGAGGTTTCCAGGCAAGTGGTTAAGACTTCACGATTGAGTTGCATCCAGCCAAGAAATAGTCTGAACCTCTCGTATGATCGCAACTTGTTATTCTACACTTAAAGGGAAAGTTAGTATTTTTCAACCTGGACCTTATTTCGCCATGTTTTTGTGTCTAAGTTACTAATGTGAACAAGTATTCTTAAAACTGGTCCAATATTGAGCGAGAGCGCTGCAGCCAGCAGCAATGGAAACAGCTGCAATGTAACCACATAGGGCATTCGTGCACCAGCAATTTACATCCACTAAAAGTGCTTGTTTTTGCCACCGACAGGCTCAGATTGTTACTCTAAGTGTCTGACAACAGTATGGAAAGGATCCCTACAGAGATAGACCTTTCTGTTGAAGAGTACGATGCTTTTTGTTTCACCAGAAACAGCCTTGAAATTGGTATAACAAAACTCACCAAACTCCATTTAAACAAACAGCAACTTTATTATTGTAAAACACACTTCATTCAAAGCTGACAAAAACTAAACACACCTCACAAACACAATTTTGGTTCATCTTATGGCTGTTCCAACAATCACCAGCTCTGATTTGGTTGAAATAAACCCTTGATTCATGCAGTTAAATGTGTAAATATGCTGGTTTTACACTCCCTAAAATTACTGTTTATTTAAGTGGAGTCTGGTGTAACTGGCAACAGCAAGTTCGGGGCTGTTTCTGGTTAAACAAAAAGGATCTTACTCTTTAACAAAAACGTCTATATTAGTAGGGATCCTTTCCATAATGTTGTTAGACACTTAGAAAAATAATCTGCGCCTGTCAGTGGCAAAGCAACAACACTTTTAGTGGATGATCTTTGACAGCGCTCAATTAAGTCTCGCCACTGCAGGCTGCAGCGTTCTCGCTCAATACTTGTTGTTCCATTAGTCACTTGAAAAATACCGAACTTACCCTACAGCTTTTGGCAAGGATTTAACACCTGAGATATATTTTAATGAGTAATCATTAGAGGTGTTGGTAGACAGATTTTATGAACCTGCTGATAGGAAAGCCAGCTGCTTTTCTATTTCCAGTCTTTATGCTAAGCTAAGTTAGCCGGCTGCTAGCTGTAGCAATTAGGTGGCATCAATCTTTTCATCTTACTCTCTGCAAGAAAGAAAACAAGTATATTTCCCAAAATATCAAACTTTTGCTTCTTTTAAGGTCAAGCACCCAAAACAAAAGGTCAGAACTTTTTATCTGCTCCTCCATCTTTTGACTGTTTGCTTCTACTTTGAGGTTTATGTGTGAGTGAGGTGGCAAAACCCAAGAATAATTTACAACAAACCAAAAATAAATTACAGCAGTGTCAGAATAACTATAAATTGACAGCGTTGCATAGAAAGATTGACCACTACTGAGAGGGACAACAAACCAATAAATATTAAATAAGTAATAAATATGAGCAGTGCTGCACAATTACAAACTTGACCTTCTGTCGTGATATAACTCAAGAACAAAAACATCGTTGATTTGATTGGTTCCAGTGTTGTAGCAAAAAAAAAAACCCAAACAAACAAAAAAAACCATTATTGTTTTTTTTCTGTGCCATCTTTTCAAATCACAACCATCAAATAAAAATGCAGAAACTTGTATATATTAGTAGAGCCAGCCCGAAATAAATTGTAAGCACTGAAGTAGATAAAAAAGTACAAGTATATTCACCTTTAAGTATCCTTTTCCCTTAAAATTCATTATGTTTTATTCGCCATGAGTTGTCAAGGAAATACCTCCTCTGACACAGGGAGATTTTGTCAAATGAATTCCCCCCCTCCCTGTCCCCTGCGCAACGTTTCGATCGCTCTCTGTTGTATTACACGGACTGACATTTCAATTGTTTTCCACTTGATCAGAGGATAAATTAATTTGACATTTGAGCTGACAGGCAGTTTGCTCGCCGTCAGGCCACCCTCGCTGTTTCATTTTTCAGAGGAAACGCGCCTGCTCTCCGGCTTGTGAAGTGCTGAGATCAGAGCAATAAACCTTTTCCTTATCCCTGACAAAGATCCCTCTGAAGCCATTTGTAAACACTCGGATCAAGCGGCTCAAATGTTACCTCAATGCTTAACTTCTTGGGGGAAAATCCATAACATACAGACCTGTGGGACAGTAAATGCCTGACGTTCACCTGGTGCATCTGCTCTTGCATTAGCTAACACATACTGTACATTGCCCCCCAAAAATAATATTAGAATTAAGTCATTTCAGCTCTTCTTGGTACGTTCAGGCCTCATTATGCACCATTTTAAAATAAATACTAAGATTAAAAATGTTAAAGCCTTAATTTAAAAGAAAAATTAAATGGGAAGTGCATGGACATAAAATAAAGAACAGCGATGTGCATTGATCAAATGCAGGAACACTGTTTCTGTCTTATGTGCAGTTCCTGTTGTAAATATCTGAGAGATGAACAGTCTCAGGCCATTGTGAGTGCTGATGCAAGAGGATGCAGTACAAGAACAAAACAAACAAACAAAAAGACATTCAGTCTCCAGTGGTCTCTGTGGGCAGAGTGAACAGGACTGCCTCAATGAAAGACGTGGTCGGACCCCTGCGGGGACATTTCCACTCAAGCGTCAAAGCAGGAGCACGGAGACGCACACACTCGATTGCTCCTCCAGCATCCACCGTCCCCGCTCTCAAATGGAAACACAACCGGAGCTTCAGTCCCTTAATGTGCTCTCAGAAACCTAATGCCTGGTTTTGTTGCGTTTGTTCAACGAACCTCGACTCCGGCTGCGACTGCGGGTCCCAAAGATTGAGTTCCAGGATGAACTGCGGCTGTAGCTCCTGTAGGAGGAGTAACTGTGGCTGCGTCTCCGGCTCCTGCTCCGGGTGATGCTGTGGATCGGGCTGCGGCTGCGGCTGCGGGTGAAGAGGCTGCTCCAGGACGACACGCTGGTGGACCGACTGCTGGAGGAAGGGCTCGGTCGGAAGTAAGGGATGGGTCGCTTCCTGGCACTGTGGAGAGCCAGAAAGGTGAGCAGTGTGAAAACAGACAGGAAGAAAACTCAAACCGCAATGTGTACATTTATACTAAACCTTAAAGCTGCAATGACCAATATTTTAATATGAAATCCGTGTATCCTGGAAGGGGTCGCTCTTAGGGACGAACTGACAAGAATTATCAACCCACTCTGTGGTCCCTTTCAGCTCTACGGAGCAGTACAATGTCTTTCAGTTCATTGTTTTAGTTCAGTAAATACACTGGACACTACCAGCTTTGTGACAAACAGCAGACAAGGTTAGCAGCTAGCTGCTGAACATAGCATTTTGGAGCAAATGAGACAGATACTTCCATCAAAACAGAACTTAAAGGGTCTGACGCATGGAGGTGGAACGGTTTCATGTTGGCAGCGTAGTGCCCACCCTTCGGTTCCCCTCTATGTTAACATCATTAGCCCTGTCAGCACTGTTGCCATTGTTAGCACTGTTTGCGCTGTGAGCCCTGTATGCTGCTAGCTGCCAGCTCAGCCACCTCCATGTTGAGAGCCGTATGCAGTCTCTGAATCATAGATATGCTCTGAATGTTGCATACAGCTCCTTTAAAGGAGACTTAGGGCCTCTGCACAGAGTCTGTTTTTTCAGATGCATTTTTCTAGTCCATCATCCAAAAAAAGAAAATCATTATCATCGTCATCATCATCATCATCCTGAATATCACTATCTGACCTGTTGAAAGTGAGCTATCTGAGTTATGAAATGATTCTGTGCACCCTGTTACTCTGTCTTATCGCCACGTCTTCTTCACTGATTCTTGGTCAAACGTCTCTAAAGGCTCTGACAGATGCGAGAAACGCAAAATCCAAAAATTTTCATGACAGACAAAAGTTTCAGACTCAGCATGCAAGCATGAAGTTGTATTCAGTTTTAGACGAGCAACAATTTTGGACGAAAAAAACGGACTCAGTGTGCAAAGCCCTTAACGTGGAAACACAACTCCAAATAACGCTAATGCTACTCTGTGTCTGCTTGACCTGTAAGTAGGCTAACTGTTTGCGAACAAGTTCCAATATCAATACTGCAGTTCTCTTTTCAGCATATTGTGTCTCTCTCTGGCGGCCAACTGGGGGGTAAAATTACCAAAAAAAAAATCGAATTATTAACTTGTTACTTTGTCACTCGCTACTAAAGTGTTACCAAACAAGTTTCTTTACACATCTAGTGGACACGGAGCAACGATTGTATCGTTTGGAGTTACATTTCTGGACACCACTTAAATATAGGTGCAATATTCACTCTCCTTTTAGCTCTTTTTTGGTCTCCACCAACTCCTAAGAAAATGATCCGTCTCTTTAGCAGCTAACTTTGCCTGTGTATGAGTGACACTGTTCATATTACAAAGTCAGACCCAGGCCCAGAACAGTGCGGCTTTAACACGATATCAATTAGTGGGGCAGTGATTACATCAAATCTGTTATTTGTAACCTCTCTGTGGCTGTCATGTGCTCCTTTATACATATTTCTGTGTGCTGCTGTCAAAGACCAGCATGAAATAAAAGAAAACTAAAGCTAACTGTGCAGCAAGCAAGATCTGTTATAAAAAGTGAATATCACGCTTTGCTTGTTCTTTTTCCTACATCTCAGATTGCCTGTGTTCCACCATCTGCTTCTCTCACACCTGTGGAGGCTTTGGAGCTGACGATTATCTCATCCTCTGGCTTAATGCCATCTCAAGGTACACAGCTCATCAATACCATGAGAGAGATTTCAGGTTGGGGACTTGTCCAACTGAGGGGGCGGAGGGTGGGAGCAGCAGGACATATTTACATAGAGCACATTTCATAATAATGTATATTGTAGCTGTAAATAACCAGGCTGGGAAAGCTGTACCTTGTGATTCGGCGTGCTTCCAGATGGCTCGGTGAGTCTCTTCTTCTTTTCTTCATAGGAGAGTAGGATTTCCTTCTTTGTCTCTTCCCACTGACTTTATGTGTGTGCTTCATATGTGTGTCTCTGGAGCTGTGTGTTCTCTTTCTGTCTCGTAGTCTGGGAAGCAGGCACAACATCAACAATGTAAATGTATATTTGTTCTCGTACCCCGCTAATAAGGAATCATTAGCAGCTGAAACATTTGGTAAAGTTCACCTGTCAGCGCTGTGTCTGGAGTAGCTTCCTCTGGAGCTCAGGCTGGCCACGCTGCCTCGTCGCCTCAGATCAGCTGAGTAACTTGGAGAGCGTGAGTACGAGCTGCCAACGAGACAAATGACAATTATTATATACAATTACAGATTACAGAAATTTCTGCAAAATAAAATATCAGTTTCCATCAACTTCCTTTTGCAAATATATTATATATACACACAACATCACTAATTCTGATTCATTTGTGTTTTCCTTGATGGATTTGCCCCCATCTGAACTTTAAACAAACTTAGATCTTAATAATAACCAGATACCGGACGCCAAGATGGCGCCTATTCATTCCAATGGATTTGCTTGCCTGCCACATGTGCCAGAATTTTGCTAGCTTCTGGAATTACTTCTGCGGTATGCAACTCACTGAATATGTGCAGTAGTGTTTCTCCTGCTGCGCACCACTGCAAGTTCCCACTTGTCTCATAGACTTGAAGACTTGCCATGGATTTTGAAATGGCTTTTCTTGGCTCCAGGAAAGTTTTACGTAGCTATATAAAACCCTCATGGCTCAAAAATAGAAAGATTCAAAAGTGACCTTGTTGGCGGACGTCTCTTTCACAATGGTGGCCAATGGGAAAAATGCATTTTGGGCCACAAGGGAGTTTTTTGCTGTTACATGATGAGTGGCCCCTGGGAAAAATAACTGCAAGGCTGAGTGGCTTCCCAGGAGGCCTGACCCTGACAAACCTGCTCTTTCTATTCTTTACTTTTTGGGCTCTCAAGTGCACTGTAGGCATGTAATGATGAGTTTCAGTGCATGAATGTGCTTCTGCAACACAGACATACAAGTAGCAGGTACCACCATGTAAAGGTGTATTCAAACAAAACTAAGGGTGCTTTCAGACAATGGGTCCATCCCAAGTCTCTTATTTTTATAGTGCTACTGCTAGCTCCTCGCTTGAACCGGAAGTCGTTGAGGTCCGCCATCTTCTAGGCCGTCCCAAGTCTCTTATTTGTGCAGCGAGGAGCTAGCGCTAGGAGCTAGCAGCAAGCTTTAAGCAGCTACGAGCTAGGATGGTCGAGAGCTTCCTATCTGGAAGAGTTTTTCAGCTGAACGCCATGACGTATAAATACCCGCCCTCTACATCTGGCATATTTGAATGAGATGGCGGAGAAACAGTACAAGAGTAAGTACCCGTTACATGCATTCTTTGCAATGAATCGCTGTAATTCACGTACCTACTTCAAAGAATAATGATATTCATGCAAGATTGTTATGTTGCAATTAGGTTTATTTCAGCCACAACCCCTTGCGTTGTTCATTGGACTGTCTGTGATGTGCGGCTGTGTGTGACCAGAGTCATGATGGCGGGGGGTGGGGGCTACTGTTTTGGTCAGCAAATATAATGAGACTTGGGATGTACCCATAGTAACGCCAGACGCTGGCTGCTTTACAGAGCAGATCCAGCGGTGCCGCCATCATCAGGAATGGACGTTGCTTCACGTGACGCTTCAGTGGAAAGGACGTCTCATGTCTCTTAAACCGACAATGCTCGCT
>NC_065513.1:37052455-37060074 GCF_006386435.1 Epinephelus moara | reverse complement strand
GAGGTGCACATTAATAATCCTCCAGGACTGTAACATGCTCATGTTTAACCCAAACAATGTGTCATGTGACTGCAGTTGGTTCACATCCAGGTCGGAACACGTTCTCACCACAAACGAACTGCACCAGAGTTCATTTGTAACCAGACTGAGACCACCTCTTCAAGAAGGTCTCGTGTTCACACCTGCCCAAACAAACCGCGCTTAGGGGGCAAACAAACTTGAGTTTGATTGAACCGAACCAAACAGGGCAGGTGTGAAAGCACCCTAAGGGACCACCAATAAATGAATAACATTTAATTTATCAAAACACAATTTAATGTGCATGTGTACGTGCATACCTACACATGCCCGCCTACGCTGGGAAGCAAGACACACCAACTTTACTTGGGTCTTGAGGAGCTGCTGTGTTTGTTCATGGACAAACTGAACCCTACACTGAACGTTTACTACCACTTGACTGTTAATTTCTCCCCTGCTTTGATCGCCAACAGCTGTCTGCTCTGATCCAACATCTCACTTTCTCTCGCTCGACTGGTACACACTCGCTCTGCCCTGAGCTGTTCCTTAGGATGAAACTGACAGGTGAAGTATTTAAGTCCACACAATGAGGAGTGGGTGTGTACAGATTGTGTGTCCTTCTCCTTTTATTGATGGTTGTTGGTTAGAATACAGTGAAAAAATATGCTTCTATGGCAAATAACGTTGCTTCTATACAGCAGTTGTGTCTTCCTGTTGTGCCTTTTCCCTGTCTGCCAAAGTGGCGCATGGCCTGACAATTTCACGCTACTGCAAACAATCTACCCATATTTGCCAGGTGCTAATTTCAGACCTTGACTATGAACGTCTTTACTAAATTTTGTGCCAATTAATCGAGTAAAAGTGAAAACTTTGACCTGCTGGTGCTGCTAGGAAAAGTCAAGGGATCACCAAACTCTGTAGGAGTCATCCTCTGGGCACCATGAATATCTGTACCACAGTTACACTTTTTTATATGCAAACTGAAATACATGTGAGTAGAAATGTACTTTTGTTGGATGTTAGTCATGTTTAATTTAAAAGCAGTTAAACCCACCTGCAAGATGACAGCGAGAGGCTTCGAGAGTAGCGACCGGAATATCTAGAACTCCCCGAGGATCTGCTCCTGCTGCTGGATGACCGGGTTTTCAGTCGTCTTCGAGACGTCTCTCTCATCCTCTGTGAGCAGCTGGAAGTCTTTGGAGATCTCATGACCTCTACCCGACACCCCAAAGTTATCTGCTCTCTGCAAAGGAAGCACGTTTTACTGCTTTAAGTGACAGAGCTCACACTGTATCCTGGGTTGTTTTAAAGAAATGCTGCCCCTTATTCTCACTGGTAAGCTGAATATTTCAAAAGAGGAAACAGAGCGTGGAAACGGAAGATAAACAACTTGCAATTTTCTTTGGAAGCATTCGTTCAGATGGATTATTTATTATGAACGTAACATTACCTCTTGCCGTTTCCAGTGAAAAGGGTTGCAGACAGGCCGTCCTCCCCGTAAGGTTTGCACAGGGAAGCGTAGCTGGTCACAGAGTTTCCTGAATCAGAGGCATTGTCTCTGTCAGTGAACTTCAGCTTCTCTGGCGAGGCCAGACGTTTACAGCGGTTCCTCTTGTTGTCAGTGACACTCGCCTGAGAAACACCAGTTTTGCTCGACGGCGGCGAAGATGTGTCATTCCCAGAATCGTAATCGTGCGGACCTTCGGTCTGGCTCGCTAAATGCTGAGACCCTTTTCCACGTAAAAGCTCGCTTCCAGGTTTTGGCGACAAAATCTGCAAACAGACAAACAGGCTGCAGCTTAAAACCACGCGTGTGTTGACCAATGGAACCTGCTATCTGCTTTGATGCACTGTGAATACTCTAGTACAAAGGCACATATTCCCTTGAAAACACAGAGAAGTGACTTTTTTTTTTTTTTTTTTTTCCTCGGGACAGAAAACTTTGAAAGATAAAGACATCATGCAAATTTGAAGCATGCGATTAACCCCAAAAGAAAGTCTGAACTCAACTAAAGTCAGAGAAATCAACAAGAAACAAATTGAGATAAAGTAAGTCTAAACTAAAACAATTATATGAAAGGAACAACAAAAGAGCAGAGAAGAAAGAAAAACTATGCGTGGAAAGAACTACCGGCTCTAACTCGAGTGAAGAGAAAAAGAGTAAACAATAGCCCCATTGAAAAAGCCTCATTTAAAGAACATTGAACAAACATCACAAAATGGGTATTATGTAGAAATGAAAAGGATTGCAGACAAAGAGAGATCCCATCAGTCTAACTAAGAAAGCCCTCAGAATGGGACAGATGACTGTGCTCTTTCTCCTGTAAGAAGTAAATAATTAGCCTGCACCGACCTACAAGTAAATCCCTAAATCTGCGGATAGCATCGACTTACCAATCAAGATTTCCTCCTTAAGTAGGTAAGGTGTAAGAAAAAGGGAAGAGCGGGCAACATAAGTGCATCATTAGAGTCGTAAATTGCAAGAAAAAGACAATAACCCTCTCTTCAAACCCAGAGCCAGTTAGACTTATATTGGCATGTTCCTTTTTCTTTCCTTAATGGTGTATTGTTTGGGAGTTTTTCAGGAGTGAAAAGTCCCAGAAAACTTGCTCCTATGCGATTAAAACTACTGCACACTAAAGCTATAAAGCATTTTTTTATTTACTACAGACGGAAAAAGATACTGACTCTCCGAGGATCATAGTTGACTAATCTTATAAAATTATGATCTCTCTTTATTTATTGAATGCGAGGCACTCAGAGGGTTTATCCAGTCTGTCCTCCCCATTATCTAGTCTAGAGTCAACACAACAGACCAACCCTGAGGGAAATTTCCTCTTTACCACTTGCATCGTACTCAAGAGTAAAAGATTTCACTTACAGAAAGACACATTTTAATCAGACACATTCTTCACTGTCACCTGGAGATATTTTTTTTTTTTTGACAAGGCTGCCTTCAAATAAACATTTCAAATGGTTCTTTTTGAGCTTTCTTTCCCTTTTGGTGCCACAACGTTTCTTATGCTGCGACTACAAAAAGAAATTCATCACTTATATTCACAGGAAAGGCTGACATTTATTACAATCAACCACATTCATGTCGTTTTTCTGTCCGGTCATACCTACCTTACCCTTTACCGACTGCTTTTGTTGGGAAAGAAATATTAAGCAAAGATCATTCTGCAGTACTTCTGAAATTATGTGCTTTTATCCACCAAAGACTCATAAATAAATGCAAACACCACTTAATAATTGCGATACAGTAAGGCTACCCCTCAGCAACCATGCGAAGTCCTCCTGAAAGGCTTCGGGATATTGAATGCCGGGCATGATTCAATATATGGATTAATTTATTGAATTTCAATTAAAACCCTGTGGTGTGTAATTAAAAACATTCGTCTGCGCAATTAACATAACTTAATGATTGCTGGAGAGAAATTAAATATATTTCATGCTCCAATAAGCATGAGACAATGAGTTTAAGGACATAGCCGTATTTATGAGGCTCTCTGGGAGAACATCACTTTAAAGACAGGAAAGGAAACTCAACCTGCAATAAACAGCGTGGTTTTAAAATTCAAAGTGTGTTTTCCACTGGCTGTCAATCACTGTTTAAAGATGTTGTTAAAAAGATGATGGTTTCATTTCGGCTGCAGTTCAGATCTGCAATCGGAGCAATTGAAACTGCTGGATGTGTAATGTGTGGAAGACGCATGGACCAGAGGGGCCCAAATGAAACGGCTTTATCTCCCCCACACCTGCTTCTGTACCATGTAAATTCTGACTCCTGATAGAATGCTAGTGTGCATGTATTTAGACGTCACACACGACATACAATATATAAAAAAAACATATGATCATGACAGCAGGTTTGCATTAACTAAGATTTTCTGACCTGCTTTTGCGGCAAGAAAACGCCATTAACTGCAAAATGCATGGCAAGTGATCATTCTTTATCTTAGTCTCCTGCTTCAGCCCACTCACCCTAACGATTATGCTGACATTAAACGAGCACGTGATTTGCATCCAATGCCAGCGTTGGGTGCCAGTACAGGAAGCAGTGTGGCAGGTCCCTAACCTTACAGCTTTGACTAAGCACAGTATGTTGCACTATCATGACCTTGGGCCATAAACATGCGCTTCCTTCCTGCTGCTCACAGCAACATTGTTTCGCATCAGCGTACTATGCAGTACGCCACAGATCTTACTGCAGACAGCTCGTAAACTACAGGCTTTGTTGCATCCTGTAGGAGTCTAAATCTACACTGACAAAAAGGAAACATAGATGCAACACTTTTGGTTTTGCTCCCATTTTTCTTCAGGAGTTGAAATAGAAAACATAAAACCTTATTTATGCACACAAAAGGATTAGTTGTCTCAAATTATGTCCAAGTTTTGTGTTTGCTGACTGTCCACCAGAGCTGTTGCCCATGAATTAAATGTACATTTCACTACCATACGCTGTCTCCAATGTTGTTTCTGAGAATTTGGCGGTACATCCAACCATCTTAAAATCTGTAGACAAGGAGGAGGAGGCAGGGCCTCCACATCTGGTTTCCTCACCTGCAAGATCATCTGAAACCAGCCACCCGGACAGCTTATGCTACCCGAAACCATCTCAGGGCGGAGATCCTGGGTCCTGGGTTACAAATAGTGTGCGGTCATGAGGCTGGTTGGATGTAAAGCCAAATTCTCAGAAACAACTTAGGAGATGGCTTATGTGAATGAACAGTGAAATGAACATTCAGTTCGCTGGTAACAGTTCTGGTGGACGTTCCCGCGGTCAGCATACCAATAGCACACTCCCTAAAAACGTTTGGCATCTGTGGCATTGTGTCGTGTAATCAAACTGCACATTTTAGAATGGCCTTTATTGTGGCCAGCTCAAGGCACACCTGTATAATAATCATGCTGTTTTTGATACACCACACCTGCCAGGTTGATGGGTTATCATGTTGGCAAAGTGCTCACTAACATGGATTTAAATAAATTTGTGAGAATTGACCTTTTGCTGAGCCCCGCCCCTTTGTGATACTGTCGGAGTAAGCATGGAGCCCACACTGTAACTAACTGCACTCCCTGAAGAAATAATATCATACTTTTGTTAAAATGAAAGAGTGATTCCAGAGAGAAGCAGACAGAGGGGTCTACAGTCTGTGTTTGAAGGATATATCCAGGATGTCAAACTGACTCAGCAGCAACAACAGGTTAAAAAGACAAAGATAGTTAGAAGCTAAAGCCGAACTATAGGCTACAGATCACAGTGTAAAAGTGAACCACCACATCACTGCTGATCGCCACACAAGACAATGAATATAAAGGGAAACTTTGCTGATATTGAACCAGCTGTGTGGCATCGCAGTGTGTGCAGATGAACCGTGTTTGGCTTCGTCCTCGTGCTGCTGCCGGCACCTGGACCTCCACCGCCGGACGGGCAGGGATCTCCGGGGGAAGTCACACAACGTTCATCTGCTCACACTGCGATGACACACAGCTGGTTCAATATCAGCAAAGTTTCCCTGCTTCCCTTCACTGGTTCCTGTACAGCAGGGTCGGTCTTTGTCTCACTGTTATAATCATTAGAAAGCAAAAGCAGCATGTGTATACATTCAGTAGGCTATATCTTCAGTAGCTAGCTAGCTAACCCTACACTTTTCAGGGTTTGATTTTGGTTTTGGAACAGGGAAGAAACGTATATATTTTTCCAAGCTCTCCAGGTAACGAGTATCATTAATACACGACATGCCCCAGGCACAACATTTAGCTCCAAATCCACAAAACCAGCCTGAAAATGAAGGAAATCTGAAACAACTGCATTAGAGTCAATGGAGCACAGCTGTGTTGTTGTCGGACCCTGGTCTAAGCCGGCCCGATGCTACATTATGATTGGATAGTCTGCGTCCGGGGGCGGGACTTAGCAAAGGGTCAATTAAGTGATTTGTGTGCATAGAAAAAGTACTGATCTTTTATTTCAACTCGAAAAAACAGGAGCAAAATCAAAAGTGTTCATATTTCTGTTCCATGTACATTAAGGTCAACACATAAAGTCTTAACCAAGTGTTTTATTTTCCTTATCTTGACCGAGGTTGTGATGCAGTGTTAATTAAAATAATTAAAAAATATTCTCACTTTGTATTTAAAAACATCACTACTGAAAAACTTTTCAATAATACCTTTAATAAAGGAATACAAATATGTAAGAGATGAGAAATAGCTCTTGTTTGTGTTCATTTTCAATTTTCCTTTATTTATCATCAGGAGGGATAATAAGCTTTTTAAAACACTCTATTTCATTGCTATTATATTGACAATGTGTCATTTTTCCAGCAGTGTATTGTAATGGGGAGTCTTCTACACCAAGGACTTGATGGCGTTACTTTTAAAAACAGAAAAACAAGAACTGACAAAATTAGTGCAAAGTAAAGGACTCATAAAATGAGCTCAGACTCAGGCCATGTACAGTTTTTGGATTTTGTAAATACTGATCCTTCAGAGGACAGACATATCATTTACTGAAAAATGTTTTTCTTTGGCTGACAAAAATACTATGATGTGGAATTCAAATCTTAATACTGGACCATAGAGGATTTTCTTTATTGAGAATCATTTTCCAAACCCATCTGCCTCACTGTAGGCGTTTTATTTTGACCGACAATAAGCTGTTTTACATGGCCATAACTGAGAAATCAAATTGAACCGGCGGCAGCATCATTAAGAGTCCTAAAGTGTACTTACGGTGGCGGTTGAGAGGATGGAGCGATATTTTGGAGCCGTTTTACACACTGATTTGGTTGCTGGTCTCCACTTCATGTCCGTGTGGTCAAGCACTCCGTTGGTTTCCTCTACTACAGCTGCCAGGTCTCCTAATGCCTGATGTACCACAGATTTCTGCAGATGGTGTCTGTGGGAAAATGCTGGATTTAGTTTTCATGACACGGCATTGTGACATAAATGCTTCTTTTCATTTGGTGCCAATTCTGCACTTAAGAGAAGGGGACAAAAATGAGCCCTTATGCACATTTAATGTCAGTGTGCGAGAATGTCATTTTACTTCAGCTACATTTTTTCTGTTGTTTTGTTTTAGCGATTTAAAAACAATGAATTATAATCTGCTGTTTAATCATAGAAAAACTGTAAAGAAATGTTTTTTGAGTGTTATTCTACCTGGCGAAATGATTGAGTGTTGGCTGAATAAAATTATTGGAATAAATAAATAAATAAAAAAATAAAAACAGACTTTTTAAAGTGCTTTGACAAGTAAAGGAAAGGAATGTAAAGGAATGCAGAAACGTAGTACTCAGAAGGCAAACAGTCCTACCAAATATAAACTAAAGCTCTGTATGTCTTGTTAAGTTTGAAGAATTTCTTTATTTTTGCCACTTTCAAACTCATCAATAAACGCCTACATAATCAGGCTCCCCAGATGCTCAGTGACCTTCTGGTTCCACTAAACCCCTGAGCTTGCCTGAAAAGGACTACATGCACAAACCCGTTATCTTGCTATATAATGACGAAAACTCTGTCTGTGGGTGTGTCTGTGTGTCTGTTCCACGTTTTTCTCCTCACTGACTTGGTCAATCCATGTGAAATTTGGCACAGTG
>NC_065513.1:37040318-37052358 GCF_006386435.1 Epinephelus moara | reverse complement strand
GTGGCGCTATAACAACAGAAAAATGCTTAAAAATGGCTAAAATGCGACCGATCGCTGTGGCTGAATGTTTGTTTTTTTTCCCTAATTTTTGGTGTGACTAAGTCATGGTATGGTATGCTGTACATAATCATGGAAACTGTCAGTGTGTCATTCTGTCAGTCAGTCATTCTGTCTGTCCCACGTTTTTCTACTCACTGACGTGGTCAATCTATGTGAAACTGCACATAGGCATTGAGGATTGGCATAGGTAGAAGGTGACAAAGCCACCAGTGGATATGGACTAGTCTTTAAATATCCCATGGAGAGAGACTCTCACTGCAGCCTGATTTATTTTGTTCTGAAAATGTTGGCGTGCAGCCTCGTTCTGTGGATGATAAACACGGTGCAGACTGATAAAGGAGGAAATACAGTGAGTGCTGGACGGAGCAGCACATTTAAGGGTATGGTTTGCAGTGGAAGCCCAAGCTCTAGGTACCATGTCTGAAGGGTTACTTTTGGTTTCAAAGGCTCCTGAAAGTGTTGGTGGAAAGGTGGCTTCAGAGCTTCTGGCTCAGTGGAGCAGCCGATGGGAACTGTAAGGTTCCCCTGTGTAACTCCTCATTTGGAAAAACAGCTTTTTCTGTCCGTGGAATTCTTTACCTACAGAACTCAAACTGGATCCTGATTTCGGTCACTTTAAACTCAAACTGACACCATTTTTGAAGAGGAATCAGTTCTGCAGCCATGAATAATTTGGTGTTTCCTATTCTATGGTGCTAATTATGTATTGCAGTTTGTGTCTTGTATCGTTCTGTCTGTATTTTGAGTGCTGTGCTGTAAGCTCTCAGGCTATAAATGCTGTGGTGTGTGGCATTTATGTATGCTACATACTTGTAAAGGTTCAGTGTGTAAGATTTAGGGGGATTTATTGGTATACAGAGGTGAGGACTGCACATTGCAACCAGGTGAAACTTCTCCAGGTTAGAGTTCCTTCAGTGTTCATTGTTCAGAAAGTTTTAACCAGGAGCTGAATCCTCTACTGAGGAGACTGAGGTCTCTTCCTCTCCTGCAGATGGGTTTCTAAGTGCAGGGGTTGACACGAAGACGCGAAAACGCCAGTGGCCCTATCTAGAGCCAGCGCTTGGTTTGTCCATTGTAGGCTACAGTAGAAACATGGCGGTGCAACATGGCAATCTCCACAAATGGGGACCCGTTACCTGTGTAGATATAAACGGCTCTTTCTAAGGTAACAAAAACACAACAATTCTTATTTTCAGGTGATTATACACAAAAGAAAAGATACTTATTATATTATATTCCATGTCTGCCAATATATCCCCTTAAATCCTACACACTGGACCTTTTAATTATAATTTCCTCTGCTTAATATCCCAAGGAAACTCATGGCAACGAGTAAGTGATGAAGAACTGCACACAGACTTAAAATGGTCATTTCAGAATATCTTCAGATTACTTTAGTTTGAAAACTGGACCTCACTTTGAGTTCAAACTGAAGTGGATTTTGTCATGAGTCAAAATACACTTATTGAGCTGTCCCTGATGATGCCATTCTGACTCTACATTCTGTATTCAGCTGTGATCAATGATTATTAATGGATTAATTATCACCAAATGAAGTGTCCAGTTATCCCAGTAGCTACTACAGATCATCACGCCATCAACCCTGCTCAGTATAATCCATAAAAACTGTGATAAACAACATCCTTCATCTTTCAGGATTTTGCAATACGTCATTATAATTGAGTGCATCGATCTGTGGAGTGAATATGGGGCCACTTCCTGTGAAGCTGTGATAAGGGCTGGTCGTGCCTGAGATCAGGAAGTCACCTCTGCCTTATCAGTCATCGCTGTGGTGTGACCAGGAACTCGGCAGACACCTCGAGCTGATAAGATAAACTGAGGGAGTGAGGAGGGGTGAGGAGGAGGGGGGAGAGATGGGCTCCTACCTGTCCTCTGTGGAAGATTGGTAAGAAGAACTGTCCGAGTCTGACCTCCGATAGCGCCGCCTCCGCCGTGAGTGAGTCCGTGAACTGAAGGGGGTGATGAGGAGACACAAGTGGATAAAGAGCTAAGAAAACTGTGAATAACCAGTTGACAGGATTTACCTGAATTTTTTTTTGATTAGTTAGTAGTTTATGTAATTTACCATGCATAAATTCCAGCTTCACAAATGTAAGGTTTGCTTCTACTTGTTCTAGTCTACGGTAAATTGATTACATCTGTAGTTTGTTCATATTGTTCTATACCCATAAGGGTGGGCGGGTAAATTAAAGGTGTAGTTGGTAATTTAAAAAAACAAAAAACAAAAAACTTTTGTTTTATTTGCTGAAACTCACTGTCAACACACTAATACATGAGACAGACAATCTGTGAAAAAAACCTGCTCCCCCTCGTCATCATTGCAATTCTAAATGCAAGTCAACAGATATCTGCATATAAATGCAAAGCTAGAAAATGCTAACTTGTCGTCAAACAATAGCCATTGACTTCCAAGCAGGGTTGGGTATCTTTGGGTATTTTTATTTCTTGATACCGGTGCTAAAACGATACTTAAGGATACAATGCCTGAACCAATACTTAAAAAAATAAAAATAAATAACGGTCAGCAACATGACAGCTTTTGTTATTTTCTGTAAAAGCAAAGTCGAAGTTGAACTATGTACTGTATTTACTTTCAACAATTCAAAGTATACTTACATACACAAATATAGATAAATACAAGACACTGTCAAGAATTTCACATAGAAAATAATATTATATAGATAATTTAACACTAAAGAACAGTTACAGTACTAATAACAGCAAAATAATCTTAAGCGATGATCAGTAATTGTCTCCTTAACCCAGGAGAGACTCAGCAGCCAAACATCTCTCCAGTATCTGTTGAAGAGCTGCTGAGATTGTCACTACAATGAGAACAGATGGTCCACCTTAACAGTCCACCTTAAATGAGCCTAATCAGGTTTCAATGGGAGGCTAACTCCGCTCGCTAACTTAAGGGCTAACCAGCTTCACTTTAAGCAAGTGGGAAGCAAGACATGGGAACTTGACTTGGATCTTGAGGAGTTGTTCACTGACAAATAGCCGAAACTGTGCACACACTGCACTGTTTCACTCCGGTTGCCACATGTCACTGTCACTTCCAAAATGATGCACTGAAATCTGCATTGTGCTTCAGTTGGTTAGGTACCGGTTGTCTAAAAACTGGTGGCACACTGTGTTTCGTTACTCAACACTAGTTCCGAGGTGACATTTTGGTTTGAACTTCGAGTTTTAAACATCAAAATCTGATCAGTTCATCATTGCCTCCAAGTGGACGTTTGTGCCAAATTTAAGGAAATCCTTGAAGGTGTTTTTGAGATACCACATTCATGAGAATTTTCCCATTGGACTTGGACTAGCAATGATGCTGCTTTCCCAGACGTCAGCAATTGAATTTCTAATAAATTCGAAAAGGTCTGGGGTTGCACTCACTGACGTTTTCCCTGTTTGGGACGTCATCTTCTTACAGGGTGTCTACAGATAAAACGAAGTTATATTTACCACTTTTATATATATAAATTATACTTATAAATTTTGTCAAATCTCACCGCTGTCATAAATGCTATTTATTAATGCAATTCCTTGGTCAGTCCAAAAATTGTAAACAGTCATTAGGTCTGTAAGGCTGGAGACATTTTCGCAGTAATGTGACCGAAAATATTTAAGACCTATCAAATCTGAATTTAGACATTTTAAGACTTTTTTAAGACCTGCAGACACCCTGTCTTACATAGCTAGCTAGCTACCTTGGTATACCCACAAAAAAATAAAATAAAATAATAAAAAATTGCTGCAGAAAAATGGCAACAAGTGTGGATGAGATCGGCAGCTGTACAGATTGCTCTAAGTCTACAACTGGGAAAATAAAATCTGCACACAAGACATAATAAATTACAATTATCCTTCAACTAGTTATTCTATGACTCCAGATAGCAGATCTGTTTCCACCGACACTATGAACAGACTGTTTTAAGATAAAAAGAATCTTTATTTACAGCCCTGTAGAGCACATATGTAAATTTGCTGGCATTGCAAACTGTTGGGATCCTATTTTTTTCTGATGAATATGAAATATATACTTGATTTATTTGAAGAATAGGAGAGCGCACCAGAGAAGCGAGAGTATAAAGGAACAGTGAAGGCATGAAGAGCACAAAGGAGAGAGGGAGTAGAGAGTTGAAGTGAGCTGGAAAGCAGTGGTTTCTGTTGTAGTAAGCAGCAACTGAACTTGGCTCTGTGCTTACAAACAACGGCCGCTCATCCAAAGTCGAATTATAAAATGTTGCAAGATCACAGCATGAAATTGGTTTCTCTTACCCTCTTTCACCCCCTTTTTTCCCCTCTCTTTGTGGCTCAAGCTTTCAATCGGTTTTCCTCTTTTATGAGGTTTTTTTTTCACGCTTTGCTCAGAAAAAATAAAAGCCTGCACGTTTCTGTATTCACCCATCGTGTCCCTACATGAGAGCACTTTGGAGGATGCTCTCTCTTTCTTCCTCAGCCATGGCTGGAAGGGCTTACCAATGGGGGAGCAAGAGGAGGTGGAGCAGGGGGTCAAAAAAGTTGTGTAGGATTTGGAGAGTACATGATGCTGATGCAGCAATAGCAGATTTTTTTTAACAGTTTTCAATAGTGGTGTTCAAGTATCGAAAAATGACAGCTGAAAGACATTTTAATTAGAAGCACTGAAGAAACAGTCCCTATGAGAACATATTACTGTGTGTTTTGTTGATTTTAAGTGTCATTTTTCTTTAAAAGATTTTTTTATTTGGCTCTTTTGCCTTTATTGGATGGGACAGACAGATCTGAAAAGGGGGACAGAGAGAGGGGACGACATGCAGCAAAGGCCTGCGGACTTGGGGTCAGGATTCAACATGGCGCGTGTAGTATAGAATAACTGTAGAGTGTAGAATAAACACTAGCCCTTTTTAAACAGGAATTGTGCAAATTTGCAGGAAAGCCCAATCAGTCTTTTTTCAGCATTGGCAGTATAAAAACAAAATCAGGGAGTGCGGCAAAATGCCGCCTGCCTACGTTTGTTTATACAGAATGTGCCTTTTTCGGGGCAATGGGGGGCGTGAGCAAGTAACAAAACATGTTTTGTTTTGTTACAACAACACGCTGAGCTGAAACATGTAGCTCAGCATGTGACGTAAACAGTGACGTGGGAGGGAAGCCGCAGCTGGTCAGTCCTTACAGTGACGTGGGAGGGAAGCCGCAGCTGGTCAGTCCTTCGGCGATTCTCTCGTAAGTTGGCCCGTCCTTCACTGTCCACGTCATCTGACGGTTAATGGCCTCTTCGTTTGCGAGGGCAAGGAGGGTGCGCAATTTCTTGTCTCCCCAGTTGCTCATCTTTACAGTGTCTGTCAGGTTTGCGTTTCCCTCTTGCTACTAGCTGCTCATTCCTTATATCAGCTGTTTCCTGTTAGTCCACCGCCAGTGGGTCGCACGTGCAGCGACAAGTCTTCAACAGTCCCTCCCGTGGCGGAAGGGTGCCTCGTTCTTTTTAAACCAAAAAGGTTCCGCCAATATGACTACGAGGTGGAAATTTGGGCACCTCAGATCAACTGGCCAATCCGGCGCTGTGTGTGTCTAAACGCTCGCAGCTTGCCGGCAAAACGGCCCAACATTCGCCAAAAATCTGGCAGTGTAAAAGGGGCTACTGAGGCAGTGGCGTCCAGACTTTTTTGAATGAATGCCAGATTAGATACTGTGAACATACCAGTTGCTTCTTGCATCATATGGGTTATTTAAGACAAAAAATATATGAATACATTTTGTTTGTAATTATTCAACTTTCCACTGCTCCTGAAAGCAGCAGCCCTCGCTGTCGACTTCCTGCTTCTTTGCTGTGGTCATGTCTGCTACCTAACAGGAAGTGTCTGCTGTTGGGTAACCATTCGTTTCCTTGTTTACCGTCTGTCTGTGAGAACACATTAGTTCTGTGTGCTCAGTACCTACTTGTGCATGTCAACAAACTGTATGATAGTCCTGCCATCATAATCTTGTGACCTTGCTTACGTAACCACTTTGTGTGGCAAGCCATATCAGCGTATTTTGAGGGACAAGCTACAGGCCATTTACAAGTGGCCCACAAGCAACGTTTTGGACTTTGGACATGCCTGCAGTAAGGGGCAGATATGAATGCGCTAACATATTTGAACTGTGTGAGATATATGCTGAGAAAAGTCATCTGTCAGAAGTGGGATTCGAACCCACGCCTCCAGGGGAGACTGCGACCTGAACGCAGCGCCTTAGACCGCTCGGCCATCCTGACATATATGTAACACCATGCCAACAGTTTCATATTACTAACTGGTGAGTGACTGCTTACAGCTGGGCAAACAGCTCCTACAGGCTGCAGTAACAGCAACATGACTCTGCTGGGTGAGAACACTGACCTTTTCTTGTGTTTGCGCTCATCCTTCCTCTTATGTTTTAAACTTGAAGAGCTGGTGGGATGAAAGAGAATAGAATCATGAGCGAGGCGTATTAAGCCTGCACATACAGCCTGCTGTCTTACTGATACATAAAGGGCACTGGCTTTCAAGTTGGAAATCTTACAGAAAGCAGAAGCTAAATGTTTACCACATTTAAGACAGAAAGTTTTGCAGGTGAGAACTGTTTGCCTTTAAAGTTTGCTCTTTTAATTCAATATTTTACCCTTCAGAAACTGCACACACACAGCCATGAGATATGCTCAAGTGATGCATAAAATCTTGCAATAATAACACACATACCTGTGTTTTGACTTTTTGGAGGTATACCTGAAAAAGGGAGAAAAAGTATAATTTCAGTCACCTAAAAATAAATGTGCTATTTTGCCAATATTGTGGTAGTAAGCGAGAACTACCTATGCCGCTTGCTTTTCTTGGAGCTTTTCTTCTTCTTCTTTTTCTTCTTCCTCAGAGGCGACAGGCTGTAGGAAGGAGACCTAAAACCAGACCACAAATAAACATGAACTCTTGAGAGTACCAGGCATGCTCACGTACACTTCTCTCAATTTATTTATTTATTTCAGAAAACACGACAAAGATGTCCAACACCACACCTCGCTGCAGAGTCATCTCATTTTGGGAACTGACCTTTTCCTTTTCCTCTTGCGTTCGGACTTTCTCTTCTTCTTCTTCCCCTTGGGCCGAGGGGAGAGTTCCTCATCGAAGGAGGGGCTGCAAGCAAGAGACAGAGCAGAGGGGACACTCCTGTATTAATTCCAGTGATGGGGTATGAAATGTGAAGTCTCAGCAGCAAGAGTTACAGCTTCTGAATCCTAATGTCTGGACTTTTGGAATTTGATTTACAGTATATACCAAGTCTGCTGAATTTGAGTGTTGAAGATGTTAGTCCACCCAAAAAGAAGAAAAAAAAAAAAGTTAGGTTCTCGCTTACCTCTAGTATTATCTAGTCATGCAGACAGTGCTAGGATTATATGCCCAATTTGCCCACATCAATACTATGGAGTTAAATGGAATCTCAACAGCCCAGTATCCCTAGAAATTAGTCCACACTGGACAATTCTGCAGTTCACAGTTTACATCCAGTGCCAACAATCAGTACCAGCCTGGGAAGTTGCCTGTCCTTTATCGTGAAATGTAAAGTAAGGGTTGCTAGTTAGGGTGGGGAAATAGTGTACAATATAATGTTACCTCTTTACTAACTTCAACCACGAGCCTTCACTGACCTTAACCACATTGTAGTCACCATGTGCAAATTTTGCAGAAAGTGGCAATTTTTTAAAACATTGGCATTTGACTGAAACTAGAATTAATGCCCTGTGAACCAGTCAAGTTGCAGTTTACATGCATATTTGTCTATGTTCATACATAGCCATGAAAGTACACAATGCTTCAAATATGATACAATTGACATTTTGGATAAAAAATGTCATCACTTAATCATTCAATATTTTACTGGACATTTGTGTGAAATGTTGTCATGACTGGCGTATGAATTCTTGAGTCGAGTGGCCAAGATGGTTATGGTTTTTGAGATCACAGTGAACTTTGAGCTTTGACCACCAAAATCGAATTAGTTAATCGCTGAGTTCAAGTGGAACAAGTCCCTCAAGGTGTTCTTGAGATATCACGTTCACAAGAATGAGACAGACAAGGTCACAGTGTCCAGGACCTTCGGCCGCCAAAATCAAATCAGTTCATCCTTGAGTCCAAGATGATGTTTGTGACAAATCTGATGAAATTCCCTCAAGGTGCATTTACGTAAATCGGACATATGGACAACACAAAAACACAATGCCTCTGGCCATGGCTGCTGCCGGTGCAGACACATAAAAAAAAATAAAACAAACGTCACTGAACATAACCCAGGTTTTGCAGAACTGTCCAATTCTGACATGCTTGTCTGGCAACAGGGTTTCAATGGTTGTGCTCAAAGTATCTGAAAGATGTCTACAGTGGAACGACTGAAGAAACAGTGCCCATGAAAACAGAAGACAGCGTGTTTTGTTGATTTTCAGCGTAGTTTTTCAGTCCTGTGAGCACCACAAACTAAATTCTATTCACCTCCACTGTTTTGTATTGCAAGCCAAAATCTTTGAGACAGACTCCTCAGATCGTGGGCGGAAAAAAAAAATCTAACATCACAAGATAAAATAAATCATAAAAAGTCCTAAAAACATAGAAATGTAAAATTATAAATCATAAAATGTAGTAAGATTTTGAGAGTTTTAGACCTGTATCAGGAAGTCAGAGTTAGTTTAAGACGAAAGTGAGCAGATACATTTTTAACTTTCTTTTAAAAATATTCAGCAAGCTAGCTTCCCTGATATTTACAGTTACTGTGTTCCAGAGTTTTGGGGTGTAAATGACAAAGGCTGCATCCCCAAACTTCTGCAGGCTGGGCTGTGTGTTTCTCATGTGGGGCTTTGTATACAAGGAGGAGGAGCTTAAAATCAAAATCTAAATGTAACAGGAAGCCAGTGCAGAGCAGCTCAGAGTGGCCTGATGTGCTCTCTCATCTTGGTTTTGGTTGATAGCCAAGCTGCAGAGTTTTGAACATGACTTGATTATATTAGCTTCAACTATAGTGTCACTGCCCAGAGCGTTGTACTGAGACAATGAAGTGCAATTTTGCATCTAAACAGAGGTGAGGAAAGCATGTATAGTGATAATTATGCTGAGAAAAGTCATTTGTCAGAAGTGGGATTCGAACCCACGCCTCCAGGGGAGACTGCGACCTGAACGCAGCGCCTTAGACCGCTCGGCCATCCTGACTTTCTGCATACCATAGCTACAGTTTCCAATTACTAACCAGTGAGTGGCTGCCTTCAGCCGTGTGTTCAGCACCTACATGCTGCATCAACAGCAACATTAACACATGATTATGCTGTGTAGGAACTGTGTGACAAGGTAGTGTGTTCCATAGTTTTGGGGCGTAGTTGACAAAGGCTGCATTCCCGATCTTCTTCAAGCTGTTGCTGGGACCCTCCAATAAACCAGCAGCAGATGATCGCAGTGTTCTTGGAGGCAAATAGTTAACAAGGGAATTCGCAATGTAGCTTGGTCCCAGCCCATGTAGGGCTTTGTATACAAGGAGGAGGAGCTTGAAATCAAAATCTAAATGTAACAGGAAGCCAGTGCAGAGCAGCTCAGAGTGGCCTGATGTGCTCTCTCCCCTTGGTTCTGGTTTGTGGCCAAGCTGCAGAGTTTTGAATATGACTAGATTATATTAGCTTCAACTACGTCACTGCCCAGAGAGCAAGTACTGAGACAACGAATTGAGATTCAGCATCTCAACAGAGGTGAGGAAAGCATATCACATATGATGGAATGTGATATTTCTGCTGAGAAAATTCATCTGTCAGAAGTGGGATTCGAACCCACGCCTCCAGGGGAGACTGCGACCTGAACGCAGCGCCTTAGACCGCTCGGCCATCCTGACATTATGCAATACTGGCTCCACAGTTTCACATTACTAACCAGTGAGTGGCTGCCTTCAGCTGTGTGTTCAGCACCTGCAGGCTGCATCAACAGCAACATTAACACATGTTCTGCCGTGTAGGAACTGTGTGACATGTTCTTCACCCACTTTCATCATGTGACAACACAGAATAAGTGTGTTGTCTGCTGTTGTCGTTGTTTTCTCTGTGCATTTTAATGCCAAGTGTGAAACTCTCACCATAAAAGTGTTTTCTCCCTAAATTCTTTGCAGACAAATAACCCTGACAGAATGGGTGGGGTAAAATAATCCACATGACTCATCGCTGGCATCACATAACTGCACATAGATGCATCCTGATTCACTCTCACAACACACACAGGCAAGATTATCCGTGAACCAAATGTCCCATACGAGATGATCCCATCACAACAGGATGAAGAAATCCTATTGAGACTGGTTTAAAGTACAAAACAGATCGCATGCCAGTGAGCTTTACTGAAGTCTGATGACAACATGGCCTCACTCAGAGGGGAGATTGATCTGTGATACATGGTGTCCACTGCAAGCACCCAGAACTAACTTCACCAGTTATGTCAGGGAATGCTTCCTATTAAGCCTTGGAATCTGTATTCTGCATTTCTATTGGCTGTTGACTCAGAGGCAAGTGTGGCTGTCCCTTATCCTTTGTTCCTTTTTCTTTTTTTCTCAAACAAATTAATAATCATTGATCACTGATGATTCTTTGGTTCTGTCAGTCTTATTCATGATCCCACGTGACTGTCGATGAGACTTTTTAAAATGGTCAAAATTGTTACAGTCAAAGCCGAGCTTATCCTGACCTTTATTCTGACAAAAAAATGGATTCTACATTAAAATTTATTAACGAGCATCTTATTTTAGACCCTGCCTGCCTGGGAAATACCTGTGTCTTTCTCACCTCTAATTTGTAATGCAGGATTCCTACGAAGAATTTGTAGGAAGGACAATATGGCTGTAAATTTGAATTTTAAGTATTTTTTCTGGAGGAGGACGCAGAACTTCCACTAATTTCTGTCATTAAGCTGGTGTGTAGACTCAAGGGCAGTTTCTGTAGACGCTAATGCTAATGAATACCACTGCAGTGCCCGTTCAAGACATGCCGGTTTGGAACCAGCCTGTGGTATCACTGCTTCCAGCTTTCTCCAGAACAACTTCACACTCGTCACTGTGCTTCTTCGCATCCTGAGCACACACACCATCATGATGTTTAGATATGAAAAATATTGAATTATGTTGCTATTTCAACTCACTATACAGTGAAATAGGAAACAAAAGGCTCCCAAAGTGCATTGCAACTGAATGGTATATTACTTCTACTAAAGACGAAAACACTGTAGTACTACATTTAGCCTACATGACACAGACATGCTACAGGTTTCATTGCAGATTAAGACTGAATTCACAAAATATAACAATTCAAATATGACACATTATTATTCATAAAACTATCCAGCATCATATTAGAATTCAAAGCTCCACCTTGAACAGATGTTAAGTGAAGTTAAGTCCATGGTGCTGATAATTCCTCTCTTTCAGGCTTCACTTTAAGTCCAAACTGGTAGAAAAAGAATTCCGCACACTTACATCTATGAAGTGTTTCACTTTATTGCTGAGCTTTCAGCCTATTTGACCTTCATTAGAGCATACATAAGGCAACAATGGACAGGCATGTAAAAGTACCCAATCTCAGTCTCATCACTGACAGTATGCAACACACCTGTGCACAACCCTGGTGGTAGAAACTCCTTTTTCTACCAGTCTGGACTTATTGATGGTTCCAGCACCTTGCCAAGACCAAGCCGGGGTTAAGTGGTGGTTGTTTTGCATCACAGGCTTCACTTAAAGTAAAAATTTGATTGTAGGACATTTACAATACAGAATTAATAGTTTTACTATTAATAGTGAACTAGTCCATACCCAGTGGTAGCTTTGTCACCTTCTACCTATGCCAATCCTCAATGCCTATGTGCAGTTTCACATAGATTGACCACGTCAGTGAGTAGAAAAACGTGGGACAGACAGAATGACTGACTGACAGAATGACACACTGACAGTTTCTGTGATT
>NC_065513.1:37028840-37040303 GCF_006386435.1 Epinephelus moara | reverse complement strand
TCAAACTTCCTAGGAAGAGATCGATTTTAAGTGTTTTTCAAAAAATTCAAAATGGCGGAAAATCTATATAACGGGAAGTTATGGGTTCTGAGACAAATTTGTTCCTCATGAGGAGAGGCATCTCTGTGCAAAGCTTCATGTCTCTACGACATACGGGGCATGAGATATGCCCATTCAAAGTTTGCCATTTCAATTGTTTGCTATAGCGCCCCCTTTGGCCAATTGATGTAATATTGCTTTATTCGCATCCTCCCATGACCCTCTACCACTGTGCCAAATTTCACATGGATTGACCAAGTCAGTGAGGAGAAAAACGTGGAACAGACACACACACACACACAGTTTTCGTCATTATATAGTACGATAGTTTTACTTAACATTACTGAACAGAGAGACCAAGAGTCCTTGCTTGTGTAGATGAGAACATGCTTGACTCTGCAGAGCCCCGAAGCCCCGCCCCCGCCTCTGCAAAGAGCGCTTTATTAGTTTATTAATATTAAATGTGTCGAGATTTGATGTGTTACTTGTCAAAATCACACCAAATTTAATACTGCAAATCTCTGGGTCCCCAGCAGTACACCCGCCAAGTGTGAAGTAGATCGGATTCTGGAGATATGTAAATCACACACACACACACACACACACACACACACACACACACACACACACACACACACACACACACACACACACAGATTCCTTGCATTTACAGTTAGATGAGCAGAGGTTGCTTTACTGACAGTTGTAACTACCAACGACAAAAACCTGTTTTATTTAGTCCTCAAGTGAACCTCTAGGTTGATGCCACCACTGAAAAGCTGTGCTGCATTTCACGGACACCACACGCCTGCACACCGTCTCACGTGCACAGACACACATGCTCGTGCTTTCCTAAAATATTCTCTTTCTTCCATCCATTCTTCTCTTGAAGTGTGAATTCATCATTACAAAGAAAAGAAACTTGTCCGATTTCATCTGTTGAGCAGCTTGATTGCTGTCCAGAGGTCCACTTCATTTGCTCTCCCAGAATGACTGATGTGGAAAAGGAGATGAGGGCCTTTGAAGCACCACAGGCTCATTGAATGAGCCTTTCAAGTGCAGACCGACTGAATTTCATGGGAAGCAGAGACAGGTGGGAGTAAGCGAGCATGTAGGGTGATACAGGAGTACAGGAGAGATGTGCAAGAAGATGCTTTTGACTGCAACTCACCTCGCCTTTGATAAAGAGGTTGAAAATAAACTTTACTAGAAAAAGTAGGAAACGGAGTTTGGTGTAGGTTTAACTGGAAATGATGTGAATTTCATGTAAGAGTGATGGAGTGTTTATATCGTTAATGGTGGGGTAGTAAATAAGGCAGAAGAGGGAGACGTCACGAAGACGCGACACACTACAGTTATTGTACCGACATGCCCATTTACTCACATAGAGACAGAGAAATATACGGGTACATGTACCAACTGATGGCAGGCATGACTTATCCGTAATTTCCAATCATCACAGAAACTACCGTTACGGCAACTAAAGGAAGCTATCTGAGCGTTTATGACAACAATTAAAGCAACATGTCGTCTGTAAAACGTCAACTTCCTTTACGTTCTTACTATTTCATTTTTATTCTGCACACCAACCTGCTCTCAAGCCCCTCAGATTCTTTTATTTGATCCTCCATCAGCGCGATCATGGGAGGAACAACTACAGCTTTGAATCTTCCCAACCCATTTCCCCCCCGTGCACCAGACATATCAAATCTTTCCAGAACCCCATTGGGAAGAATGGCAGAAACATCATTTTTTTTCTGGCAGCTTTCTTTTGAAGAAATGACTTCAGTGCTCAGTGTCGTCTTGATTTCTGAGCTGTTTTTTCATTTCGTCTGGAAACAACGCAATCAGTCGATTAATCGAATGACAGCAAATTAATCTGCAACTGTTTTGGTAGTTTATTCAAGCAGAAACACTAAACATTAACAGGCTCCAGGTCCTTCAATGCAATCATTTGCTGCTTTGCTGCTGCTTTTTTTTAGACAAATAAAGCAAAATAGAGATATCATAACGGGTTTTCCGAACTTGTGTTTTTCACTACTTTAGATATTTAATTGATCTAAAAGATGAATTGTAAAAATAAACATCAGATTAACGAATGCTGAAAATAATTGTTATCTGCAGCCCTCATTATGTCAGTAGCTGTGGTGATTTCATCCACATTCATGTCCATATTTTTTTCATTATGGCTCTGATACAGTTGGATGACCTTCCCAACAAATGGCAACAAAGGCTCTCATTGGCTCAGTCGTTTCACCAAGAGGGGAAATAGCAGGGTTTCCCCACATATTAATTTATTTGAGGCAGCCTGCCACAATTAAGACATCGGCACCACATTTCAATTTTCTATTTTTCGAGTTGGACCTTTCATTAGGAGTGCTGCTGAAATAATATATATACCATTCAATTATTATTTACTCCACACTCTTGCATCGCAAAGCGTACTCTCACAGACAAAAACTTAACCGTTCATCGCACTGGGTCTGGAAGTTTGCCTCTGCAGGAGCTGCTCCTTTCATCCATCAATCTGATCAGCTCAGACTGATCTATTATCCACGACATAACTAAAATTCCACAAACTGCTGCTGAGGAAACAAAGAACTGTGTGCTGCATTCACGGACCGCAAAAACCTCTGAATTTAGAGAGGGGAGATTGGCTGATGCTAGGGCCACACTGCCTATGCAAACAGCATGTGTGCGTTGCAGAACTTATTTTTTATTTCAGGTGCCCCTGTTAACAGGTAAAAGCAGCCACACTGCCCACGTGAGCAGTCCTGCTCAGGTGCATGATGCATGGCTTCAACAAAAATAGACAGTAAAAAATTTTGATAATCATAATGACCATATATCACCTTTCACTAGTTTTGATATAGATATAAAAAATATATATAAATATTACTTTTCAAATTAAACAGCAAGAGGACTCCTGTGCAGAGTTTGCATGTTCTCCCTGTGTCAGCGTGGGTTTCCTCCAGGTACTCCAGCTTCCTCCCACAGTCCAAAGACATGCAGGTTAATTGGTGACTCTAAATTGTCCGTAGGTGTGAATGTGAGTGTGAATGGTTGTCTGTCTCTATGTGTCAGCCCTGTGATAGTCTGGTGACCTGTCCAGGGTGTACCCTGCCTCTCGCCCACTGTCAGCTGGGATAGGCTCCAGCCCCCACATGACCCCCAACAGGATAAGTGGTTGTAGAAAATGACTGAAAAATGAACATTATGACTGTGTTGCTGACAATGCAGTGGCGTGCACGGCTCCATCTGCAGTTCAGCAAGGTAGCGGTCACATCCTGCTCATACAGGCAGAACCTCCCCTCCCCCCTTCATACAGCTTCAGCTTTATGTAAGGGCGCACAGGAGTGATGATTTCGTTTTGATTCCCTCATGAAACAGACGCACAAACAAAATGAAGGAAACCTGATTGTTGAGGTCAGTATGTTCTCAACTTCTCTATAACCATAACTATAACCACTTAACAGGACATTATGAGAAAAACAATGCATGAAATCTAAATTAAATAAAACAAGCTTCAGGCTCATGAGAGGTACAAGATTACCTGCTACTTTGCATTTAGACATTAGACATTTTTCCCTCATTAATGAACAAAAGAAGAATAAATTAATGAGCAGTCCCTTTAGAGATAACAACACAAACAACTTCATCTCGAGTATACTAAAACAGTTTTTTTCTTTTAGCGGTTTTATTGAGAATAAAACAAAGGATTATAGGCCAGTTTCTGGATAACATTATTAATATCCAGGTGATGTTTTCATAGCACAGATTAAGACTTAGCTTAGCTCTGAGCAGAATACATTCAAATGTCTACAAATAGCAGCTGCAGCAGACATATTTTAAATCATTTTCATGCTTCCTGGACGGTAATTGTTTGCCATTGGTGTCAAATATCAGGGAAATGTACCTTTCTGTTGCACAAACAGCAGGTCACGCTAACAGGTGAGCGTGATCAGAACAAATCCAGACAGTGACAAACTGCACTCCTGCTTGATGTATGTGACCACAGAGCTCTGGAGACTTTGTGCCTGTTTCATTGAATGCAGAAGACTGTCTCGCTATAATAAATGGCCCTGCTTGGTGTAGTCGGCAGTTTGGGAGCATTAGGAACTGAAATGCATTAGGGCTGATTAGACCGACCAAGCCCAAGTACCCTCTCCTGGTAATGAGAACGCTTTGTCACTCATTAACACCTCTACCATTCTGGCCTTGTAGAAAGAGAGCGCAAGGCAAGCATTTGCATTTTTTCTTGCCAGCAGAAACAGTTTCTTTTGATGAGGTGGAGAGAATGAAAGGGAGAATGAGAGAGCAGTCAATTGCCAGCTACACTGGGAATGGTGATTGTGCGAAACAATGGTGTATGAAAAAGGGATTTGGGGACATCTGATGAGAATATGCCCGATGCTGAATGCAGCCTATTTTCCTGAAGAGCATGTCACTTTTTTCCCGGCTGCAATCATGCATGAAAACCATAAAAGTATACATGTAACTACAGCCTAGATATGTCCTTTAATGAGAAATGCATCACTCGGCTGGAGTTAAGTGCTGTATTGGGGTTTGTTCACTTCTGGTGAGGTGGATTTTTTAATGTTTCTGCTGGGGTTTTCAGGTAATTAAATATTTTCAATGATTTAACAGAATTTAACAGACACAGTTCATTTCAGTGGCTCTTTTCCCAGTGAACCAGGTTTGGTAACAACTCTCTAGCTAACACACTGTTTCTAGAAGAGAGCCGGTGTCAGTGGTTTGTGGTTTCATGTTATAATTAACACTGGTTGCTCGGCTAAATTGGGCTGCTGCCGGCCAATTAGCAAGATAACAATCCAAAGAACAAATGTCTTCTTCAACAGAGAAGAGTTTTCTCAGACAGCAACTCGCAGTGCTTTGAAAAGTGAGACAAAGACTTTGGAAATGAATCCAACTCATTAGCCACTTTTTACTAAGTGGAAATGAATAAACAAAGAAAATATTTGTCATCTATTTCTTCTCTTCTTGGTCACTTTTGACCCATTCAAAGTCGGTGATGCATCTGTGGAGCTGCAGAAGCTCAATTAGGGGTGGATGTAGCTGCTGTTCCGTCTCCTATCAGATCTTCAGATACATGACTACAATCTCACAGACCTTTACTTTGTGATTCGTGATGATTGTAAAATATTAGTAATATTTCAGAAAATTGGATGAGTTGTAAAGTTGAAGTCAGTGTTGTGCATGAATGCACTAAAAGAGAGAGTGCGTTGAACAGGGTTGTCACACATTTTCATAGACAACATTTCTAAACTCTTCCACAACTCTTCAAGGACCCAGAATAAAACTGAATGACACTTAACAACATGAATAGAACTCCAAAATGTTTATTGCGTGAAAATTAACAGGAGCCTTTTCCAATATAGTTGGTTACATTCAGACCAAACAGTTGATGAGACGAGTTGAAACAGGCAACGACTTGCAATGCGCCGTTCTGCAACGTTCTAAAAACCTGCTGGTTCACACCAATGTGACTAGATGAGACGGTGTATCATCTCTATGCAACAACTCTCTTTAATTCCGTTCTGACTTCCATCTTTTCAGGCTTATTTTGTGACCGACGTTCTAAAATGGTCTCATCTTGCCATGAATCTTTGGTCTGAACTGGGCTTTAGGTTATCCACAGAAGATTGCCGTTACAATTACTTTCAGATAGACTTGCACTGATTACAATTTTTTGGGCCGATACCGATTTCCGATTTGCAGAGTGTTTGGATGGCCGATACCGATTTTATTTTTTTCAAACCACTTTACAGCACATAAGATATTGCAATATTTTCTATCTTTCCTTTATTACAACATTTTAACCAAGATACAACCAGCTTTTCAATAATCGTCTCAAACAAACAACATCAGTGACACAGGTTGAGAAACATTTTCCTTTTTGCTCAAATATAACTTCAGGTACAGTATTTAAACAAATAAGTAAAAAAGGCATACATAAATAAAAACAGATAAATAAAATAATATTCCTTGGTGTATAGCATTTGTGGGTAATTTCTTGAATAGACAAAAAAGTAAAAATATCTCCTGTGGAAAATTCACACAGGTCTTCAGGACGCACCCGCCAGTAAGCGCGTGGACACACACATCTTCGGCACGCAGACACGTGCCTCGTCAGTTTCAAGCGGCACAGTGCAGCAGTGACAGCTCCGCAGTTCAGTTTAACACGGACAATTAACAACTTTCTCCTTCTCTGTTTTGATGTGTTTCACTTCCTCACATCGTGCAAGCCGTGAGTTGCACATGTGTGTGCACTGCTGATGTTACACGATGTCAATCATGCAGCGCGGGGGAAATTTGACCGGCGTTTTAAATTGGCATATTTTAGACTGACCGGCCGGTCGCAGGTCATGGCTGATCACGTGAAAACCGGCCTGATTCTAAGCACTGCTGATTAATCAGTGCAAGTCTACTTTCAGACAGACAACAAAATTCCATGACTTTCCATGAAACTCCAGGTTTTCCATGATCATGAACAGTGAACTCAATGAATCTCTTTGTAACTAATGAATGTGAATGTGAGCGTTGTTCATTCTCACGATAGTTAATGACGCCCACGCACTGTATTTAAAATGCCACCAGACACTACAAGTGTGCAGAATTACCTGACTTTAAAACATTCTGGTGGCATCTTGGTTGGCTGAACTACCAACTCCTTCATATACTTCACCACACCACAGACTGTATGGGTAGTAGCTGCTGCAGTAGCGGGCCAATCACATAGCATTCATTTGAAGAATGCTCAAGGGTAATTGGCTGCGGCAAAACCTTAAAAATAGTCTTTTTCCTACATCTGGAGACTAAAAGGATTGAAGGTTGTTATCGTTTGACTGGAAAAGTTTCGATACTACTTGGTGCTGAATTATTTCTTATGTCAAAAAGACCCTACACATGGAAAACGAATGCGTTACTCACACAGTGATTTTATTTTTCAGTCTGAATTTGGCCTCAGTGTTGAAGGTGCACTGTGCGAGGCTGTTAAACAAAAATACACCTGTCTGGTCAGTTTAAACCTCACGGAAGGGCTGCAACATTACTAGGGTTTCCCACAGGGTACTACAGGAGTGCACAGTGCCTGGACTGAAATTCAGAGGAAATCAATACACCTTTATGTAACATAGTATTAAGCTTAGGAGAAAGTGAGCAAAGGCAGCATTTTTAAATTCTGTAACGACTGATTTCACCCTGAATTAACAACTAAATTGATAAAGAGAAGAGATACGACTATGATATGGTGCTGATATCCCTCCTTAGGAATAAAACTGGTAAACACAAGTGTGCTGTGTCGACTTTACTGAAGACATCTCTTGAGAATCCTCAGTACTTCAGTTTCAGACAACTTTGTATATCTCGCTGCTTTTTGGAGTTACTGAAGTCCTCTAGTGTAAATTCAACTCGGAGAAAAAAAGCTCTCAGTTTCAAGGAGAACAAACACCATAAATCTTTCTCACTGCGCTTTTCATATCAGATGTCTTTTCTTGCACGCACAAAACCAGAAAAATGGTTATCAGACGCCTGCATGCCTGCGCGTTCTCTGTGCTCACTGTTAAATTCAAAAACAAAGAGAAGCAGCCGCCGGGTAAAGTTCATCCAAAGAGAAGTGATTCATGTTTATGATCCTCTCTAACACCTCAAATGCAGCTCCAGTCGTGTTTTACATATCACTGACTGCTTCCCCTGCTGTGTAACTGCAAGAGGCTTTGAAGGTGTCAGATTAATTGAGAGGTTTCTTAAAAAAAAAAAATCTGCCTGAATTGATTTTTCCCACCTCAGAATCAGAAGCCTGCAAATTATTCTCAGTGTGAAGGAGACTTTCTGGTTGAAGGTGCTGGTGAATGAGAGGATCTGAATGACACAGTGTGGGATTCCTCACAACATGTTTGTATTTCTCCGCTGGGCCCGACCTGATAAGACTGTTTACGTTCCCCGCACCAGAGTATAGAGATTAGCTCTGTTTTTCCTCACTGAGAGTCAAGCCCTGAAGGAGTTTTTGGTGTACTGTTAAAATACTTTATCACCAGCTCTGAAGTCTACAAAAGCACCCCCCAAAAACAAACAACAACGTAAACCATTCATCATCTGAAATGTTTAGCTATGATCAACAACAACTTTAAAGGACGTTGATTTCTCGACTTTCTCTCGCAAGCACTTGTTCTTAGGGATCAGAAAACCCTCCTTGATGATTGTCAAGTGCTCCTGCTCGGGATTTGTGAAAGCATATCTCACCTCCTGGCCCTGCGATGACTGTGGTGTTTGCGTCCTTTTCCTTTGATGCAGCCGTTCCTGTCCGCCGTGTCCACCCTGGTGTCCGCAGACTTCCTCTCATCAGTCTTGAGCGGCTGGCAGGCTGTTGTCTCTAAGCTGTGAGGGAAACAACAAGAAGAAGAATTTAGTTTTCGCTCTCGTTCTTGGCCCTCTCGTGAGAACTTTTCAAAGTGATTTTTCTACTTGTCCACACAGTTAACGCTTCCATCATACAATAGTGAGGAGGATTTTGCATGCTTGGTTAGCCTTATTCCCTCTGGTCTACTGGATATGTGTTTTATTCCCCTCCATTTCTCCCTGCCAGCCATTCTCCGGGAAAATTGGAGGTCAGCCATTTACCATTCAAATCGAGGTGTCAATTGAAATGTAGTTATTTACATGCTTCAGTTGCCCTGACATTTTGGGAAATGGTGTTTTCTATCTCGTGCCAGGCAGATGCAGCCACGGGAGATGCATGGTCATAAGAATAGTTGAAATTCTCCTTGAACTTTTTTTCCTGATAAACCTGAGCTCATACAGTTTTTAGTTATCAAGGTATATTAAAGGGATAGTTTTGATTTTTTTAATGGGGTTGTATGAGGTACTTATTATTGTCACTGTGAGTGGAGAAGCAGACAACAGTAACACCATGGAAATTAAAGGTTCAGTGTAGGATTTCGGGGCATTTATTGTCTGAAATGGTATAAAATATTCACAACTATGTTTTCATTAGTTTATAATTACCTGAATATGAGAACTGTTTTCATTAGCTTAAGTCCAGTTCAGATCAAAGATTCGTAAGAGGACAAGTTGATACAGGCAACTTCTTGCAATGCGCCGTTCTGCAACGTTCTAAAAACCTGCCGATTCAGATCAATGCAACTAGATGAGACGGTGTATCATCTCTCTGTACTTCCATTTCGTTTTCCAGCTTTTCAGGCTTATTTCGTGGCTGAATATAATTTGTAGCTTCTTAAAATATGAATGAGGATAGTGATAATAAGATACTGGCTACAGCTGCATTTGTAGTAGTGACAAAACCACGAAAAACAGACACAAAACGAGCATCAGATGGACTGTATTCATCATAAATACGCCACAATAATATAAATACTCAGCGCCAATGAGCAGTCAATGAGAATGTGTGTGTATGTGGGTGGGGCATAAGCACACACAGCTAGAAGCAGCAGTGACCCAACGTCCAACACGACACACAATGACGACGGAAACAGAGCACCTGCCGCAGTAAGTAAACACGTTGTCTGTAGTCACTTTGACTTGACCAGTGGACTTTAATACATGCCAACTGGCTGCTGGAAGAGGTGACGTGCTTTACGCTCTGAGTTGCAGGTGACACCATCAGCCAGCTTGAGTCGAGACCGGCCAGTTCACACAGTTCTCTGCAACGTTCTCCAACGGTTTCGTCTCATCGCGAATCATCGGTTTGATCTGGGCTTTAGAATGAGCTGTATATGTCTACATAAGGAGTCCTCCATGTTGTTCTACAGTAGCCCTGAACGGACAAATCAAACACTGGCTCTAGCGAGGGTCATTCGCATTTTTGCATCGGCCACAGTAGTCCTCCTACACACTTGGCAAACAAGAAAAGTTTCAGTTCTGCAATATCACCGTTGATATATCAGTTTCAAAGTACACTACAGTGAGAATATTTTCACCACCAGACCCCATTGACAAAAACTGCAATTTTAGCTCGCTGAACATGGGAGTTGCTAGTCTACCACTGCCTCGAACAGTTAGTTAGTTTGTGTTATTGGAGTGACTTTGGTGAAACCAAGCTAACCCTTTCAAATGACAAGGTCACAAAATAACACAATCTAACTAACTTAAAGGCAGCGATAGACCAGCAGCTCCTGTATAAAGTAAGGTAAAAATGACTGTTTTCTCAATGGAGTCTGGATTGGAAGAGAGAAATTGATGGTTTCCGTTCCCCGTCAGAAATTGCTGTCCGACAGAAAGGTAAAGCAGTTAAAATATAGTAAATATAGCGAACACTTAAACTGATATTGATTTTGTTAGGTGGCTAAAATACATTTCGCTGCAGCAATAGATTGCTAAGCTTCCATGTCATATGTCAATCAACATTATTTTATCCGTAATACACCTATTATTGTATCTCATACAACCCCACTTCAAAAGATATCAACGATCCCTTTAACACAAGCGTAAAAGCAAAATCAAGAAGTCACATATCAGCCTTGTGTTTAAACACATTTTCGCAGTTTTACAATTAAGGTAAATTATTTCTGGCTCCTAAACAATGCTGCTATAAGACAGGTATTTACTAATTCCACCGCTTCCTCCTGAACCTCCCAAAAACCGTCATCGGCAGTCAAATGCGGGTGCAGAACGAATGACTAAATAAACTGAATGATTAGATGTGAGCACACAGTTCTAGCCCTGCTTATTATCCTCTGTTTTAGTCATGGGAGATTTGAGCGTAATTACACATTCTCCTCTTCTTCGAGTGGCTCCCGTCTGATTGTAATGAGAAGATAATCAGAGCCGGAGATTAGGCCGTCAACGCTGCTGCCTCCTCCTCCTCTTCCCCCAGCGACAAGCAGGCAGGAGCCGTCGCTTTCTATCTTCCTCACCTTCACTTTCCTCTGCCTCTCTACATAAGAGGGAGTGCCCTCGGCAGGGAACTAATAATGTAAAACGGCAGACTGGGTGCTCCAACATGACCAAGTGTTTGAAAGGTGATAGGGGAGATAAAGACAGCCACCGGAAGGATGATTAGTCTGATCAAGGAGGCTGAGGGGGAAGGAACCTTCACATTTCCTGGGGATTCGGCTAATGTTCTCCTACTGTTGTTGGAGACACAAATAAAAGTCTGCTTACATTGATTTCTGTGCCGTGGTAATTTATACAGTTTGAGGCGACAAACTAAGACATGATCTGATTCTTTTTTATAGGGATGCACCAAAATTAAAATTTGTGGCCGAAGCCGAAGCCGACTAATATTAAACGCTTGGCCGAATACCGAGTACCGAATACCGAATATTGTTGTTTAGTTTTTCATTAGTTTTTGCAGATGAACCCCCTCCAGATTAGTGTTGTCATGGTACCAAAATTGGATCCCACTGTACGATACCAGTGAAAATATCATGGTTCTGAGTAGTATCA
>NC_065513.1:37003689-37028730 GCF_006386435.1 Epinephelus moara | reverse complement strand
TCAACCCACAATCGGTGGGATTCGCCTTTCGTTTCTGCTGCTGGTTGAAATCTGTAGGCTGCTCGCACAGCGTGCTGAATGATTTAAGCCTATTTTGCTGCTCAAAACTATTTTTAGTCGCAAATGCGAGTGCCGTGACGGGCGGATCGCCACACTGCCGACATTTTACTTAGCCCGTCACGGCACGCTGTTTGATTGCGTTATCAAAACACGCCACTATTATTCGGCCTTGCTTTTAACTTATTTCACCGAATACTGAATGTGTGTTTTTTTGCAATATTCGGCCGAATATATTTGGTTACCGAATATTCGGTGCATCCCTACTTTTTTATTATTCATTTGGACTCACTGGTAACATTGTTGATGAAGATTCTCAGTCATCCAGGTCATGGTAATCTTAAGTGGTATATTACAGGCAACTGGACTTGCTTTTGTTTCTTAAAGATGTTTCACCTCTCATCCAAGAGGCGTCTTCAGTTCATGAACTGAAGTTGCCTACGATATAGCACTCAAGATCACTGGTAACATTATATCACAAGTTCCGATAAGAGGGTCAATAAGTGACAAAGCAACATTCTGAGTAAGTCATTAATACTGAAGCCTACACAAACACTGCATTATGCAACAGTCCACCTTTCTTCTCTTCTTATCCTCTCTCTCACACACACACACACACACACACACACGTTGGAGAGTGCCACTGCACACAGTCGTAATTGTCTCTGGCCTTGTCTCTGTCTTCAGTCCTGACAACTGTGTTACTGTAATACATAAAGTTGGCAGTTTATGAATCGGGTCCGTCATCGTCTGTTGGAATGTTTCACTGTGGACATCATCATGCTATTTCAGTAGCGACGCCCGGCCCAGTTTAAGGCCATGTTTACACGAAAACGATCACTGAAAACAGAATCGTTTCTCAATTTCGTTTTGAAAAAAGTTCCGCGTTTAGAAGACAATGTTTGATAACAATCGCCGTGCACACGGATCCGCAAAAATGACCAAAAATGCTGCAGCATACATGCCAGGCCAGTAGTTGGCGGTGTGACGCTTACGCTTCCTTCCACAGAGCGGCGATGTATAAACAAACAAAATGGCAACTGCACAAATGTTTGTCTGGACGGACAACGATGTGGAGTTGCTACAGTAAATCTACACTATGATGGGGAAGCGTTGATAAATTCAACAGGGTGCATGTGCGTTTTCAGAGGAACTGCATATTCCAAGTTTACATGACCACGGAGTTGGTGTCGTTTCCAAAAAATTGCACTCTGGAACCCGTTTTCAAAAAGTTGCATTTTCAGGCACCCAAAACGCCGCTGTCGTGTAAACGATTGGCCAAAACGCAACTAAAGTTCACCATTTTCAGTTGAAATCGTTGTTGTATAAACGAGACTTAAGCCAATCTTTTAAAGTGTGTTTTCAACTCATTTTTACGTTGATATGTTTGTTAAGCACTTTGTAGCCCAGTGTTACCCACAACAATCTCAAACAGCCTGAGATTTTAAGGGCATCACTAAAACTATGTAAACTGTAGGAAAAATTCCTTGATTGTTAACAAATTTATATTGACTTACTTGATATACACTCAGTGGTCAGTTTATTAGTAGAGATGTTCCAATACCAATATTGCAATATGTCTCGGATACTGTCCGATAACACATAATTTATTACTAAACTTTACAGTGGTTTCACACCTGGATAAAATGGCAGTTTTCCTAGAAATCACTTCGTCTTCACTGCTATAAAAGAGTAGCTTACACAGCAAGTTGCGCTGTGCAGCAAGAATTGATTTCCGGTAACGTAAGCCATTAGCAAAATGTCAAATTAGATAATAAAATAATGTGCTAGGTGTCCATTCTCTGTATGTATTTGTTCATGTTGTACAAAGGGCTTAATCTGAGCCATGCTGTACAACAATGATAGCGATCATTTCACATTCAAACAGGGTTAGTCGGACGCAGCTGTAACAATATATGTATATATCTATTTCACGCAATCGTATCAGATTGATACTTGGCATCAGCTGATACCAAAGTCCAGGGATCAGATTTGGGAAGGAAAAAATGGTATCAGAATATCTCTATTTGTTAGGTACTGTATATCATCCAATCGTATGTGACTCTGACCTTTGTTTCTAATGCTATGATCACACTAAATGGTTGGGACATCAGAAACAATGCTGGGTGCAACAACTTTGCTTTGTGTCACAGAAGATAAGAGCTGCAACATCCATGCTTTGTGACGCTGAATCATGGGAGGTCAAAGGTTAAGTGAAAAAGAAAAATGTTGTTGCCGTCAATGGGAAACAGTCAAGACAGTTCATGGCATCTCTTTTCCGATCACCTGTGTACATTATCAAAGTCATGATTGATTGGTCGGCATCTAACATGTCTGACATGTCTCTCAGCAAGAATTTACGAGTCTATGATCACCTTATATGAAACAGTAACCATCTCAATCACCCTCCACATCGTGATTTTGTCACACAAGCAGATACTAACACAGAAATGTATTTGCATTTAGATGTATGGGAATTTCAATGTTTCTTTCCACATGCTGTTTTACCATCACGTCTTTGCAATCTGACAACATAATCAACCAGAGCAGAATAAGGAAACCATCTGAAACCAAGCAAATGTGTCACTCCTGCAGAGCGACCGCAGTGGCAGCGAGTACGACTGCCCCCCACTTAGCAACCTACATCTGGCTTTACCAAATGTACAAGCCACCTCTCTGATGGTTCATAACCAGCACAAAAATGACAAGAACCAAACCACAGTGTTCTGAGGAGATAGGTTAACGTGTTCAGATTATTTTGTTGTATGGAGGAAAACGCAAACAGACTACACTAAACTACGGCCGGTATGGCAGGAACGATAATTAGTGAGAGGAACATCCATAAGTCTTTATTAACCTAAATTATGGTTCTTCAGATGAATCTACTTTTTAACTCCACGTGTCTATTTTATGTTTGAATAGGCCTTGTATAGTGTTGTACACATCTGCATCTATTTTCAGCTATGTTAAGTTATTCCATTGTAAAAAAGACATGGCACTGACAGTGCACCTGATCTGTTGGTGTCCAGCAGATGCAAATATCAACGGCCAAAATGTCTGGTGGGAAATATGCCAAATAAAAAAATACATTTATTCATAGCATATTAAATATCTAACATTGTGTGACCTACAAGATATGTTGCCAAGAGAACTTAGATATAAACGTATATTATGCAAACCAGATTTTAGGATTTAGGACATCGTATGTCCATAATACATCTCAGGTAAGTAAGCACTTTACAGTTTCACAGTCCATCAGAGTTAAGTGTCCATTCATCACGCTAAAAACTCTTCATGCTGCCACACTTAACACGATCAAAAAAATGTTTGCTTTCCCTGTCACACACCTGCTGCTCATCACCTGCACCTTTCTTGTTCTGATCGCCACCTTATGTACAAACAACAAAACTGCATCTATTTAAATGTAGTCACCATTAGTAAGGTGACAGTATCACAGATAATGTTCTACAGGAAGACCTCCAACACGCTGCAGGTTTCCTCGTAGAACAGACCGGAGTTACGCTTCAATCCACCACAGCAAGTCAGACGGTGGATAGCAGGCTTGGTGACACTTGGTACACCGAGTCCGTTTCCTCCTTTGCCTCTGCCACAAAATCCCTGACTAGTCACTGTTTTCAATAGGCTGCTACTTACTGCAGTTTAAATGTAGGCTGTTATATGGCTATTTAAAACCAATGTCCAGTTGTTGTTCTCTATGGCCGGAATTCTGGAATAACAGCCATATTGGTTGTCACAAAAAAAAAAAAAAAAAAGTCTAGCGTAGACCCAGCCATAGTGCGTCTCTTGCTGTCCGCAGTGACAAAGTGGCTTTATTGTATGTTTTATCCAGACACAGGCGAACTTGGCTCAATAACTGACATCTTGTGTTTATTAAAATGACGGGTACTATTGGCTATTCAACTGTTGTGAATTTCAAAATGACCTTATTTAAAGGCTCCCTTTGAGAACGCTCTGCCTCCTCCGTGCTGAGATGCTAGCTCCACTCATGTGGATACAGGTAGCCAGGCCAAGCCGACCATTAAAACACCTTACTCTTGTATTTCCATTTTTTTTTTCACTGATCTGATGTATCTTAAAAAATCCACTTTAACAAATGAATTTAGCAAAATCAGTCAATTCACAGCCATAAAGCAAATCTTATATGTATACGTAGACGTCTTTGGCTGCTGAACACTGTCAGTGTGACAAAGGATATTGATGCTGCAGCCAGTGGTAATACTTCCTGCAAAGATCTGAACAATATAAGCAATTAACCTGACACAGGAGAACAAAAGGCTGAAACATTCATACTGGTGAACGCTCTGCTCTGTGTCCCTGAGTGGAAAGCGGCCCAAAGCTCCTTTAACTGACTCTTTGTTATTTGCTGTCATTCTAAGAGCAGCGTTTGATGAGTTCTAAATGAAATCGATTTCGCCATCGCTGATGCACATTCCCTTGATCCGGCCCTGCAATTTATGGCCAAAACTTTCCAAGCTATAAGCACCTGGATTTATCGCGGGCTGTTTGTATCTGTCAAACAATACCCCTCGCTCCTTCACTCTCACACACACACACACACACACACACACACACACACACACACACACACACACACACACACACACACACACGAGCACGGACAATCCTTTTTTTGTAGCTGTAATTCATAACCAGGCGACAGTTGAAGGTATTTAAAGGGACAATTCAAAGCAACAAACTGGCAAAAAGCTTTAAATGAATGTAAATGCTGAGCGGATTAAGTGAAAGTACTTGATGACGAAGAATTACGTGGACACTAATCCTCCGAAATCCTGACTGGATTTGTTTACCATGAAACAGGTAAAATGGAGTCATAGGCTGGGATCAGCTCCATTACACTCCCGGCACGATGCGAACGCCACTCACTGAAACCATTGTCTGTTTACTGCAGATACAGGTAGCATCCCACTCCTTGACTTTCTGACCTCTTTCTCTCATCATACATGCCGTACTACACGTGAATGCTTTAGCACAGCTCCACTGGCGATGAGTAATTCTGTCACTGGAGGCTGAGAGGAGTGACCACGCTGTGACTGGCTCTTCTTTTGGTCTTTGTCACAGAGGGAGAGTCTCGCTCCTCGCAACGTGGGGCTCCTCAGCTCCGTCATACACGACTGCTGTTCGCTGTCACATGGATGGGTAACAAATACTGACAGATGGTGCACAAAAGCACACTGCTAACAGGAAGACAACACTTTTTTTTTAACAGGATGAGGATGTGACTTTCACCTCTGTTTCCAAATTTGGATGGATAGACAGGTGCAGGGTGTGTGTGTGGGGGTGTGTGTGTTTGTGCCAATGCTGTCTCCGACAAAATATTTGCATTTTACATAGTGGTGATTGCTGCCATGAAAATACCTAACAATGATTTGATTCTGTGAATATGTAACTGTATTTTCTGTGATAGTGTTTTCCTCTGTGCCATAGAGCTGCACTGTTGTCCATAAACACATCAGTGAGGCACAACAAGTTCCAAACAAATACACTATTTAGATCTGTTTGAATAATGATATTGAAAAAATTACAACTGTCTTAGGAAATTATTCACTCTTTATAGTATAAATAAAAGCATATATATTTTCTGACCTGTTTTAAACACAAGACTCACATCAAGATCTTGGTTTAGGCTAAATAGTCAAATACAGATTAGGGCTGGACGATAATGGCAAAAAATATTATCACAATAAGAAATTTCATGCTCTTGAGTGAAAATTGAAGATACTAGATGGTTAATTGTGGTGTAAACTATAATTTATTTTCAGAACATGACAAAGATTTGCCAAACAGTGGAACATTTCACAAATCTGAGGTAGATTCAGAACAATTATAATCAAAATAATGTCAATAAATGAAACAATAAATAGACAAAGAAATCTTAATTCTGGTCAGGGGCATGTTTTATCCTTTGTGCAGAGGGTTTAAAACATTTTAAGTGTTTTAGCTGACAACGCAAACAAAATAAACAGACGAAAGAAAAATCTCAACTGTGGTCAGTAGTTTATGTTCAAGTCATTTCTGACATTTCTCAATCAAAACAATGACAAAAGACGGACTGTGATGACGTCGTGAAGTAACGTGGGATCATTTATCGCCGATGCCGAAGTTTATTTGAGATGACTAGGACAGAAATCATGTTCAAGAAGGAGAAAACGCATGACAGTTTAATTTACCTTACCTTTAGTCACGCTATGTCATGTCATGATAATGAAATACCTGGTTAGTCAATCACGTTAACTTGCTAACTGCCCATTAGCATTAGTGAGTTCCCTACCAAAACAGCTGCTGCAGCTAATGTTAGGTGGTGAATTCAATCGTGGGGTAGTACTTCGCTTTTATCTGGGGTCAAAACAGTCATACCAAAAATAACTTAATGAGCGTGTTGAATATTTGTAGCGTTAAAATTTTACTGTCCGCATTAGTGGCTGGTCTCGTCTTTTTCTTCTACTGCCTACGTTACTGCTGCTGCTCCTTTTTCTTCCTCTGATTAATGGAGGGTGGCAACAGATGTCTTAAGGTGCATTACTGTCGCCCTCTATGTGTGTATGGGTGGTTTAATTATATGAAGGATTTATCGAACATGTATTATATCTTTGTCGAGGAAAATTATAATGAGATAATTATCGAGATAATCATCATTTCATTGCAGCCCTAATACAGATGCAGCTATCTATAATCCAGCCAAAGCAGAATTCTTGATTAGTTTAAGCAAATGATTTAAACAGCATCTGTATGGGAATGATTCTGTCCGAAGCTTTTTAATCCATAAAAGTGGTTGACCACTGTAACCTTAATCACTGTAAGAGGTTTCTATTGTACATTGTTACACTGTCATGCTTATTAAAACAATGTAATACATGTGCTTCAAACCACAGAAATTAATCAGTAGCGATTTTCAAAATAAATTCATCGTCATTAAGTCATCTGTAAAGCAAAAATGCTGCACACTCTTTAGTTTCATCCTCTGTTGGATGTTTGTCAAAGAAGTGTGAACACGTCAGCTTGGTCATTTAAGACATTTTTAACATTTGTGGACCAATCGATTAATCAAAAAACTTACTGTCCAATTAACTGATAACATAAGTAAAAACAACAATAACCACAAAAAACAAAAAAAAGTAAATAAAAGAAAGGCAAAGCAGAACATGTCTAATCTTTTCATTTTTTTTTTCATCTAACCATCTGCTTGTCTGTTGAACTTCCAGCGCTGCACTGATATATTCATAAAACATCATTGACTGCCAGAGCCACAGGAGGATCATCATAGTTTGTGTACAGTTTCATTGTCCACACCCCATTTACGATGTTAAATTGAGATAAACTGCTACGATATCTGCCAGGAGCTGCTCTGTAATCTGCCAGCTGCTTTACACAACACTGGCTCGCTGTCGGAGGGCTCAAACTCACAACACCGCCTGACATCGTACAGGTGTGCAAGAAGCACGCAGGCAGCCATTAAACTAACCAGCAAAACAGTGCTACACAGCTACCCGTGTTTGCATTAAAAACGTGTCACAATCACACCTGCGATTAACACAGATTGCATTCTCAGCTGCCTCAATTACATTCTGCAAGACATGTTTTCATCTGCACTCCGCTTTTTCAAATCAAGTGTTTACTCCAAGCGTGTGAGGAAAACTGCCTGACAGTTTGCTTCTGGAGGCCTTCTGGGGGCATTCAAGTGTGTGCAGAGCTGGAGGAGTCGAGAGGATCTGTGGGGATACAACAAAACACACAGCACAGCACTCGAATGCAACCTTTTCCTTCTAACCCTTGTGTCTACAGACACCCCACTGTGACAGAACGAGATCTTACAAGATAGAGTTAAGGAACACTCGAGGGGCATTTGTACATTTTCTGTGATCTCATCTGATCCTGAGAGCACAAACACACAAATCCACTCAGTTGTGTTGCTGTCTCAGTGTAAATTAATGCACACAACATAACCTTTGCTTCTCAGGTCCATTTAGTTCAATTCATTTTGGTTTACTGAGACATGTCTGCACCACAAGTGCACACTGGATTGTCCACATACACTTGATTCTAATTCTTTACTTAAAGGTGGTATTTTATCCTCTTAACTACTGATTGGGTCAGTGGTTCCCTCTCTTTGGTTTGTGACCTCTTAAAGGAATAGTTTGCCATTTTTGGAAATACACTTACTTGCTTTCTCAACCCAGTCTCATTCCGAAGTTGTCGAAATCAGCAGCCAGCAGCGCTCTGTACATTTACAGCTTGAAAAAATCAAATTATTGGCTTAGTCCGACTAAAACCGGACTTTTAAATGCATGTAAACAGCTTAGTCCGACTGAAATTGGGCCATCCGTAGCTCGACTAACACACCTAGGTAATTCAATTGAAAATTGAACTTTTGCTGTTAAATCCACTAAGTCCGACTGGAGGCGGACTCGGTGTTCTGCGCATGCACCACTTTTTCTTTTGCCGCCTTTAACCCGGAAGAAGAAGGAGATGCTGTAACAGCAGTGCAGTTATTCCCGGAAAAACAAACAAACAAACACCATGGCGACTGAGAAGCAGAAGACGCACTTCTGGACGGACGAGGAAACTACATTCATGCTCCGACAGCTAAAGGAGCTAAACATTATGAAGTTTATGGATGGTAGGAAAACATGAAACGCAGATTTATTTTAAAAAGTTTCTGAACAAGAACTGGAACTAATTCAATATGCGCTATATTAAAAAGGACACAGTGCCGCCTATTGACGCGGAGTCAGACATACTCAGTCAGACATTTGATTTTCTCTTTTGCATGTATACTCAGACAAGACGAGAAGTCCGACTTGACTGATTTGCCGAGCTATGAGCTTAGCTCGACTACTGCCTGCATGTAAACGTACTGACTGACTTTTACCCGGGAAAGCAGTGTTTACATCTCTTAAGATTATAAAGCCAAACTCTGTTCTTTTTTTTTTGCCTGCACCAAACCACGTGCATTAGTTGTTGAGGGAATAAAAAATGTCTGTTGTTGTACCGAAGTAGCGCGTTAATTTTGAAAGAGACTGTATGAAAACACTAAATTTCTGATGAAAACATAAGTGTATTTAGACAATGCATGTAACAGGCAGAACTTGACACTGCATCCCAGAATGTCAACAACCAATGTACCCAGGGTACCTTGCACATCATATATATATATATTTTTAATTTGTTTATTTTTTTTTATCAGGGACCATGTTCAGAGAACATTGGACTCAACAGAGTAAAGATGCACTGCACCAGATTATAGCTTTTTAGCTAGTTTCCATCTGCAGTCCCTGAGGCAGGCAAAAGAAGAAATAACAACAGAAAAATTAAAATATTACAAAGAGACATATATATGGACTCGGAAAGTCCATGACCAAACGTCGATATGTGACGAGGTCGCAGTGAGAATGTGTTGGGTTTCTGAGAGTTCGAAGAGAAGATTAATACCACTCTAGTTACTGCCAGCAGCCTGTTAGCCTAGCTTAGCAACCAGAGGAGACTCCAGGAAGTTACTGCACTTGGTCAAGAAATAGCCTGGTGCAAAACCCCTCATAACACGCATCACTTTCACACTAGACATGAGGCAACACAACAGTCTGCTGTGGTCACCACTAGTTTTTGATGCCAGTTTGGTGTGTCTGGGCTGTAATGAAAAGCTTTTCTTTCTCAGCAGTTTAATCATCTTGTAACCTTCAGATTGGGAACCACTGGAATAAGTGATCTGCTGATCCTAGGGACTTAGTACTGGTTTCAGTTTAGATTTAGTGTCTAATTGTGATCTTAAAAGTGTTTGATTTCACTTTATCAGATAATTTTCCAAAATTCGTCGTACATTTCGAGAAGTATTTAAACTGTTTCACATAAATACAAACAACAAAACCATGCAACAAACATATATATGTCACATCAGACAGAGTCAGTGTAATCTATTTAGCTACTCCCCTTTACATTTAATGTTGGACCTTTGTACACTGAAGACTACTAGAACCCAAACTCTGATTCAGTGCTTGTGGTTTGATAGACTGATGAACAAGGGTTCTTATCTGCTCAACAGAGCCTGTGCAACTCTAAATCGTCTGTGTGATGGCAAAAGCTGATATTCTTCAAATAAATGTGAGAGGGGATCTGATGTAATATAACCAGCCAGAGACAACATTTCTTTAGTATACGCAGTTTGAAAACATGACTCGAGCGTTTGACCAGCAATGTTTGAGCAAATCTGTAGCAGCCTAGCTTTCAGCTGAACAGAGACAACTGTACCATGCAGTGATTTCACACTGTTACAGACACTTCTCCACCGTGCTATGAACAAAATTCTGATGTTTTTTATGAAACTTGAAGATTTGTGATTTTTTATTTGCAGTGACTTAATTTTAAAAACACAGATACAGGGCTCCAGCCTCCAAAAATCCATTTTGGTCAAAGCAGTGTTATTTCGGTTGCCATGCCATCCTCACAGGTGCGCCGTCCTGCTGATTGCTGAGAAGACCCACGCCTAGTAGAGCAAGTGAATAACAAACTGTGGCAAACGAGTTAGCGGATATACATGGAAGGATCAATACAGCTAACCCTACAGCAACAACAGAAAAACAACAACAGGCGATCGATGGATGATGCGTCACTTTGAGAAGTCCTAACAAGAAAAATGGAGCATTTCAAGCCAAAGAAAATTGTTTTCCTTGAGATTTGTAAAGCACATATTATTTCAAACTCAATTACAGAGCTGAAAAAACAAATCAAATGTTGGCTCATTCAACAGCATCTGACATTAACTGCAGAACTCTTGAAAGAAACTTTGCTTCTATATAGAGTATAGAGGAAAAAGATTTCCTCAGAGTGCCGTTCCTCTTGACAGTGGAGCGGCCCTCAGTCTAACAGCCCAAACATCCTGATTATTTAAAGTGGAGGGTTGCCAAATTGTGCAAATTAGCACTTAAGGAGCTCTGTTCTAAGTTACAAGCTTGTAAACACGTCAAGACTATCAGAGCTGATAATGGAGACCGAGGAAGGACTCGCATGACCTTCATCCTCTCAGGAGGAAATTGAGTAAGTGACAGTAAAAGGTGCAGAACTGGGATGCTTTTATTTTTTCTCCCCATTTCCACAGATGATTTAAGAGTTTCCCCCGCCACTCGTGAGGATCAGGGAGGCTAATAAACTTTTCATTATCCCTGTCAGAGCCACCAGGAACAATTGATTATCGTTATTATCGGAGTGATGATAGTTGAGATAATTACCAGGGAAAGAGATGATCTACTACCACAATTAAAACCCAAACAGGGTGGTCCCAGGGCACTTTGCTTTAATTTACACCGAGAGTGTTTATCCATGTTTCAGACTCGAGTCGAGAGCAACTTCATCATGGCCCAAAGGACACCAGCGAGCAATTAAACCCACACAAAGTGAATCAAACATATCCCTCACAAGGCTGACTCTTAAAGCTCTCAGAAACCTGTTCCAAGCTTTCAATGCAAGGCAGATACTTTTGAGAGAAGGGTTATTGATTAAATGTTAAGAAGTTGTGATGCAATCATTCAGCTGAAGACGCACATAAACACAAGCATGCAATCAAGCTGTCCCGATCAATTAGGCTCATGAGCAAAAGATGCAACCACTTGATCACTGACGCTGGCGTCAAAAACCGTACTAAATTTAAATATGCTTCTGAATGAGGTTTAAGAAAGTATAATACTCAATGTCTCACTACTGAGCAGTTATGCTGCCATGAAATGAAGCTGGTTTGTTTTGCTTCTCTTGTGAAAAAATGTTCTGGGGGTTGTCATGTCCCCTGGAACAAGTCTGTTCATGTAAAAGTGTTGTCTCTGTTCTTATGGGTAAAGAAAATCACCTCATGAATTCCCGCCCCAGCGGAGGTGATTTCTCTCCCAAACGTGCGCAGATGGGTAATAGATTTTTTGCGACGTTCCCCCTGCTAGAATAAATTGCAGGGATGGATGCAAATCCTTTTGGGCGGCTGAGATGAGCCCCAAATTGGCCGCCTCTTCCTCCTTACAATGCATGATGGGAAGGCGGAATGATAGAAGTGAACATCAAAGATTTAATGGCTGTTCGGTCCCAGTAAGGAGGTATCAGTGGCTCCAGGCAATTTCCCATCTTCGCTGGTTTGCTCCGAATGTAACATCCAACTTCAGCATTAAGCTTTGACAGAACATTAGGCTGTAATTATGTAACGATGGGAGTGAGTTTTCTGTTCTCTATTTTAATTTCAAGGTTCATGATTTATCTATAAATGAATTCTCTGTAAATGAATTCCCTTTACAATTCGTTCTGAAGAGCTTCACACATTGCAACATAGAGCAATGGTGGAAGGTAACTAAGTTCATTTACTAACACAGATTTGAGGTACTGGTATTTTACATCATTATTACCATTTCTTGGCACTTCATTCCAGAGGGGAATATTGTACTTTTTACTTAACAAACACATTTATTTTACAGCTATAATTATAAAGAATTTACATGAAAAACACATACGATAAGCTTAAATAATTAAGATATACATTCATTTTGCTACTCTTCAGTTTACTGCACTGCGCACCAAGCGGGTCTAATGGGAGCAAGCTATCGGCACTGCTCATTCAGCAACTACCTATTACCTGCTCACCCTTTTTCCCCTTTAAGGGCAGTGGCCTTGTGGGTAACCTATGAGTGTGTGAGATGTGCTTCGGTGTATATGAAGGGAAGCAGCTCTCTCGGGGTGTCGTGATGAAGACGCATACAGCAAAGAGTGATGACAGCAGTGGAATTAAGTGTGTAGTTAAGCTCAGGGCTACTGTGAGACCTCATGAGAAGGCCATGTTAATCAAATCAAATCAAATCAAATCAAATTAAATCAAATCAAATCAAATCAAATCAAATCAGGCTTTACTTGTCATCTCACCAAAAATACAACAGTAATGCAGGTAAAATGAAACAGTGCTTGCGGGAGGTCGTTCCAACACTAAATTAATAAATATTAAGACCATATAATAGACATCAATAAAATACGACAAACCCCTAACTATCCAGCAATAAATCACAAACTGAAAGTCCAGTATGACACTTGCAGATCACACATCAGCAGTGACCATTTTCAGAGAGAGTGACAGTTGGCATTTAAATGGACCATGTGAGCTAGTCACCAGCTAATAACGAGCAAAGCTGATTTAATGTTAATAAGCCAGCATGTTCCCAACTGCAGGTGAGAGCCAGTAAGCTTTAGCATTGTTAACTATGATGTCACCGTTAACTCTGTTAGCACCATTGGCAGTATCAGCACAGCCAGTGATGCTAACATCAGTCCCTCCAGAAAATCACGATCGCAATAATTAATGCGAATTCAACGAAAGTCTGCAATATTTGCGGGGACTTGCAATTTTTCGAAAGTCCAGCGATTTTTGCGCATTTTCCGGCCGGCTGGAAGTCATATGAAAGAAGAGAACTATAAAAAACATGTGCAGCTATTATAGCAAGTGATTACATGACTTATTTTTTTGGAGGTAGTAATTTAAAAAAAATCACATTTTTTTCTCCTTTTTTCATTACCCGCAATTTTTGTCATTTGCCGCAATTTCCCGCAAAAAATCACATAAAAATGCCGCAATTTTTATCATCATTTTTGACAAAATTGGCTGCAAATTCAAGGTTTTTGGACCGCGAGATCCTGGAGGGACTGTAACATAGATTACAATGCCAAAGGGGTTTTGCTGCTCAACATGAAGGTGCTTACTCACTGGGGCTACCTGGGGGGAGACCTAAGGGTGGCCAACATGTTTTCGTAATGCCAGCACTAGTATGGCGGTACCAGCGTTAATCGCAGAATGAATTTCACTGCTAGCTGCTCCCACACAATCCGGGTGGTGCGCAGTGCTGAGCAGCCAAGGCTTACCCAGAGGTTGGGCAGTGGGCACCATGTTTCAACATGTTAATGCGGCTAGCTGGCTGGCTGTCAGCAAAATCAATATAAAATAAAATAAAAATCTAATATATTTACAACCCAAAAGATATTTACAACCCAAAACATTATCCTCTACATGGATAGCACTTGGAAATACAGCGCTACAGCTGACAAAGTCGATGGAGCGCCCAACCAGAAGGTAAGGCCTCTTGAATTCCACCTCATCTTAAAAATGAACCAGTTAGTTACCAGTTAATAACGTGTGGGACAATCTATTAATATCTTGGTGATACGTCAGACATAGTACTTTTACTGTTCATGCTCTGAGGGCGTTTTGATTTACTTAAGCAGGATTTTAAAATGCAGGACTTTTACTTGTAATAGAGTATTTTACACTGACGTATTGGTACTTTCACTACAGGATTTTGAATACTAAGTGGATTACTTGATTGTATTTCATTTGTATAGTCGATAATGTGGCTTTGTGATTTCATTTGGAGAACAACTGGCCCTGATTATTTCAATCACAATGACTACATGGTCTCTGAATGTGAAATAAGCTCAACATACTCGCCTCACTATCAGCCAATCAGCAGTAGCGAGCCCTTTACCCTTCCAGCGGCCGAGTATGCTGTGAGCCAGAGTGACTTTGACGACAAGTGAGGTTGGTTTATTCAATTATTGTGTCCTGATGATAAAATGGGAGCAACATAATGGCTTGATTAATTTCCTTATCACGGTGAGCACAAAGAGTAATTACAACCAAATCCACCGCTTGGTGAACCACACATCAATCAAATTAAAGCAGTCTCCACTCGGCAGCAATCACTTCCACACAGAACAAATGAGTCGATTGGCTCAGACCTCCGCCTCCAGCCAGGGAAGTGTTTGCCTAAGAACTGTAACTCCAAGCAAAGGTCACTCAGGGTCATCGGAAAGCTCTGCACATGTCAGAAATCTTAATAGAAATTGCATATGCACAATTATAATGCCAGTGTCAGTGAGGCTGTGGAGGACCTCGGTGAATCTTGACAACTGACTTCTAACCAGCAGGAAAACTGTGTAAATGTGGGGCTGTGATCAAATGTCAATGCACAGTAACGCATTAGCAACTCCATGACCTCCAATTACATCTATGACCACTTATCCCACAAACGACATATTCACAATGCTAATTTTTTGAAGCAGCTATTACATGAAGCTGAATTGGTGATGTGAAGTTGAATATTTTACTATCATAATGTGTAAAGAAACGTACTGCCTCTGTTCTCCTCCTCCTCTGTTATTGTGAGGTAGAGTTGGTTAATAAAGACAAGTGAAGCTCTCTGGCTGGTTAGGTCGAGTGGGATCAATGCAGAAAGGAAACTCTGACCTCTGACCTCAGTTCTAACATGGCTGCTCATAAGGGCACTGGCAGGATTCTGAAGTTTCAAGATTTGAAATAAATGTTCTGTGCCAAAGTCTTTTTGGTCCTTTTACAGATGTTATGAAGCGACTGTATGTTCACAAGTGTCTGGTGTGCATTTTAAAGCCAGATTAGCTCCAGTGTGTGCTTCTCATATATTATCATTCCATCCAAATTACAGAGCTAAGCATTAATTTTTCTTGAAAGTTAACACCCAGAAGGTCCTTTAACAACATCTACCACTGTCCTGAAGTTTCCAGAATCCTCAAAGACTCGTATAACAATCTGGATAAAAAAGTTTTCTCTCAAATGCATGATGAAAAAGAACTTTAGCCTTTTTCCTGAGTTACATTTTTTTTTTCCCCCTAATCCAAACACAGACTGTATTTAATCTTCCTGAGACCCTGTGTCCTCATATGAGAACATCACATTTTGGGTTTACTTGACCTCACACTTCATTCTACTTAAAGGGATAGTGCACCCAAAAGTGAAAATTCAGCCATTATCTACTCACCCATATGCCGACAGAGGCTCACTTGAAGTTTTAGAGTCCTCACATCCCTTGCGGAGATCGGCAGGGGGAGCGGCTAGCACACCTAATGGCTGACGGCGCCCCAGACTAACGTCCAAGAACACAAAATTGAAACCACAAAATATCTCCATACTGCTCATCCATAGTGATCCAAGTGTGCTGAAGCCCCGACATAAAAAGTTGTTTCGAAAAACGTCATATGAACTCTGTTTTTAGCCTCACTGTAGCCTGTAGCTCTGACTGCTTCTCTGTGCTCCGCGTTCACGTGTGTGCGCTTGCGCGAGACCAGTGAAAGTATGAGCTTTGCTCACCCGTGTTTACATCACGTGACACGTGCACGCAGGGAGAGACAACGTAACCACAGTAGCTAAAAGATAATTTGCACTACGGTCTTTTAGCAAAGGACAGCTCAACATGTCTGAAGACTTTGAAACTGAGGAGGAACAGCATTTCTTTGTTGAGCCCTATTTGTTTGAGAAGACTTTGAAACTGAGGAGGAACAGCATTTCTTTGTTGAGCCCTATTTGTTTGAGCACGAGTATATGTAAGGAACTCAGGCTACTGGACGAAGCAGCCTTGTTTGAGCACGAGTATATGTAAGGAACTCAGGCTACTGGACGAAGCAGCCATCGCAGCTCATGAGCCTAACCCTCAGCCAGCCGCAGAATACCGGAGTCGAGCACTAGAAACCTGGTGGTGTAGTTGTTTCAAATGCAAAGCAATGTCAATGGATGAGGAAAGTCTTTGCTGCTCAGACTAGGAATTGGCGATGCCTGCACTTGAATCTTGAGATCTCCGCAAGGGATGTGAGGACTCTAAATCTTCACCTGAGCCTCCATCGGCATATGGGTGAGTAGATAATGGCTGAATTTTCATTTCTGGGTGCACTATCCCTTTAACTTAGACCTGTTGTCCTCGTTTGTGGACACGTTTTGTGCCATCTAGTGGTAGTAAGAGCACAATACACTTATCCATGTAAAAACAAGATGGCAGCCATCTCTGCCAAGTCAGTCTGCAGCAGATCCCGACACAAAAGTGGGCAAGGTCCAAAACCTGATCACATTTAATGATTGAAACTTGTTTATTTTACTGTTGTCTCATTTGAGGACACAGGGACTTAATCATCGTTGACGATGTTTAGTTTTTTATACATATTGGGTCCTACTGATCCCAAATAGCTTGGAGAAATTAAAAATGCATACCAGACAAAAGTTCATGTATCAGGAGGACATAACACCTTACAATGTTTCACAAAGGACATAAACCTGCTCGATGTAAAGTGCAATAAAATGCAAATAATTAAGATTAAATTAATAAAAGCACAGAATGAAAGAATTTAAAGGTATGCTATGCAGGATTTTCCTCACTCATACACAGGTAATACCTCTCAATCATCACTTATGACCCACTTTAAGTGTTTGGCAGTGTATTTATCTGCAGAGTCTCTGCCCTCTGCCTGTATTTTCTTCTTAATTTGCTGTGTTCAGGACACTTCAGGGCATGGCGGCAGGTGAGGTTAAGACTTTATATAAAGGTAGTGACTAGGTGCCAGACTGTAACCAGCCCACATCCAAGAGAAAGCTACAACAATCGTGGACACAAGGCTAAAACGCAAAGTGGACAACACTGGGGTTAGCTTTTACTTTTACTTTTGCTGGTGATATTGTCTACAAACTGTAGCCGAACATTCCTGCATAAAATGCACTTATAAAATGACGACCTTGACCACTAACGGTCCAGTCTCCTCTGGTTTTTATCCTTGGCTTTAAGACATAAAGACCGACCAGAGGATCTACAGGCTACACTCTGTATGAGGTTAGAAAGTCAGAAATATAGTGAGCAGCCAATCCCATACACACCCTATATGTACAAGCAACCAATGTAGAGATACTGTAAATGCAATCTGCTATCTGATCTGAGTATTGCAGTAATCTAATCAGGATGTAATAAAAGCAGGGGTTACAGTCTCTAAGTGCTTTACAGATAAAAAAAGATCGAATTTTGGAAATGTTCCAAAGATGCAGAGAGCTGGTTTTAAGTAGAAATTAAGCCCGTTATTTAATGTGATGCAGAGATTTACATTTGAAGAGAAGAAATTTGACTGACTGATGAGTCTGAACCTGTGATAAAACTTCTGATTTATCTTAATTTATGCGTGAGACAGAGCTGCAGCAGTTGCGCGATATTACTGAAATCAAATAAGATGCAGGTCTGAGAGCAACTGAAACAAATATGATGACTTTGAAATGTCTGATCTACGGAGAACAGAAAGGGAAATAACATATCTCCTTGCTCAAAATAGAGGGCAACTTGTATCAGTTAAATCTGTGTATATACTGATATTCTATTTTAAATGCCATTACTTTTTCAGATAGAGCAAGGACACATAATTACTACCTTAATAGAAAATACAGTCACAGTTTGAGAAACAGGATAAAAAACTTTTTTTTTTTTCTTGCAACAGACAAAATATGTTTTCATCCAGATGGTCAGGAGAGTCTTTGGGGATTCTGGAAATACCTTCACAACAGTGGTATGTGTCGTTGAAGAGATTGCCAGGTATTTATTTTTTGGCAAATTGGGTGCTCAGCTCTGTGGCACAAATATAACATGACATGAGAGGCACAAACTGGATGTTGAAGCCAGATTCAACCTAAACAGACACTCTACAAAGAGTTACAGACGGTGCAGAAGTCACAAAGTCGCTCTTTATCAGGAGTAAACTTTGCAAAGTTGATACAACCTCCGTACTGCCAGCTCGAGCAGCGAGTCCTTTTTTTTTACTCCTTAAAATAGACAGCCTGGAGGTCTCTAATAACGAACATATGTTGGAAAAAGTGAACGTATGATGCCACAAAAATATCTGAATATCAGTGAAACCGAACACTCTATCAACAACCCCGTCTTCGAGTTTGGTACTAAACTCAGAACATCTCATTAAAATTGAAATTAAAATAGAGGAAATAGATGTTCCTCTCCAGAGTTATGTAAATGAGGACTGTAACATCAACTGGAGGATGAGCACTTTTGGAAAATAAATTCATTTTTTTTGCCAGCGAATCGTAGCCTAAAGGCTTCATTTGACTTGGGTAAACCTGCTCGCTTCCATTGGCAGCTCTTTCTATTTGCCTACTCTCTGTAGAGCTAAAAATCAAATCACAGTGCTAGCGCTCGGATTCACAAGAGCTGTTAGCACTGTGGTTCATTATAAGAGTCGCTACAGGCTGAGGGGAGGGGAGACGGTGTAGGAGGGAACGCTGAGGAATGTCAACATTTGAATAACGTCTTCATACGACATGCTGCTGCACAGAGTGTGCGACTAGAGTAGAGAATGTCTTATCGGGTGGTGACATGTCAAATATGGTCACATGTGTGTGTCACTGCTGTCTGTGTGGTAATATTTTATGCCAGGATGAGCTCATGTCAGCGTCAGGGCAGCAGCACTTCCCTGTGAATTGGAGGCTTGAAGCCCGAGGCTCAGAAAGAAAAAAAGATGGCACCATTCCTCATAGCTGCTGCTTTACATTTCATTCCTGTTACAAGCCGCTTTGGCTCGGGAAGCAAAATGTTAGGCGAAGTTTATTCCAGCGTTGAACACAGAGCCAAGGCTGACGGAGTAATCAGCAGCAGTTCAGTTCCAATAAAAAAAGGGATTTTCACATGGGCATAAAGACTGCACCCCCGGCAAACAGCAACATGCACAACAGAGCTCGCCTGACTCTCGATTAGCCCCGAACCTCATATAAATGCCAACACTGCGGTGCTGTCATCATCATCACGCTGTCATCATCAGCATCACTGTCATCATCATCGCCGTTATGCCCTTTGTGGTCAAAATCAATGGTGCTATTTCAACAGCATTTAGCAGAGGAATAACTCCGGCATCACATGGTCCTCTTAGTCCAAATTGTTAACATCTAATCTGGTGGTGTTTCTCCTCTTTCACGCATCATAAACCGTACGTGTGCACCAATTGCTTGCTTCCAAATCGAGTTAGAAGTGATTAGAGGGTTCTTTGTGTGAAGGCGGAGGGAGGGAAGTGGGCATAGTTGGGTTTAATTAGCAGCTTGTGAGACACACTTCCTCATTGCACTTCTTCCTGTGTGAAGGAGATTACTGAAGAGCCTTCTGCAGATGCTAATGTGGCTAATGTATGTGGAGTGCGGCGAGCAATAATCATCGCGCACCCCGTGTTTAATTAGCATGGCTATGACACCAGAATGCATCAGGAGGAAGCTGCTGAGGAAAAGAGGCGGTGGGTGATTGGCGGAAGGTGCTCCTGCTGAGTTTGACCAAAGAAGAAGAAAGGGACTGGAGCCTTATTAAAAAAACAAAAAAACTGGATCAGGGAAATGGGCTTGCGAGTCTGTGAAAGGGGTCTCATTTTTCCCAATGAAGTCTAATTTGCTCACTCACACAGCAGCTGACAGATGGGTTCAGGATTGGACATCTCCAGTTTGAGTGTGAGTTTTCAGGCCTGTGTGAAGAAACACTAGTTTTGAGCTAAACACAACTTTAGCAAGCACACCTCTCCCAATTAATTGAGACAACAGACAGAAAATAAAACTGCCATCTGGCTGAAACTTAATCAGCCAATTAAACAAGTAATATTTACCAGCAAGTGCAAAGAAGACCGCAAATAACTTTTTCCATGACACTGAAGCTAATTTAGAATCTGCCTTGACAGACCAGCAGCCATAGCTCTTTGCATTAAGGACCTTCTGAGCCGCCTTTCCCCGCTTCTGCCTCCAATTATCCACCATCACGTTTCCTTGCAGTTGCTCTATGGGAATAATTCATAGCATTAACTTAAGGTTTCCTCCGCTCCGCGCACCTGTCTGGATGTATAGACCTCGACAGGGAGAACATATTGGAACCCTACACTTTGCTATTTCAATCTGCCCCTCCGGCCTTAATGAGCTGCTGCAGTTCCACACTAATTTGTGTCAGTAAACATATCAGGTTTGCAGCCGGCCATGACAGGGGGAATGAAACTCAATGGGCCAATCGACACCTCAGCGCGGGAGAGAAAGTGAGGGAACTCCTGACAAGATCTAGATATACGCGGGTAATTAGAGGACTGGTTCAGGATGGACCAACAGTGCTCCCTTAGTTTCGACTTTCCGTCTCGCTTTCTTTTTCTTCAACCTCATCCTCAGCTGTGACGCCCTCTCCTATGCAAAACAGCCACATGAATTGTTCATGAGCTTGTTTCACAGTATCTGTTCCCTCATTAGATGATCAATGTCAGCAGAAGAGAGTCGACCAAAATTTAGAATAAATATAATTTTTTTTCCTCTTTCTGTTGACTGATGTGACCTCATAGGAGCAGTGTGTGATGTGGCAGGGAGGGGCTGATGTCACAGGTGGATAACAACGTGTTTTCACACTTCCTGTTCATGTCATGTCCACACTATTCCTTATAAATTACAAATATGTTTATGATAAATTACATCTTGGTCAGAAAATGGCTAACAGTGAGGTTGATGATGGATTCATGAAATGCAATTTATTCTAAATTATACTTAAAATTGAGCTGCATGCCTGCCGTACAGAATTAGAAGTCAACTTTTTTTTTTAAATCAAGACACTTGCTCAGGCAGCCCAGGTGCCAAATTAAAATATCTGCATTATTGATCTTACAAACTATGAATATGTTATATTTGTACGTTTTATGCATATCACTGTTTCTAAAGTGGCGTAGTATATGAGCTGACTCTGTCACCAGAAGGTGGAGGGGTTGATGGACGGCCATCCACACCACTGTGGACCGTCATTTGAGACCAACAATCAAAAAAGCAGCTGGGTTTTTATCTAACTCCTGTCGTGTTTCCAGCCGGGATAGTCCCACGAAAAGCATTTTAAGTTTTTTTAGCAAGTACCCAAACCTAACCACACGTTAACCAAAGCATTGTTGAAAGGTAAAGAAATGTAAAGTTTCAATGTATCCACTACATACATTTTTTTGGAGGTGCTTTTACACCTGCCCTGTTTGGTTCGGTTCAATCAAACTCAAATTCGTTTGCCCCCTAAGTGCAGTTCGTTTGGGCAGGTGTGAACACAGCAATCGCACTCAGGTGTGCACCAAAACAACCGGACTGAGACCTTCTTGAAGAGGTGGTCTCGGCCCGGTTACAAACAAACTCTGGTGCGGTTGGTTTGTGGTGAGAACGTGTTCCGACCTGGATGTGAACCAACTGCAGTCACATGACACATTGTTTGGGTTAAACATGAGCATGTTACAGTCCTGGAGGATTATTAATGTGCACCTCCTCCTGTACTGCCTTAATATGCACATTCAGCACATCCAATGCATCAAAACATTGTTTTCTAGTTGGAGCCGCGCCTCGTTTTCAAACTGTATGGTTTGACTAAAATGAACAATGACAGCAATATAGTCCACGATGAGCAGCGCTAAAATCAACCTGCGTAGTTGTCCCTCCATTGTGACATTAGAAAGTGTCACATTTATCTTGCAAGTGTACTCTTCTTCAACGTTTGCTTTACTTCCTGGATTTTTCCCACATGGAAATTCTGACCAATCAAGAGCAGCTTTCTCACACAAGGCATTTGATCTGGTCCGCTTGTAAATGCTGCCGTGAGAACACGAACCAACTCTAGGCAATTATACAACTTTGTAACAAAATGAGTCCCTGATTCAGACCAAAGCAAGACATCTCTAGGTCTGAAAGCACCCTAAGAGGAAAAGTACCAACAAAGGTATAAAGGTATACTATGTAGGAACTGTTAATGAAGAATATTGCCAGCAAAAGTGAAAACGCTGAGACCACTATCTTTGCAGCTTCCTTGTGCGTCTTATGCTCTGGTTGCTACTTTTTATAGGTTCCCCACCTCACCTGTGAACGTGCCACACATAGCAAATAACAAGAAGATAAAAAAAAATACAGGCAGATGGCAGGATCTCTGCTGATAAATAGACCGCCACACACTGCTAGAGGGTCATACATGATGAGTGAGAGGGATTACTTTTGTATCAGCCCATACAAATCCTGCACCCTTTAACACTGAAACTGCAGAACAAAAGACATAAAAGGCATCATACACCCTTTCTTTTTAGGTCTGAATTACCTGACACCTGTCCTTTGTTCCCTCACCTGAGCTCATTACAGGTTTCACACCATGCGCTCTGTCTCATCATGCTGCTTTTGGCGTGAAAACACGAACAGGTAAACTTTGCCCATGATCCTTCCTCATGTTGTCATCACCGCTTCGTCTTTGCCACCTACCAGGTGTGCTGCACAGGCAGATGGAGGCGCAGCATCCCACAGATCCAGCAGATCTACCAGCATTTTGATGCTATAAATGCACCTTAGTGCATCATATGCAATCTCCAGCCAACTAACTCCCCGCTGTCTTCATATGTTTGTATCAGACCTACGGGCTTGTTCCGTCTTCGCTTCTGTGTTGCTTTAACCTTCCGTCTCTGTCTATTTGAGTCTCGTCCAAGAAGCTGAGTCTTGGTTTTGCGAGTAGAGCTCCACATTCGTAACACCCGCTGTCTGTGGTGTATCAAAGTCAGGACCTCCTCCCACGTCCGCTGCTACACCCTGTGGGCTGTTACATGGGCCACGGGTGTCATGTCCTCAGTGTAATCTCTCATTCTCCATCTTTCCTGTTTTCCCTCTCTGTTCACTTGGCTGCGTTCTTTGTCCCTTACATTGTCTCAATCTCTGTCCTATACCTCTGCTCATATCTCAATCCAGTGTCCTCAGAGATTCATTTTAAATCTTGTCTGTTGCAGTGACCTCACAGCGCTCTTTGCATCACTATTGCTTCCAAACACCATGTCCACCACTCATACGCCACACCAATTGAAGAAAGTGATCCACTGCTGACAGGCATTTATAGAATAAGACTCCACATGACTGTGCATGTATGTATATGTGCATACTGTAGGAGTGTGTGCAGGCGTTGCTTACAAGCGTGACATATTGTGGGCTCTCGAGGAGACATTTCATTAGCTATGCAACCTGACATTCACATCTAAAATAATCATCTTAAAAATGTAGCAGGGCACGCCGAATGTGACGACTACAGAGAGCAATCAAGACACCCGCTGACTTCCCCGTCCTCCGCCCACCTCTCCTCTCCCCCTCGATGCTAATCAGTGTGGGTGCTGCTGGCTGTCTGCTAGACTTGATCTGATTTTGAGACAGAAATGCAGTTAGCCTGTAAAAGATAAGAAGAGTGGTCTGCACAATATCCTTTAATCAGAGGTGGCATGGTGGTCCAGTGATTTCTTTATGCTACGTATAGATCCTGTTGCATAAAATCTGCAGGAAAAATACATCATTATCAGCTGCAAGAGTGTTCACCTGTGACTTCTCTTTGAGAGAAATACACCCTTTTTGGATTGTTTAACGACCTATGTGCTTACCTGATATCAAACAATTGTAACTCTCTGGGGAGGGAGGGAATTTGAGGGGAATATACTTTTCCCTCACTAATCACTAGAGACCAATGCATCGATCTGACTCTAACGCCATTTTAATCCCAGTTATGCATAGCCAGGCCAACATGGGGCAGAGCAACGTAAAACAAACGATGTTGAAAAGACATGTCGATTGAGAATAGCCTTGACAGCAGCGTCTTCCTTGTTGATAGCGCCAACCACTGTTGTGATCACTCTTTATTGGTTCTGGCGCACTTCTTGACAATGGGGTTAATTCCGCTGGTGCCGCTAATGAGCTAATCAAGTCTGTACCCAGGCAATCCCTAATTCATTCAATCATTTTCCATAAATGCTTATCCTGTTGGGGGTCATGGGGGGGGCCTATCCCAGCTGACATTGGGTGAGAGGCAGGGTACACCCTGGACAGGTCGCCAGACTATCACAGCGCTGGCACACAAAGACAGACAACAGGGCTCGACAGTGGGAGCGTTTCACTCGCATTTGCGACTAAAAATAGATGTGTGTGAACTGTAAAAAATATTTAGGGGCACATGTGCGCATGAAATAATCAGCCGAAGCAGCCTATATTTTTGTCAATAAAAAAATATGATACTCTAACCGCAAATGTTGGAGGAACTCCAGCCGCCTTCCCTCTTCCCTCTTCCCCGTGTGACATGGTTATGGGCGGTTTTCCAAGCCACTGTCGGCACAATGAAT